>NC_134918.1:1813770-2120655 GCF_051014615.1 Bombus vancouverensis nearcticus | reverse complement strand
ATTCTAGTTGTATACAAAATCCTGTCACTACCGTCGCGTATCCTCGTGTATCGATCGTTAGTTCGACCAGTGCTGCTGTTCCTGGGTCAAATACGGAATGTTTATACGGACCGGTACTGAAATTTCGAGCGCAAAACATTCAGAATCAAAATGTCTCTGATTTGAAACCCATAAACGTATCGGTTGGATCTGCCATACCAAATTCGAGAAGCAATTTAGCACACACTTCGGCTCCAGGACAAAATCTACAAGCACAGCCGATACACGCCCAGAATTATCAGCATCAGCAAATCTATTCGAACATTAGCCATCCAGGAACGCAACCAATGTACATGTCACAGTCGCAGAACGTGCAAAACATCCAAAAACAAAATCCCATTCATCAACCCGTTTCTTACATCCCAACACAACATACGAATCAGCAAAATCAAGCGACAGGTGCTAACCCAATTTACACGGCACAAACGGCTTCAGTTACGGTGGTGCAAGCTCAGAAGATTCAGGGCCCCGTATACGTACAACAAATTCAAGCTGGGATTGCGAGTCACGTACCGAACGCTCAAGCAATGAACATGAATCAGCAATTGTCTTTTGAAATAGCACAAAGTCATCCCGTTCAAATGCATTTCGCCACATCAGGTGGCTCAGTTCAACCCACTAGCCAGCAACACATGCATCCAAGCGCATCTAACATTGTAATGGGACAACAATCGACTTCTGTTATCGCTACGCAGCATGCCCCGACACAATGCAACGTATCAAATCTGTCAGCAACCATGGCGAACGCAACACAGTATTTGCCACAACCAGTGATGCAGGCGGGAATCATAAGATCAAGCACTCCTCAGATAGCAACTGGTGTTGCAAAAATTACTACATTCGTAAACCAAAAACAAGACGAACAACTGACAAGCTCGACAGATGGTACACTCTCTGGATCACTGATATCTTCCGCTGTCAGTGATAGCACAATGTCATCGAGCAGCTCGATGACAGAGGAGGCACAGCAAGATCAGGTTTGGCAAAGCCTCCTAGGAATGACAATCGCATCCTCTATCTGCAACAGCATATTGTTTTTATTTATGATTCGAAATTCTTGCAGCACCATACTTCTGTTGCAAATCAAATGTATATACAATACATACATACATACATACATACATACGTATATATTATATTGCTTCTGGTATAATGCAGATGCGCTCACATGCTCGTTTAAATTCACACAATGGCCCTTTTCTTTCGTTTATACACAACTAGACGATATTTTTTGTTTATAACCGAAATGAATTTTATTTTGCAGTTTTGGTAGGCTAATCTTTTTGCATGAAGAATGGAGATAATATTGTCACTATAACAATCTGAGCTGCATGAAATGAGTATGATTGCACTACTATTGTTCTGAAATTGGTTTTGCATCGAGAATTATGCATCTCTTTAATTTTACTATGTACATATGTTTATGAAACTGTGCATTATCTCAACGATTTGGAGCGAATTGATGAAAATAAATTGAATCGTTTTCTTTCAGAGAACCATACAATCACAGTTCGATAACATTACAGAAAATTTCAACAGTGGAATTGACGATGAACAAAAATTATTAGAACAACGACTTTTGGAACAACAACGCCAGTCGGAAGAAGATAGTCGTTGGTTGGCAAGGGAAGAGGTGCGATTTATTACTTGCATTTTTCATATTTATGATGCATTATTTATTTGCTCATTTTACTATTATTTATTTCCATATTTAGAAACGTCTGTCCATTGCGACAAGTGGAGACGAAAGCGCGAGTCCACCAATTCCCCGTTCAGTTACGCAATCACCAAATCATGAACAACATAGTGCTAATACCGGTTCTATAGGTTCCGATAAAAGTACCGAAAAAGTAATTGTGGTGAAGGTAATTTTTTTAATGCTTAAATAATTTTTAAATGTAAAGAAAGTTACAAAGAATGCCTATTTTGTAGAAAATGGAACCAACACCAACTGCTGATCTAGATAGAACGAACGATAAGGTATATGATTGTACCACCAGTGTAGTTCGTGCTGTGATGTCTTTATCTCAAGGTATGAATTATTATGTAAGATACCGAGGTATCTATGACGTTTTAAATAATATTTTACCTCACAAACTTAGGTGTCCAACAAAGCAAAGCTGACCAATATTTGGAATTAGTACGTAAAGTGGGTATCGAATTGAGGGCCTTACTTTTATCTGTAGATGTTCTTATGGACATATTACCTACATCTGCTCATCGAGAAGTAGAAATGGCGCATAAAGTTCTTAGTAAGGATATGGCAGAACTTGTAACTGCCATGAAGCATGCTCAGAAATACAGTGCTACTACTTTGGATGCAGAATACCGAAAGTAAATGTTTCGATTAATACTTATTGGTATATCTCCATGCATAACAGATGAATGAAAATATTAAGAAATATTTAATGTAATTTCAGAGGAATGCTATCAGCAGCACATATTTTAGCAATGGACGCAAAAAATCTTTTAGATGTAATCGATTCAATACGCATTCGATATCCATACGTAGAAGGCCAAATTTGCCAAAAGCAAAATCATATTAGTACTTCACAAGAATCAATGCCAGAAAGTCGTATTCGTTCCAGTCAATCTGGAGAACATTTCTTAAGGAGAAGTCAGTCGAGTGAACGTCAAGGTACAACATTCAGACAGAGTCAAAGCGGTGATCTTCTACATAGAATGGGACAATCCGTTGATCGTTCGTTGCAGGTAAACTGTACTTTAAACTTAATTTTATATGACGATTAAATAACGTCAGTAGAACAATATTCTAAAAATACAATTTTGCGTTTAGGGTAGCCAAACTGATGTTAGCAGTAGTTCTAGTTTAGAAAGAAGGCATCATATCGTCACTAACAGTCTCGAACGTAATTCAACAACAAGGAGACAAATGACCACAAATAGCTTAGAAAGAAAAAGACCATCGTTATCTTGTAATATCAGCCCTATGAATAATTCGGTTAATCTGCCACCAATGGTACCAGTTACCTGTAATTTAGTCCAAACAGTTGGACCTGTCATTCATCCAAGTCAAACAGTTACAACAGGTATTAATCAACAGTCAGTGTTTGCACCTAATAATAAAACGACAAATGAAAGTGCAACAACTGATAGCTAACAACGAGGTGCCTTGTATTAAGGTAAATTCAAATTATTCATTACATTCACATGAAATTTCTTCTACTCGTTACTTTACTGCATTTATATTTGTTAATTTCAGGAAAACTTCGAGAGAATAATTATATGTACATAGACTACATCGTACAAGTTACCCATTTACATCTCACGCATAATTCAGCAGCAGGAGATTTAGTATTTATGCTTTTTATAGCTCTTTTTAACATTTAACAAACTTTGTCTAAACGTACTTATAGATAGGACAGTATTCGTTAGATGTAGTCATAGAATTATTACTAAAAGATGTAAGTCACAGCTATAAAGAAATCACTCCAAAGCTTTAGAATTATTGTTGATTTGTTATTATATGACAACCACGTATATAGGGTGACGCAAAAGGCACCCTCGAATTTAAAGTTCAAGCGTTATAAGTGTACGTAACTTTTATCGATACAAAATCAATATTTACATGAGGAGTTATTTAAATTTTGTTACATATACTTTAACATTATAGAAAATTAACTATAACAGGCTTGCTATTACAATATCATGATGTATACGATCCATCACTTTGGAGATTGTCTCATTGCATCACCCTGTAAGTAGTTGAATAATTCTATATATATTTATAAAAATATATTTAAGCGAATAGTTCGAAGTATTCTGCAAAAAACGAATTTCTCATAGGATACAATTTTGCGAAGTTGTTTTTATGAATTTATAATTTAATAGTATGTTTCCTGCTAAGAGGAGTGATTATAATTGTAAAAAAATGGGACTGAATGTTATTTCTATTAGGTAATTATTTAGCAATTCATACCAATTTGTGAAATTTATATAAAATGTTTTATAAAAAATGAATCATTCTTCAGCGGCAAGTCAGTTCCTATAAAATATTTATAAAAATTTCATCTTTGCATAAGAATAGTATTGATAACTCGTCAACACAGTGCGCTTGTAAGAACACACACAGTGCATTTATGACTCTATTAAATATTCCATAAATATGAAGTATTCCATTTTTATACATTTATTACCTTTTAT
Organism: Bombus vancouverensis nearcticus; assembly: GCF_051014615.1. Classification (NCBI taxonomy): domain Eukaryota; kingdom Metazoa; phylum Arthropoda; class Insecta; order Hymenoptera; family Apidae; genus Bombus; species Bombus vancouverensis. The sequence continues at coordinate 2,116,452 of NC_134918.1, read as the reverse complement.
GTTCCTGGGAAAATTTAGTTTCATATTAAATTAATATTATTATCCATGATGATTGACTGATTTTTATATTATTCATTATTTTACAACAACCACAATTTTTTAATACTAATGTGCCAAGGTGTGTTTATATAATATAAACAAATTTTGCTATTAACGCAATAAAAATGTACAGTAATATTTTAATGTATCATCCCAGGAATTTAATATTCATGATTACGACGTTTGACACTGCTATTGCATCGAGAGTATAGGGTACTTTTTTTCTAGAATTGCATTAAGTAGGTATATGTAAATAGATATCCAAAATTTATATCATTTAACAATAATGTTAATAATTAAGAGTATTATTTTTAGTGACTTTTATGTTTCATGAATGTTTAACTGCATATTTTATGCATATTTTGAACATTTGTTACAGTTTAGTTACATATTTATCAGAATTCCACTGAAAAATAGATACATCTTGTGGTGTATGTTTATACTGTCTTCGATATTATAATACTATATAAAGTATACCTTTTGTTCTATAATTCCTCTATATGATATGTAATTATCGCAAGAATGTCATGACGAATATCACAATATATAATGATATAATAAAATTATAAGATTTTTAGGACGAACTTATTCTTTATGAACACACAATTGACTCTTATAACTTCGACTGAGTTTTATATTTTTAATTTCTTTTTGGTAAATTTATTTAGTTACTTCTATGTATAAGCTAACATGAAAATAAAAGCTTAATTTATTTTAGCATTATAGCTAAAATTCTTCTATAGTTACATTATACAAGATTTCGAAAACTGTAACGAAATAATAAATACATGAACTATTTATAATTGTTAGTGCTGATAATTGTTCTTAAAGATGTAGTTGCAATTCTTTAAGAAGGGAAACAAGAAAAAATAGATACTGGAACGAAAATATTCTACCATCATTGATCCTGTTACTGTTATAGGTGATAAAGACTAAGAATAAACACAGTATGTAATATTTAAAAACTATTTATAAAATTGTGTAAATGTAACTATGTATTATGACCACAAACAGAATAATAAACAACAAGAATGATTTCAGCAGTATAAGTAATTTCAGTTACCATATTTTGAACTATAATACTTAATACCATTAATAATTGAATATCTAGCATACTTAGTTAGAAGAGCATTAACATTCATTTTATGCGTTGTTAAATTTCTGAAAAAAAAAATAAAATAATTTCTACTTTTAAAAAGATTGTATTTTACAAATGCAATTAATTTTTACTTACGTTATATAGGGTGTTATTTCTTGAACTGTCCACTTCTTTTTTGCTTTAAAAAGTTTATTAAATCTTTCATCAATATCTATTGGCAAATCAGTTTCTGGGAAAGATATTATTTCTTTTTCCATTAAATTATTCCACTTAATAAGTGCAATTCCATATAGATATTCTTCTTTTGGTTCTATTTCTACATACAAAGAAATATAATATCAATTATAAGTAACATATTTTTTTATATATAAGTAACATATGTAAATTGCAATTCTTTTTATAAAAATTTGTATTTACTTTCTGGGGTACCAATATTCCATGATTTCATGAATTGTTTGTATTCAGTTACTGGAGAAGCAACAAACAGTACTTTTGCTAAAGTTTTGCAACATTTTTCTTCGTTATATCTATAATATTGTTACTTATTATAACTAGTTAAAATTATAAAATACATTATGTATATTAGAAAGATTTCTGTATAAGTTGTCTATACTTATATAATGGTGTTCCATCCTTCCTTGATTTTTCACTTATTTCTGTATATTTTGTAAACAAAGTATTAAAAACTGGTTTGTAAATAAATTCTTTCAAAAATTCATATGTAATTTCTTTGTCTACTTCATCTATTTCCCAACTATTTTCCTCAAAAAGATCTAACATAAGTGTTAAACTTCGGACCTCAAATTCAAATGATATAAGACGGAAATAACCTTGAGACCAAGAAACAAGAAATAATATAATTATTTAATATTAATATTAGTATAGTTAATTAATATCGTTACTTAATATCAAGTATGTGATAATAATTTTTATAAAAAATATACTACCATCAATATTGGTTATTAAATAATTATTTAAAGCTTGGATTAGTTCAGCTTCACTGGCTTGTATTTCGTTTTTTAATCTATGCCAATCATATAAAAGTTCGTGAGATATCGATGATTCATACTCTATTCCTTTAAAAGATGTGGGCTCAAGAATATTAAGTAATTTTTCCAATTTAGGTCTACACTCCTTTACCTTCGATATTTTATACATATATTCACATATAGAAAAATTTATACTTTCTTACTGTATTGATTTACATCAACCTTACATACCTCATAGTATGTATGAAAAATCCCACAAATATTATAAGCTTTTATTATTCGGTTTGTATCCACATTTGTCTGTTGAGATAAATTTAATTTTGGTACTAACAAATAAGAATTAGATGTTTCTGCCTCACTAATATCATATGTTCGATCTTTTGTGCATAATACCACAGAATCTTCTTCAGTACCCTGGAACGTTAAACTAGAATGTTGCATAAATTATTAGTAAAATACATATAAATTTAAATGATTGTATACCTGTCCCCAGTGTTTACTGTTTCTATTAAATTTTCATCAAGTTCTAAGAGTTTGATGTGTTCTTGCATATTATGTTCTTTTGCAGAATATAAAATTTGTGTTACATTTAGCAGATCAGACTCATTAATAACAGCTAATTTTAAACTTTCTTGTACTTCTTCCATTGTTCTTGAATAGCTATAGAAATAAAAATCAAAATACATCAGACAAAAGATTAATTTAATATTTTATTACATTTATACATGTATAAGATAGTATGAAAACATAATAATAAATAAAATTTTAAGTTACCTAGCTTTTACAGTTTCCATCGTATGAAATTTAGAAAGGTTAGAATGAAGTTACGAGTTATCGAAAGAGATAAATTGTTCTTTTTAAACTATAGTATTCACATTAATAAATTATATAAAAGTAAGGTTTCATATTAAAACAATATATTTTATTGGTTTTTACGCGCCAATTTTTCTTCGTCCAATCGTAGAATAAATAAAACTGAAGATTGAAGATACAGAAGTAGTTTAGAATCTCTGGTTTCGATTTATCGAGAACTATATATCACCAACGGCCATATTAATTGCCATTGCGTTTATTAAGAAACTTTGTTGTGATCAAAAAGTCTGAATTTGTACAATTTTCTTTTTCATCGAGGTATGTACGATTAATTGTTCTGAAGTGAAATGCGATGATAAATCTTTTCGTCCCGAAAATATAATTGTGAATGTAATGTATGGCCTGAATACTATAACAATGACTTATTTTTTATTTTATATTTGATTCCTTTTTGATGCCAGTTTTTTAATGTACTCTTGATAATATATTCTTTATGTTACTGGTTCATCATATTGAGCTTGAAATGAAATATTATGCTACAATAATCAATTCAATTTTATTCTTTGTATAAACTGATGCAGCAAAAACCTTAATCAATCTAAATAAATATATGTTTTATAGATTATAACAAATTACATTCCGTTGTAAACGAAGATAGATATCAATTTAAAAGAAAATGTTTTGAAGTATATATTCTATTTTTTATGAAAGTATCTAATTAATTATTTGATATTAGCTAATCATTTTCTGTTCTTAGGAAGATAAACATCTTATAAAATACAAACATGTCAAATGATGTGAACACCCAAGTTGATAAGGTATGTTTTATTCAAAATATTATGCATGCCAAATTTTTTCATGACAGTTGGGATATGTGAAGTGTATTTGAAAGAAACGTATGTGCTGTTACAATTGGGCTGCTATCATAACTGCTAGATTAATTCTTCTAATTGGAAAACAGGAAATTTGTGGTAAACAATTTGTTGATTAATGCTAATTTTTCTTTGGATCAAGCCCAATGAGGAAGAAAATATCGATAAAGCAGAGGAAGAAGAAGGCACTTCATCTATTGATCTGCATGCGGTACCTATTTCTGCAAATTAAAATTTTGCTGCTTAATGATCTTTTTGTGTTTTTTATATTCCTTGCCTTTTGTTACTAACAGTAGGGTAGTTGTACGGTAGTTAAAATACTAACTACGTCATATAAATATGAATATACAGCATAATGTGCAAGTAATGGGATAAACTTTTAGCAAGAAAGTGGACTTGTATATGGAGGTTGTGAAGGACCAAATGCAATGTATGTAAAACTTGTCAGCAGTGATGGACATGAATTTATTGTTAAACGTGAACATGCTTTAACTAGTGGAACAATAAAAGCTATGCTAAGTGGCCCTGGACAATTCGCAGAAAATGAAGCTAATGAAGTAAACTTTCGAGAAATTCCGTAAGTATTTTTTAATTCTGCTTTTAATAAAACTTAATTATATTCTTAATTAAACTTCTGTTTACAGATCTCATGTATTGCAAAAAGTTTGCATGTATTTTACTTACAAAGTACGCTATACAAATAGTAGCACAGAAATACCAGAATTCCCCATTGCACCTGAAATTGCATTAGAATTATTGATGGCTGGAAATTTTCTAGATTGTTAAATGTCACAAATAATGTCAATAACAAGTAATTCAGCTCTGAGGCATAACAAAATTGTTGATTATAATTTCGATTTTAAAGAAAATTCAATATTGTAACACATTTTTAGAAGAGACTCGTACTTTATATTTCACAGCATGGTTATTATTTTAGCAATAAATAATTTTAATTGATTAAATGATTTAATTGACATAAACATAAACAACATAAATTTTAAAAATTAACACATTCAATATTAATATTTAAAGTAAAATAGGAATTTCGATTAGTAAATGATATAAATATGCTGCATGTATTACTTGATTATGCTTTCCATATATTTCAGTAATACATTCAATTATTATCTAAACAAAATTTGTATTGGAAAATGATGTGCTGTTGTAATATTAAATATACATCCATGCCTGTCTGATATACAATTATAAGAACAGATTTATATTATGTACAATTCAAGCAAATTTCAATCAGTAGATTGTATGCTAATGGAGATTCTTATTTTTGAAAGCATTATGTATTGATATATTGTAGTTATATTTTTTGTTACATATAAGAATATTTATTTTTTGCTTCTATTTATGTTACAAATTACTTTATATTTATTATTTTTTAGCAACTTCTATAATTGGGTCTTATATTTTTCATATAGAAAATAATACATAGATTTATAGGTAGAATACAATATAATTAGAAATATATTATGTGATATAATGTAAGAAAAAGAACACACAACACATTTTTACAAATCTTCATAAAGAAATGTATGTGTGTGAGACTGTATTCTAGTATAGTTAATTACAAAAATAAAAATTAATGGTTGTTTTTTCTTATTTCTTACTTTTATCATAACAGAAAATATAATCTTAATTCTATTAATATATTTCTTATTTGGACAATAAATAATACAATATTCGAATTTAAATGTTTTAGCTTAATCTATTACAGTTCTACTTGCTTTTTGTATCTTTTTCAATGTCCTTAAATTTTGCTTCTAATCGTTTCGAATATGCTGCCAATTTATATGCAGCTTGTTCTAGTTTAGTTACACTATCATCAATTTCATTGATGTTATCTAAAATTGGTTGCAATTTTTTATATTTCTCGTTTAAAGAATCCAAAGATTGAGCTACACTAGACGATATTGTTTTTAGTTCGGTATATTTCGCAATAGTTTCTTTGTTTAATCGTTCTAGTAAACGATAGTCAGCATGAGTGGAAGTAAGTTCCTCTTGTAAATATTCACCAGTTTTTTGAAACATCGTATTAGCTAAACGACTAAGATTTGGATCATGCGGATCCAATGCTTCGAAGCTACTTGTGCTTGTCGAAAGCGTAGTTCCTCGTTTTGGCGATCCGCATCTTGAGTTGTGATCTGCTGAATTTTCCATAAAAGATTGTTCAATTTGAACGTCTTCTTTTACCGAATCTTTGACGGATGTCATTGTCACAATAAATAATTATTTTTCTAACAAAGAATGGTATGTATATAACCTCTCTTACGCCAAAAAGACGTATAATTCCCCAACGTAAGTCAGTTATGGAGAATTAGCTATTGCATTGCGCTACCTATCATCTTCTAATCAAAACATTACTGTCGGTAATATAGTAATTGCACTTGTCGATTACCAATAAATCGTTTATTTTGATAATGTATGTATTTCAGGAATATTTTAACATTTCAATACATATTATTTTATTAATAGGCGATCATTTTACAATTATGGGAATATATGTATATTCTATGGCACAATAATTTATGTTTATATAAATAATTTTTATACCACATTTACTTTTGACTTTGGTTTAGACTTTGGTAATCAGGCACCACCATGGCTTATGTTTAAAGTAATTGGATATGTAAATGAAATGTTCTACTTAAAATATTTAATATCTTTCATAACAGATATTCCAACAATTATTATTAGCATTTATAACCATCTGGATTATTTTGTTGCCACTTCCACGTATCTAAACCTATAATAATAATAATAGTAATAATAATAATAATAGTAATAATAATAATAATAGTACATTAAAGTAATTAATTATAAAATATTTATTAATTACTGCATAAGCAGTTGTTTTTAATGCATTAGTGAAACAATAACTTACACATATCATCTATGTTTTTAGTAGCTTGCCAATTTAGTTCTTTGTTTGCTAAACTAGCATCTGCATAACTAGCAGATATATCTCCAGTTCTGCGTTCAACTATCTTATATGGTATTTTTTGTCCCGATGCTTTTTCAAATGCTCGTATGACTTCTAATACAGAATACCCTTTTCCAGTACCTAAATTAAATACTTTAAATCCAGTAGAGTTACGAATTTTTTGGTAAATCATTGCTTTTACATGACCTACAGCTAAATCTGTAATGTGAATATAATCTCGTACACCTACAAATTAATTATTAATTACCATAAATGGTTTTAACATGTATAAAATAGTTACCTATGCGAAATAAATATTATATAAATATTTTGTACTTTACTACTTACCTGTTCCATCATGAGTATCATAGTCATTGCCGTAAACATATAAAAATTCCCTTTTGCCTACAGATACTTGAGCAATGTATGGCATTAAATTATTTGGCACTCCATTAGGATCTTCTCCAATTTGTCCAGAAGAATGAGCTCCAACTGGATTAAAATATCTTAAAGATATAACAGACCATTCCTGAAAACTTTTAATAATGAATATATAATTGTATTTTAATTGAAAAAACCAAAGATGTAGACAAATTTGACACCTTATCTGAAGTACACAAATCTTTCAAAACTTCTTCAACCATATATTTTGTTTTTCCATAAGGATTGGTACAATCACCAGTTTTCATATTCTCAACTAATGGTAACTTTTCAGGGATACCATAAACTGTAGCACTACTTGAATAAATAAAACGCTTTACATTGAAGTCTCTCATAACGCTTAATAAGTTTAGTGTCCCACAAACATTTGTCTTATAATATTCTAATGGCTTTTCGCAAGATTCACCCACTGCTTTTAATGCAGCAAAATGTATGACAGAATGAAACTCATGCTAAAATAAAATTATTTTAATTATTCACTTTTATGATCCATTTATATTTGATAATATTGATAATCATACCTTATTAAATACATCCTTTAATTCATTCCAATTGGTTACATCACATTGAATAAATGTAACTGTTTTATTTGTTAATTTTTCAACTCTTAGTAGACATTCTGGTTTTATATTATCATTACCTATGTACAAAAATCGCAAATATGTATTATATACCATTATATTAAATCATCTTTATTAAAATCTAGTTAAAAAAAAACAGAAATGTACATTACTAATATTAATTATATAGTTATAAATATACAAAAAATATTATACATCCTATACTTGTTATTATCATTACATCTTATACTATGTTATATGTACATTATCATTAACTCCCTCAAATACTATTAATAAATTATATTACTCAATTAATAATTTGACAAATCATTATTTCCATATTAACTAATACTATAAAACATTACTTATTGTTTCATAGCAATAGTTTATAAGAAATAATCATTACTCTTTAACTTGATTCATTATTTCTCACCTTTATAAGCATTACTAAAGTTGTCTATAACCACCACCTCAAAATTTGCTTGCAATAGTTCCAATACTGTGTGAGAACCAATGTACCCAGCACCCCCTGTTACCAATACATTCCAGGATTTGTTTGCCATAGTGTCACTCTGCTTTTCTGTTATTTTTAATGCATTATTCTACAATTATAGTGCTCCTAATATATTAGAATAAATCTATCATTCACACATATAGAACCAAATATATGTTAATGGGATTAGATATAAAACAACAATATTGATTCACTAACTAGTCATTTTTAAACAGTTTATCATTAATTCATCTTCAATTTATTCATAATCAAGATGTGACATTAGATACGAAAATCTATATCTATTCCATATCATATATTAAATCTGTTTCCAGCTTACACAATTTATCTGAAATATTTATCCAAAAATACGGTATATACAAATATATACAATTCATATAAGCAAAAAAGAACTTTAGCGTGATATTTTATATGCGCAAAAATTACATATTTCTATGTAATTTATACCATAAAAAAAATAGCGTCATACCTTACTTCGTGACACGTAAGCAATTAACCTCACTTCCCAATCTCAGAGTGTCTAAGTTTAAAGTAATATAAGCACGGTAAGGAAATGTTTTGTTTGCTAAAGCTGGCTAAAGTTATGTAATAGTAGATCATTGTGAACCTTTGTTAGTGTTTATAAGGTATTAAATATTAGTTCATATTTAACATTCCTAACATCGACCAGGAACCAACAAATTTAATTCTGAGATGCGTCAATTTCTTTGGTAAATTGTTATTTAATATATACTACAATTTTAATATTCAGTTCTGTCATACGCACAAAGTGTTGACATTTTACGGTATCTACAATGCCTTTATCACTGATTCAATAATCAGAGTTATAACGTGTATTATATGTATTTTGTTTAGGAACAGCAAAAGTCAGCAAAGATCTTATAATGAATTCAACGAAAAGAATAAATAATACATAATTATAATCTATTTTAGGAAAATTTCACTGTAAAATATGTAAAACCTATTACTGCGTTGCGAGTATTGTATAATTCTTAGTTCAATAATCCAAAGATCACTATTTAGAAGAAGGATAATTACGCGAAAAATAATTTCCTCAATCAGACTCTATCATCATCCCATATACTGTTTGTTTATTTTATAAACAAAATGTACATAATTGTAAATGTATAGACACGATTAAATTTTAAATAAAGAAATTAATTGATAGTTTCACCAGGTTTTTCCATGTTTGTTCAAAATCTAAACTGAAAAGTCTGATTCCTGAGATGAATTACTTTCAATTGTTTTCCTGAAACTAATCGAAAATAATCGAAAAATGAATTTTTTTCGATTCAATTAATTTATGCAAACACATCAAGAACTACTCGTTAGCACACATGGACATACATAAGAAAACATACTACTGACCATCCGTAGACGCTCACGGACATGCACATAGTTTACGAAAAAGCATCCCCCATAACAGCGAGGACTTTACGAATTTGTGAGCACACGAAGTGGAATTTACTGTTAATATATTGTTAAAATATATATTCGATAATATGTATCTTGCTGACAGTGTAATTTATGTTCTATGATGAATACAAAAAGACTGTAGCTAGCATCAGAATGGCTTCTTGTTTATTATGTCTTTAATTATAATTTGTTTAATATTAACATATATGTATATGTATACAGGCAATTGTATACGTTAAATTATCATAGAATTTGAGTAAGTAATCGAAAATTATCTTTTACTTACATTCTTCTTATAATGGAAGAATCTCATTTTAAAATGAAGGGATGAATCAAGGCTTTGAGAAATCTCTGCACCGAACAGATCCTCATACATTTTAAGATGCTGTTCTAAGTACTTCCCACGAGTAAAACGTGCTGTTAACTCCCCCCTTCAAGAAAGAAGTTGGTCCAATCAGCGATTGCCTCCACGTTCCCGCGCCTAAACCTTAAAGCCTTGGCGTCGTCCGCAATCATTTCTTAAATCGCAGGTCTGCGATCGTAGCCATATTGTTGGTACGCGATTTTCGCTCAAGATTATTAACATTGATCTCTGGTATCGGTAAACAAGATAAAGTGCCGCTATTTAATAAGATTGTGTGGTTTAACTCAAATACACTTCCGCAAACTGGCATTTATGAAAAATAATTGAATAGAGATATGAGTAGCGTAACATTGGGCGATTGAATTATTATATTCTTTTCCGGATATTAGAAACCATCGAGTATATGTAAAAGAAGGAAAGAAAGAGAGAGAGGTAGTTGCAACAACACGTAGCAACCTAAATCAATTAACAATCCAGAGAGATGTGTAAGAAAGTTTATTTCTGTCGTTGTACAGTGCCACAGTTCTGTGGCCACGGACGACAAGGTTTCACTGGAATGCCCCACTCGATGTTACGGCACTGCGCCTTGTGAAATGCGGCGGCCCCGCAGCGAGAAAAACGGGGGCCCGGCTGAGCGCATTAGCTCTCGGGAGTGCAATATCGCTAGTATGCTCAGGATTTCGTAACGAAAATAAGTGTCCATGCGGCCAATATTTATCCTAGTCTTTCGCAAAACTATGCTTCCGTGCTTTAATCCGATTGTTAACAGCTGGAACGTGAGTATACCACGCGATCGTTCGGAGTTACAGCATAAACCGAGGACGTCGACTCTTTAATACCGAGACGAAGCCAAGGTTGTCCGTGAACACGAATACGGGATTCGTTCGATGTGTTCAGATAATTTAACTCTAAAGATCTTGTCAGGATTGTTCGAATTCTCGTAATTACAATTTCATTAAAAGTGGTAGAGTATGTTGCACTGAACGATATACAAGACACCGCGGAGGACAAGGCGTGTAAAATATTGGATAAAAGGGACGTTTAGAGAAATTTATAAGGTGACAGTGATACGAAGAGAAATCTTAGCAAGAGAAAGAAAAGGAAAAGGGGAGAAGTTTGATAGACGGTAAGGTAAGACTCGCGGAGGTAAGACACATATCGCGTGGGCCACCTCTTAAGTAGTATATCCGATCTGAAGAGAGAGCAGGAGAGCAAGAGAAAGAGAGACCGTACGGCGACCCAGATTTTAGCGGGTCGAACGAGGCAGGTCGACACGAAGAAGTCACGGTGGACTTTCTGAAATGGGACACAGCGCAGCCTGGAGCTAAATTAGCCGCGATGTCCAATAAGAGTAAGTCCCAGCCGCAGCAGCAGCAGCATCCTTCGCACGTGATCAAGTCGACAGTGGAGCAAGTGCCACCGCGATATCAGCCACCACCGCAGCCAACCAGCGGTATCCTCAAGAATCATCCTCATTTTGGTACAGGCCCTTCTGTGCCAACCTCGGTGTCTACCACTGGTCAAGGTCCCGTCGCGACCTTGAATCATCATCAACCCGTCCAATCACGACCTGTGCCGCAACAGAAGGATGTGCAGAGTAAATATTCACCGAGGATAGAGCATCGACATCATCCTCAAGGCGGAAACACTTTGACTGCATCCGTTCCTAAAACACAGCCTCATACCTACCTTCAGGCCAAGGTCGGCCAAGGTCAGTACCTGCCACCTAACGGTCAATATCCCACGGTAAACACTGCACAGACACCGCCGCTTAGACAAAGGATCACCGACGACGAGTTTCTAAGGCTCGGTCCTGTGGAGATGCTCAAATTTGTTCGGAAGACCGAGAGCGATATCGCAAGGCTCGCCGCCGAGCAGAATCGACAGATACAAAGCTTGGTGAGTTTCACTAGTTTCTCACCTGTTTTTTAATCAAATAGATTTAATCTTACGTAGTATAATAAGCGAAAGTTTGTACGTCATACAGAGGAAGAATAAACGAGAGGAAGAGTAAAAGTAATAATTGTAACCTTCTTTTCTACTAACATCACGATATCTCTGTTTTATTATTTCGTTTCGCGGAAAAGATACGATCACCGATTTTAAGCACATCACACGGAAGTTCTTGAGGTTCTTTTAGGTCACACACGGGTCGGGTCCACCATCGTAATTTGAACCAGTCACGCACATATGATTCCAGCCGCAAACAATCTCCACTATGATCGAATTCTTCTTCGTTAAAAAATTATCACTCAAGAATAAATGTATATTTTAGAAACTTCGAATTGTTCATAAAATTTATTTTTACCCTATACCTAATTCGGTAGGATTTCAATTTATGACAAAAATGCGTGCGAATATCGGTGACTCACGCATTCCTATTTCAGCTTAGCGAGCTTCGGGCACTGAAAGAAGCAAACCAAAGATTAAGCGATGATAATCAAGAGCTGCGAGATCTTTGTTGCTTTCTGGACGATGATCGACAGAAGGGTCGAAAGTTAGCGAGGGAATGGCAAAGATTCGGAAGATATACGGCGAGTGTTATGCGTCAGGAAGTATCCGCTTATCAGAATAAATTGCGTCAATTGGACAACAAACAGCAAGAGTTAATCAAAGATAATTTAGAGCTAAAGGAACTTTGCCTTTATTTGGATGAAGAGAGAGGAGGTGGTCAAAGAGATGATGGAGATGGTTCAAGTTCAAGTACGAATGCCGAAGAAACCGCGCCCCCGAGACCAAGGCATGCATCTACGTTTAATGGTACAGTTATCACGTTTGTTACGTTGATTCTTAACAGAAGATATACTTTTATGCGAATAATTTTGATCAGTTTTTCAAATTTGTATTGCAGACCAAACTATGCAGTACGTAAGGAGTTTAGAACAACGGGTAAAGCAGCTTGAAGAAGATAAGAGTCTTTTACAAGCAAGAGCGCAGGGTTGGGAAGTACCACCTGGTGAAACCTGGGAAAGTCAAAACAGCCCAGGCGAAAATCCTCACATAGGAGGTCGACCAGAAGCAGTGGTACGAGCTCTTCAGGTTCTCGAAGTTAGAGAACAACTAGAACGAGAAGGCGGTCACGACGGGGAAAAGGCCTTGGTTAGAGAAATGTGCAATGTAAGTTGGTATTTGGACATAAGGTTCCATTTCGGGAGAAACTAAAAATTAACTGTGTTATTAATGTGTGTTCTACGTAGGTTGTTTGGCGGAAATTGGAAGGAGGTCCACAAACGAGGCATTGATAATCGTACTGTAAGCGCGATTAATTAAACTATAGTGTAGCCGTTGCGAAATCTGTTAAGTCAGATATCGTATTTAATAGTATTATAGTGTTTAATGCGAATGTTATGAATTTTACGTATGTACCTACAACTATTTCGATGTAAGAATCAATGTGCCTAGTTTACAGTATTTATATGAACATTGTAGAGTCGTTAGGTTGCCAACATAAATTAACAAACTTTATTTTTATTATAAATTTACAATGATTTATTTTTTCCTATCCCAAAAATCCCATCCTTTAAAAACTAGTAAACGGCTGGTCTGTAACACATAGTGTTATTAAAAAAAATGGATAACACGACATAAATGTTGCGTATTTAAGGACGCAGTTCAAAGAATTACGGAGACCACGAAATAATCATGTACAAAGTTTACGCTACATCCTTATGCGCAAGAAACCCATTTGTAGAGTGACTTGGTTTCTATCTTTAGTCAAAGAATCTTCCTTTCATAGGATTTTTTCACTAGCGATATATGCTACTGCCTTATATTTTCTGCAACATAGTTTTATAAATCATGTAGCCCTGCAATTTTACAATGCAAAATTACGTAACATACAATATTGTACATCTTTCAAATAATACGACCAAACTTTTGCAACATGTCATCCGAATAAAATTTTGATATGCCAAATGCTAACACTATGTTAAAGCAAATACAGGTAATTAAAAAAATAAATACAAAGAAGTAATCGAATTAAAAATATACCTTGAAGAATCATAAAATTCTGAGTCGCGATAGATTTTAAATGATGTATCTTGATAATGTTCGTTGACAATGCATCTGCGGATTTTCGTGGATGTTCGTCGCTGAGTTTGCGCCAACCCAGATGAAAGGCAAAAGTGGGGATTGCAACCAGTCTCTTGTATCTGGAGAGATGAGAATTGTCGGTGATGTGTCTCCCCGGTGGCCTCGGAGAGGACAACGCAAGATTCATCCTTCATTTCGCCGCTCTGACACTGTACATGTTAGCTGGCGCTGCAATCTTTCAACAACTAGAAGCTGATCTTGAAGTGCAACAGGTATGAAACCATTTTTTACCTTTTGGTTGTTCTTTTTTATCTACATTTTAAATTGCCTTTTTAGTCTAGATTGCTATGTTCTATTACTATTTTTCAATTTAAATAAATATCGAAGTAAAAGTTAATACTTGTATGTTAAACTTCTGCTCACTATATAGACTGCAGAATTTTGGCGCGTTTATCATAGTTTTCGAAAGTATCATTTGCAAGGTAGTCCAATTGCTCTCCAAAGACTAGATGAGTTATTATACGCATATGGAAACGCTTCATTCTCCGGTGTCATCAACAAGAGCCGACGATGGGATTTTCTTGGCAGCTTTCACTTCGTGGGTACCATAGTTTCTACAATTGGTAAGAAATATATCATGACCTATTTGGAACTCTAAACATTTCATCTTATAGTGTAACTGAACCGTAATAATAGGTCAGTGGAACGCCAGGCACATATGCTGGTCTTTATCTCAGTTATACTTTTCTTCCATTTGTATTCTTTTTCGAAAGACTGTAGACACGAGTGTATCAGTAATTACGAAATAATTTACCATATTCGCCCTATATATTTTGTTTGCACGTTTGATCATTTTCCGATTATTCACTTAAAAGTCAATTTATTGACGACTGTATTATCGCGTCATAACTTGGTCATAAAAGCATTGAATAAAGGGGTAAGGGTCGTCGTCCGCAGCACACATAAGAATGTGCCGGTGAATTCCAGAATGTTAATATCTTGCGACCTAGTCTTGCAGTTATCCTCTCCAGTATTGTGTAATCGGTACTTTGTATTACGTTTGTATATGTTCATTTCAGTTTCGAAATAAATTGTGGATGTTATTATTATTAATTTGTTTTTCAGGATATGGAAATACCACACCGCAAACGAGAGCGGGTAAGGTAGTTGCTGTTCTGTATGGCTTTCTTGGTTGTTCCGGTAATACAATAGTTTAACCATTAAAGATAAACGTTTAATCATTTTTCTCATTATCTTTTTTATAACACAGGTGGAATTTTATTCTTCAACTTGTTTCTTGAAAGGATCATCACTTTCCTTGCTTGGATTTTGAGAGTGATACATATCCATCGTTTAAAAAGGCATATTCGGAAAAATTCATCAATATCTCGACGTTCGTTCGGATCGTCCAAAAATGAAAAATCTTTACCAGACATACTTGAAGATGATGACGATCATTTAGATGTCGATGAATGGAAACCAAGCGTATATTGGGTTATGCTATTTTTATTATTAGTGTGTTGTATGATAGCTTGCTGCGCTGCGGCGGTTTACGTTCAGTTCGAACATTGGGAATACTTCGACGCTCTCTACTTTTGTTTCGTTAGTTTTGCAACTATTGGTTTCGGAGACTTCGTTAGTACACAAAACTCGTATTATCCTTACATTCATTGGTACGTCCCACGAAATCTTCAATAATAATATACACTGCAGTATTGATACATAATTTCTTCGTACACAGGTATCGTTTCATTAACTTTATATTTTTGCTGATCGGTTGCTGTTGCACATACTCCCTATTGAACGTGACATCGATTATAATAAAACAAGGATTAAATTGCATCATACAAAAAATACAATGCAGAAATCAGGAAATGGCCGCATCACATTTGCCAAAGAGGAAATATTCCTTGTCTACAATTTATTTTTCAAAAAGAAGAGGAACGAGGATAGCAGCAAGAGATTCGTTTAAATCAGATTACTTGGAAACTCCAAGAAGAATGTCTGGAGAACTGATTTCTATGCAAGATTTTTTCTCAGCGAACAAGGTTTCTTTGGCGGTAATGCAAAAAGAATTGTATGAAATGGCTCAATCGCAAAAAGGGGCTAGTGTGGGTACGATCGCATCTAATGCCGTTGTTCTTAAATCCGATGCAGTTGGCCCTCTGGCCATCGTTACCGAGAAGTTTAAAAACAAAATGTCAAGAAAGAAGTAAAACGATTTCAAACTATGAAAAGAAATAAATTTATTGGGTATTTTTTTTGCTAACTGTTAATATGAACTCACTTGATGTCTCACAGTATTAACTAGTAATACAATAGTTTTAAATAAAGAGAAAAATATAGGATATTCTTGTAGCATGTCGAGTAAAGAATTATAGGATCCGATTTTGCGGTACAATAAATCGTACATAGATCAGTCATCGGGTAACTTTATTTAAGTCACGTTACAATACAGTTCTCCATGTACTCAACAACATTAACAAACATGCATTCTTTTGTCTTTGTTTTTCCATAATATTTATCATATTATGCACATATAATGCATGTAAAATAAATTTTTAATTCTCTTGCCAATTTATGATATATGAAATTACATTTAGAAAATTATGGTTTGGAATGCTAATAGTATTTCACTGTTATAATTTGATAAACTAGCAAAGTGCATATGGATAATTTGCAACGCTATCAATTTTACATGCATCATAAAATCACAAAGACAAAAGTTTTCTTGTCTAGGTAACTATTAATACCTTCAATTTCAATCAGATATTTCAATTCGATGAGTATGATGGATGCAAAAATTGTCACACTAAACTTCCTTAGTGAAACTAGTATTTCTGAAAGGTTCGCGCGAAAAAGAAATCCGATTAATCGAAAATCTAGACTGGAAACACAGATATCTTTTTCTAAACGAGAATCGGTAGTAATTATGACAGAATGTTATAAATTACGAGAAAGAGTAAAAGTGATCGGGCGATTCTTTACAGACTACAACATTTTGTGTAATCTACAGACAATTGTTTTATCATCAAAGTCAGATGTAACATGTAGACACTACGATCAGGTCTATAAAAAAAAATCACATAGTATAGACGAGATTACACTGATCTAAGATTCATCGAATTTTCCAAATTTCAGCTGCGTTTAAATTTCACTTTAAACTTGAAGCTCAAATTCGATCACTCTAACATCCATAATTGAATCACATCGAATTGAAGCTTTTTCGAAATTTTAAAAGAAACTACTAGAGTTAATGTCAGTGATGTACCGACAATAAGAGGACTCGTTCTACCTGTTTGTGCTCTGTACTCATAATACCTTGAGCAAAGACCTCAATAACTAACATGTTTCCCATTGTGTTTAAGTCTTAAGTCTCCATGTTTGTGTTTCCCATTGTGTGTTAACATTTAAATCTTCCTCCATGTTTTCGCCCTGGAGCTCAAAGTATTCGTAAAATAGTGCGTGCTCCGTTTCAACAAATTTATTCAAAATTACGACCGAATTACGGTCACGACATCATTGTCAACCATACAATCAACAAAATAGCGTTCAGTGTTTCGCACCAACGCTAGCCAAGCTGTGCTCCAAATACTTTCCAGCGGAGAATCAATTAATCCTCCTGGGCATCAATGCCCTTATTTGGCAACAGCAGCAAAAAACACAGTGTTTCTTTACTGTGCACAAACTCATGAGATTCATATCTCATTAAATTGACAAAACCTCTCATTGAGGTTGCCACAGATCTTTTCAGCGTATGTCACGCATACGAACAAATTGTTGCCCAACTATCTCTAATCCATTGCCTATTAGATCAACATCATCAGATATTTTGATTATTCTTGGTTTAAAAAAATCTGAATTTGTTTCACACGTCTGAATATAATCGGACAATACAAAGTGATCTTCAATAAGTACTGGGGGCTGATTTTGATTCTGTGGCTGTCGATTACGTGAACGCGGTACTTGATCAGCCGGTTCCATTAAATTTGGGTGTTTCTTTCGTTGATGTTGTAAAAGTTTTGCCTTATAAAAATAAATAAATTTCTTAAAAAGATTTTTAATTTGTTATAAGTAAAACTACAGATTTTTACAACTTACTTTACTAGCATATTGTTTATGACACCATTGACAACTCTGTGGTGTAGTAGTAATGCTACCGACAGTTTGACTAAATGTTGGATTCGGTAAATCGGAGTAATCCGACTCCTTTTGTCGGTTGCTCGGCGGTAAAGCAGCTCCTGGATGATTTTTCATGATATGTGCTTTACGTTTACTGCTGCTTTTATAGACCTGTAAAGCAAAGAAATATAAAAATCATATGAAATAAATAGCTCAATTTATTTTGTCAATGAATAAAGTGCATACCTTATCGCAATATTGACAATAATAATCTCTCGTTTGACGTAAAATTGGTAAGTTTAACTCTGGTACAGATTCTGGCGCAACATCTGGATGTCTTTTTGCCAAATGATTTACAAGCATTCCTCTTCGTTTAAAACCCACCAAACATTGGTGACATTTATAAATGAAACGATTGTAATCATTAGGGTTTACCTGGTAACAATATAAATTATACTAGTAAATATCGTTCTTATTAGATAATTCTTAGAGTAAGTAAAAAATACCTTTGGAACAAATTTTTTAGTTTGTGTAACTTGCGACATTTGTTCTTCAGTGGCTGTCTGTGAATTATGTAATTTAGTCATATGTTCTTTTAATTTGTCTTTTCTCTTAAATTGTTTACCACAATTTGCACAGTGAAATTCTCTACAAAAAGAAAAAAAAATTCCATGTTATAATACACATTACCTGATTTTGTGTATCTTGTAAGTATAAATCTTACTATACCTATGATCGGAATGTTTTAGCAGATGCATCTGTAATTTATCTACTGTAGCAAATCGTTTTGCACAAATTTGACATTTGTGTTTTCTTTCACAATGATGTGCTCTAATATGTTTACGAATAACCGAATATTTGATAAATATTCTTTGACAGTAAGGACAGCTAAATGTGCCATCTTCATTTTTATGAGTTTCAATATGATCTTTTAATGTTATGCTTTGATTAAATAGTTGTCTGCACATTGGACACTCAAATACTTGTTTATTTTCTGAATAACAAAAAAAGAACGATATAAGCAACTTGAGAAACTCTTTCCCAAATAAAATTAAAATTATTTAATACAGTAATTCACCTCTATGTGTTTTCAAGTGACAAGAGAGTGCCGAATTATTCATGAATCTTTTGAAGCAAATATTACATGGCAGTGGTTTTTGGTCTTCAGCACCATGCACTAAGCAGTGCTGCTGTAAACGTACTTTTGTCGCAAAACGTTTATAGCACATCGAACATTTATATGTAGACAAAGAAGTCAATATTTTTGCTTTTTGCAAAGATAATCTCCCATGTTGTGAAATGTGATTGATCAATTCTTTTTGTTTTTGAAATTGCAGTCCACATTGCGGACAAACTGTAGATTGAATTTTAGTTTTTATTTTATCAGAACCATGAACAAGAGAGTGTAAGTTAAGCAAAAGTGATTTTCGAAAAATTAAACCACAAACAGAACATTTCCATTCCTTAGAATTATTTTGTCTTGAATTTTCTTTCTCTTTCAAATTTCTTCCGCGAAATACTTTCATACGCCGGGAATTATTATCATCTAGCCGTGACCAACTAGATATTTGATTTTTGTGCTCTGTAATCGAGAATTGCATAAATATAAATATAAACATAAACTGAAATATTTTATAAACCTTATATACCTTTATCATCTTTCGTTTCCTGTGTAGATTTGAGTGGTATTAAATTTCTACGTATTGCATAGTCAGTACTAGGACCAGCTTTTAATTCTTCCTTCGGTAAAATACTTCTTGTAGTCAAAAATACTATTCCATCACGTTGTTGACAAATTACCAAATTTTGATCTTTATATGTTAATGCAGGTCTAACAAAGCGCATCCAATTTGAAGCATCTGCATTGATAATAAAATATTTTAAATTAGATATTTTTATCTTATTAAATATTATTTCTTAAATTATTAATACCTACTTTCATTTGAAACATCTACTTTTAAAAATTCTTTATTTTCAGTTTCATAGAGCAATGGCAATTCATCTCTAAATGGTGTACCATCATAAGGATATAAGACACCTTCTATAGGTCCAAATTGAGTACGTTTTTGTATATAACGTTTTGCAAACACACCATAATCTGATCCACCTGATATAATTTCAGAATTGGATAATTTGTTTATAGAAAGGTATGATCCTGGCAGTGTTGCTATAGCACGAGATGGTACTGGTTGATCTGCTATTGTACATACATTATGTGAAGTGCAATTATCACCGGTACACACATCATCACATTCATCGCAACCTATAAAAAATACAAACTTAGTTTATCAGCAGATTACTAATTAAATGAAGGAACAATAAAATTATATACATAAACTTTTTTTATCATTTATACGACGTTTCGAACGTCTCATATTCTTTTTTTCACAATCTTTTTTTTCTTCAGTAGGTATTAAAATTTCATTAATTTCCCGTTCATTAGATGCAGCTGAAGAATCTGCATTATTTTCTTTATTTGAATTTTCTGCATTTGATGAAAGATGTGTAGAATCATCTATATCAAGGTTTTGTGTTTTAAACGAATTTATAACATTCATTTGGTCATCTTGCATAACAAGAAAATCTCTACTTAATGTAAAATCTGTACTTGGCATTCCTGTTAGCATTAATGGAGCTGTTGCTGATTCTAGCCCGGAATTCGTTTCTATAAATATGTTTTATGCATATAATACATCATAATGTTAAAAAAATCATACTTTTTTTAGGAACAATATTTTATAAAATTTACCTTGCATAAGAATCAACTCACTGCCAACACTAGACACTAGTTGTTCCTCATTTTCATTAGCAACATAGTCAGTAGAACTATCTGACTGCTGTACACTTTGTGTATCAATTGGATGCGTTAATTGAGAAACATAATTAACATTTGTTCTTTCATTTGATTCAGTTGAGGATATTAAAGGAGAAGAAGAATCTTGTAATACAACAACAGAATTATGAAACGGAGATGGTGGAAGTTGCACAGGAGTAGGTGAATATCTAGCAGCTGAACTCATATTGGGGTCAAGAGGACTAACACGATGTTCAAAATCTGAAAGTGGAGACGATGGTCTAGGAGAGAAGGAAACTTGTTCATATGTTGGAAATAAACGGGAATATTCCCGTGATGGATCTTCCACATATTCCACCTAATAACAAAATAATTTCAGATATCACACATGATAAATCATCTATGAAAGCATACTTTTGTAAATTTACTTACAGTTAAAAATAACAGTTTATTATTATTCATTTTTTTTTGTTGTTCGCACATTGGTGAAGAGAAAGAATGATCTGTAGACCAATTTACTAAATTGTTAGACACTTTATCGATATTATTTATCTCAAAGGAATTAGTAGGGGCCCCCTCAGGAGGGCCCCTTGGATCCATTTTATTTCTCCTTGTGTATCAAAAATGTTACAACATCTGTAACCTGCTAAAAATATGCTTTGAATCTACAAGAAGCTCTATTGTTAAAGGATTAAAAAAATTAAACACATTCGTTCTCTCTAATCATATAATGATTACATTTGTAGGATTTTGGGATCACTGGAAAGGTATGATAATGTCTGCGATAGAGAAAAAGTAAGGATATAATGCTTGAGCTTTTGGATTTTGTAAAACAGAAGACTTACCATCTTTAATGTATAAGTTTTCGAAGTCGATGCACTTTTTGCCTTGTGAATTGTGATGCACCTGCTGCAGTTCGCTGGTTCGTCAACAATCGACATTATCATTTTCATAATGCTGATTGAGAACCACTGAAATGGCGGGAAATTTTCGAATTGACAGATAAAATTAACAATGCATAACTTTAAAAATAATATATTTAAAATAATGGTTTCAATAATTCCAAAATAATTTTATTTGATGTTTAGAGCTTAAATAGGAATTAACATCAAAACTTAAATTGCCCATTATATAATATGTCCATCTATTTTATTAGAACTTTTTAAATAAATATAATTTATAAAACATAAATAATTAACTTATTTGTATTCATTATGTTGTGTTATACTGATATATTAAAGTACACTTTGTAAAAGTAATGCTAACATTGATTGATTCTCCACTGATCTATTAATAACATACATTTAACTAAAAATGATTTTATACATTGAAAGATTTCCAACAATATAGAAAATAACCATATAAGGATATTACATAAATCTTTTTTTAGCGATGTAAGGTGAAGTCGTTTCATCGTCCAACAACGTTTATTTCTAGCCCTTACTTTATGAATGGGGATGTAGACTACACGCGCATGTATAGGAGATACTTTCATAACTCCCTTAACAACGAAACAACAACGTAACAAAAGCCTAGAATGACTTTTTAGAACTGTTTGCCGCAAACATCGCTTATTTTACTTATGTATGATATAGTTAACATGGTACATATGAACGAAGTGACGAATCTAATTGATCGGATGATGAAAGTGAGCATTTTTCATCCATCAGAAAAACTTCGAATGTTGAAAGATGAAGAAAAAACGTTTCTCGATCCAAATTTAATAATGAATGCGAGACACCGCATACTGCGAGAGGACTTGTCGGCTTCATCCGTGAATGACTCCGTTTTGGCGGAAACTAGAAAGTATAATGTAGTTAAAAATAATGAAGATAAAAAATTATGAAAATTTGTTTCAAAATATTACTTCGCAGATTATTAATGCAAGAAGAAACGAAACAATTATATATGAAGAAACAAAAACGATTTTTTGAAAGAGAACTGAAAAAATTTGAGATGGAAATAAGTAAATCTCGACCTAAATTCTCGAAACCCTACACATGTACGAAGAGAAATTTTATATCGTCGGACGATGAAGATTTTTGGAGGACAACTAGGAAATTAAGGAATAAGGTCAGTATAAATTTCAAGTAATCGTAAAGTAATTATATTTTGTCAGAAGTATAACAAATTCTTCATAGATAACAGTAGAAGAGCAAAAAAATCAAATCAATAGCAATCGTAATGAAAATATATACATAGATCCTATTTGTAAAAATAGTACAATAATGGAAAGCGACGATATTTTGTTAAAACTCGAAAATGAAGAAAGTCAGAAGGAAGGGGATTGCGAAGTGCAATGTATTGGAAGCATAAAAGTAACGATTACAGATAAAACTAATTCTGAAATAGAAACGCAACGTTTATATCTTCTAAGGAAATACTTCGATATTTTAAAACAAAATGCTATAGAAAAGCAACGTTTCCGTGACATTAAAGTGAAAATTCAGCAGAATATAGTATTAAAAATAATGAGAAAGTACTTCTATATTTGGAAAGCCTGTGCAAAAGATGCAACAAATTGCATTCAGAAGCAAACAGAAGAAAAAGAAGTTTCCGAAGAACAAAAGATCGAAATGTTCATAAATACAATCATAAAGCATCAGAAAGAAGTAATAAAAAAGAATCAAAAACCAAGAATTAGAAATGAAAACTTAATGGTGAAAGAATCCAACAATGCAAATATGAAGAAGAAAAGTACTTATAGTAAACGTATAATTGTCGAGCCACCAGCACAATGCCGATTAAATGCTCAGAAACAGATAATAGAAAAGCAAAAAGCTAAATTAGCCGAACAGAGCAAGATAATCGAAGAATTAAAACTGAAACAGATGCAAGAGGCGATATTGATAGCAAATAGGGAGACAATGGACATAGCAAAAAAAACCCTCACTAATTGTGGGCAAAGTACGAGAAGAACATTGATTCAGTTAATGCAACAAAATGGTTACAGGTAATACTAAATTTTTGCTAACTTTCTATATATATAATCTATATATAACTTATATATATAATTAATATATTATTCATAAATAATATGTATTATTATTATCATATATATATATAAAGAGATTTATAATAAATTATATACATCTTCTTAAAAGAGACGAAATTTTAACGGTAACTCGACACCCACCGGAACCACCAAAATTTTTATTGAAAATGGAAGCGCGAGCAGAGGCTAGACGGAAAAGAGTAAAATTGGCTGAAGAGATACGAAGACAAAAACTCGAAGAACAAAAACGAAAAGAAGAAGCCGCTAGAATGGAGGAGGAACAGAAAAAGAGAAGATTACAACAGGAGGTCAGATTATACAAGAGATCGAAGTATATTAATGTCATATTAAGTGTCATAAACACTAATTTCACCTCGCAGTCTTTGTTATCTTTTTAAAAATACAACTATTTATATCGATATAGATTTCTTTAAATATAGATAGCATGATGAATTTTTTGTTCATTCATTGATAGGCTTTGGCAGAGGCAAGAAGATTACGAAAAGAGCAAGAACAAAATCGACGGCGGGAAATAGAAAAATTGCAAAGATTAAACAGTATAGCGGATGAATTCTATCGAAAGTATCTTCTACGACATTACATAGTGAAACCATTCGTAATGCTTATCAAAGAATTACGGATTAATACCAAAAAAGCAGAGGATTATTATAGGACAAAATTAACAAAGAAAATTTTCGCGATATGGAAAAAGGAAGTAGAAATACAATACGAAATAAAAACTGAAATTGTCGAATCATCTTATCGCACAACTTTAATGTCAAGGATATTTAAAGAATGGAAACAGGAAGCGAAAGAATTAAACTTGAAATATCAAGTTGCAGTAGATTTCTATGATATGAAACTTCTAGATAAATACTTTAACTTGTGGCGAGTAACAACACTTGAACTTAAAGCAAAATCTGAAGAAAAAACAAAGTTAGTTATCAAAATTTATGAAAATAAGTTAAAAGTCAAGTATTTCGGCATATGGAAGAGATATCTCGTGATTGCTATAGATATTGAAAAAAGTGAAAAAAGGAAAAATAAATTACGACAGTTGGTGCAAGAAGTAATTCCTGATTTTGATCCTATACAGAGAAATGTAGCATTGGAGGATTAAAGTTCATCTATGACATTAAAATTAGAGCATAAAAATTACATCATAGTCATATACCCAGGTTTATATAACACAAACGACTGTTATTCATTTTGCATTATTTTGTATAGGAAAAATGTAAATATTTATCATAGCTAATTTATGTTTAAACCTTAGATTAGAATTGAGTAATATATTTTATTGTGCTAATTAGTACAATGGCCATTTTATCACAGTTATAATAAATATATAAGTGATGTGCGCAATAATAGAATAAAAATAGTTAAAACTATAACTGAGTTCAGCGCTCTTACATCATGATATGTTTTTATTAAATTTAATATTATGAGCAATAGCTTAAGAGTATTAAGTACATACCTTGTTATCATAAAGAAAGAACAAGGATAAGTATTAAAGTATATTAAAATGCATTGTGAAATAAATATCAAAGTGTGTGTTTTCACATATTGCTATGCCTGCTGTTTGGCCTCAATTGTTTCAATTTTTCTAATATCTTTTACATAGTACAAAGTATCACCTTCCATACAAAGTAAGTCTAATAGTTTAGTCTACATTTAATATCTAAGTTTTGCAACAAAATAACCGAGATACATTTTTTAACATTCCATGGTCATATGGACTTCCAGCTTCCAGAAGACGTCGTTCATTCGATGTTGTACCAAGGTAAATTAACCAAAGATGATATATTAAATAACAAACTACCACTATCCCAACAAGCAAGCTGTAGAGTGCAGAGATGAAGCAAAGGGCAATGCTGGAACAATATGTACATTATTATATTTAGATTGGGTACCCAAAGCAAACATTTGCATGTCATGTTATCTATAACTCTTATATTCTTAGAAAGCAAATAAGAGATATTACAATATTTATGACGTTAACACAAGTCTCAACAATTATCAATATCTTGTGATTATTAAAGTTTGCATTGTAAATCCTTGGTATCTTTCCAGTTTAGCTTTCAGACTGAGTAATGGAAAGTGTTGTATTTCTGCAGAGTATAATTTTATACTCTGGATATCATTAATTTCAAAATTGTATATTCTCTACAAATTGATGTTAATATGAAATATTTTTTGATCAATACATACTCTAATTGATGATATACGTCGCTGCAATCATCTGGTAAAAGAACAGTACCAATAAGTATAAATGGATGACATACACTAGTCATAGTCAAATTAGAACCGTAAATAAAAGCTATAGCTGAGAAGAATAAACATCCCAAGTACCATCTTAAATTACTTGAACCTATACAACAATCCAACCTAAAATATAAAATATATATCTTAAATATATCTGTATTATTACGTAAGATAAAATCTATTTTTATCATAAAGAGAGTTGTACCATTTACAATGATATTCTCTATTAAGGATGCATGTCTGACACATTCGACAATGATGCGCTTTAGGAGGTGTTCTTCTTCTACATGTAATACAAAGTTCTCCACTTCCTTCGCCAAGCTCTAAACCCTGAGTTAAACTACCTTCTTGAGTTGCAGAATCTGCATTTAATCTAGTCATGTAGCCGCACCATATACCACCCACAACACACATTATAAATACTAGATTCTCTTCTAGCAAAATTTCTAGTAATGGTACAACACTAATTTCAAAGATCAGCATCAACATAACTACACTGGTAATTGTCCACATTAAAAAAAATTTGGTACGTAGAAGAAATCTGAGGAAGTTGTGATGCAAGTAATACACCAATATTGGTGTTGCAACAAATATAATTATAGTACATAACACTGTTTGCGCGGCTATTACTGCCAATGTTGGGACTGCAAATATTGGTATCATTGCATCGACTGAAATTTGCTTAGCACCAGCTCTCCAACCACAGGGATTCCGTAGCCTTTCCCACATAGTCATTTTTTATCAATAATTATACACCAAAGCAATAAGTTTCCACTTGCATGGAGGATTAATGGAAGAATACCAAAATAAAGGTTAGAAATGCTTTACGGAACGTTGTTCCTTGATGAATATAACGTTTCAAACTGACATTTGTTGAAAATATCGCGCGTAAGCACGGGCGGCAGCACCTTTTAAAATAATAGATATAATTAAATCACTAATTATAAAAATTTTCAATTCTTCAACTATCTACTCAAATGAAATTTTCCTTTAACAAGGAACCATTGTTTCTATACGAATCAATACCTTTCTTTTGATCAAAATTTTCTTATCAAATAAACGGTAGATCATTTTACTTAAGAACAAAATCAATTGATACAGTAAAATATTTTCTAAATCTCGTATTTTATTTCGCTACTACGTATTCTTATTTTTCGAAAAATATTGCGAAGAATGACTCTTCTGACACTATTTTGAAAATGGCGCAAAAATCACAGGAAGAGTAAGTATAGTAGTGTTCATTTCCAGTACCCAGTGGCATTTGCCGTATGTAATGTGTACTTTATGCAAGAACAATGGTGTCAATATTGTATTCCAATAATTCAAAACTGTGACTAATCGTTCAAAAATTCTTTCACGGATTCCATTCACTCAACTCAGGTAACAAATACACCATAGATAATTGAAACAACCATTGATGCTTTTCTCAAAAGCATTGCCAGTATTGCTATTGTCACTTCGCCACCTTGTTTTACGTGTTCGTCATTCTCCTACCTGACATTTGCTGTAATTCGTTGCGCATGAAACTGCAAACGTGAAGCGCATGGCGGGAATATGACGCAAGTTGAAAATAAAGCCAACTTCAATGGGAAAAAATTGTCAGAAAAAATTAGAATATCTTAAATTATCAACATTTTATAAAAATATCGAAGGTCAACTCTTATCTCGGTTTAGTACTTGTTATTTGGTATTTAACACTCTCGTTGAGATTATAGAAAAAGTCATACAGTTATAAAAATCGTTAAATGGAAAATATACAAAATTAGCGAAAGTAAGTACGACTTCCTAGTGAAATGAAATTCTTTAATCATGAAGAAATGTAATCATCGTCGAAGAGAATGATTTGAAAAATAGTTTCTTAATCAAGAGAAATATAAAAGTCAAGGCCAGGATAAAAAACTTAATCTATGTTGGTAAGGCAAAACGTAACATTAATGAGGTTACTGCCGAAACGGGCGCTCAGATGAATGCTATCATACATTACCGTTAGTGATTAAGTTAGTTGATCAATGCTTTACCAAATTTATTTTATCGATTCATGATTGCACAACGACTCACCTTTGAAAATTTGTAATCACTTTGAAAAAATAACACACCTTATTGTAACCTAATACCACAACCTTATCTGTTATACTAAATATCACATTATAACAAATGTATTCCACTGACACACGCGGTACAAATATCGATTGGTTTTTCGCGAAGAAGAAGACTCAGACGAACATTATTATCGCACTGTCGAGGCGAGGCTAATTAAAGAACAGTGGGGTAGAACGCTATTAAGATAATCATACGGCACAATAAAGAATCGTCTATACAAGTCAAAGATTGATCAATTACGGCTGCATGGTTGCTGCCTACTGGAACTGTTTTCAATTCATTGCACGTGTTCGAATTGTTTTATCAAATTATCATTGTTTGCCAGACTCTCCTCTCGCGGCTTTTAGCACTAGGTGGGAAGGAAACATGGTACAATTCGATAATTATAATACTGTAAAATCATTCGATGCCGCTAACGTACATATTTCAATGTATATATTTATGCATATGTAGTACATGTAATTTCAATAAGATAATAGTGTTAATTTCGTAATATGCAATATTACGAAGTCCTGCGAATCGGAATATTATACAATATCTACAATAGAATCTAGAGCATTATTTATATTTCTTACGTTTCTTAATTAGAGAGATAACATACATATATGTTAGTCAACAAATTCAAGGTTTACCATTATGTCCTACTTGTATAGACTTGTACAGAGGTAACTGGTTGAATTCGAATAACCGAGATGAATACGTTATTTATTTCGTGTTTTTTACCTGTCTCTTAGGATTACGTTTTTCGTCGGAGAAAGAAGCCGATTGTTGGCCTCTTTAACCTGCGGAAGGCTCGTCTCTAGCCTGTCCCTTCCTTATATCGCATACTGGACAGTTCGTACGTGGATCTCGATTTGAAGACTTATCAAAATCAGACGGCAAAGCAGCCTTGTAGTAGCTCGTTAATGTGTCGCAAATTTGCGACTTCGGTCAAAATATTTAACCACATGCGGTTCGATTTTATATATTTCGTTCAAGTAAGATAATGAGATCCTGGCAAAATTGGTGAATACTTGAATATTTTAACAGAGAAAAAGAAAGGAGGGAAGAAAAAAAGAAAGAATTCAATATAAGCGAAAGTAACTGCATAGAATTGTATAGCTGCATCTATCGAATGAAGTACGTGATCTAGTATTGTGTACGACGCGATTACATTTGGGGCACTGTTTACGTGTTGTTTCGAATTGTCCTCTGTCTATTTATATTATCGATCGAAAGTAAAGTTTCGAGAACGTAAGATCAATGACCATCACGTTTACTCCTAGTAAAATTATAATAAAAGGAATAGGTCATATTTACTTGACCGGAACGAGTGTAGATCAGTCGATGAGGTCATGAACCTTGGTGGTGGTAAACTCGGTGGTGGTCTAACGTATGTTTCCGATCATTTGCTTAGGTCGAAGATACATTAAACAGCAATCGGGGGTATTGACAGTCTCGTTTCCGCTGGATCGATTGATTGGTGGGAACTTGGGGGATTCCACGATGGGAATTGGAGAAACGAGTCGGAGAAAAGATAAGTAGATGCATTCTCGAGCTTCGTTCAGCTACTTTGGTACAGTCGTTCTTCGAGGTATAAGAACGAATCGTGTTATGGTCGAGACCAAGCGATAAGGAGGTAACGTCGTGTGACTCCAAAGTAAATCGGTTGATAAGAAGTGGCCGATGATCGTAGACCCGGGTTCTTGTACTGTTGTGTTAACAACTGGCGATGAATTGTGTCACCATGTTCCAGTGCTATTGGTAGCGGTGATGTTGGTTGTGGTGTTGGTGGTAACGGCGACGTGCAGCGATCTATGAATCCGGGGTTACTGCTCTCTCGTAGGCCGTACTTCGTGGGTTGAGAAGCTTTCAGGCTTCCCGTGGAAGGCTAGGAACTGGTCTGTCGTGGACTCGTGGGGATGTTATGTAAGCTGTACTTGATCGACATAAACGCATACAAAGACCGTATACATAGACGCATGTATGCGAGGAGCAACCTCAACTCCCAACGCAATACGTGCTGTAAGCGCGAGGTGTTTGAAACCGCGGAGATCCAGCGAGAGGATATTTGTTCAGTGACGAGAGTAGCAACGCGCTAGACGCAGCGATTCAATCAAATGCGTGCAGATTTTAAGCGAACGTCGAAACGTATAAGGCATAAACGTATAGACATCTCGATATTTCAGGTGATCGGGTTGCGTGTCCTAGCAGTGATCCTCGAAGATTACCCGAGGACACCTTTTATCCATGGTTCAGCTTCGACGAGCTTTTGAGCTATGAGGAGGATACCCGGTTGAGGACAGAAGACAGGGAGGAAGACGACGAAAAGGAGTTCGAAGAACGTCTAGTAATGTCTTCGGTTTCGACTAACAAACTGCAGATTTTGTGGGATCATTTCATTCATGCAGAACCGCAGAGCTATGAGGTACACGATCCCTGCATCTAAGAATTTCTATCCACCACGATTTCTTCCTTATCCCTTTTTTTCACTTCGCCAAAGTTATAAAATCGAGGATTCAAATTTGATAGATCAATTGGCACATCGAAGAGCAGAGGAGACTCTAACTAGCCAGATTAACTTGCAACAATATCAATTTTATCTTCACGTAACTATATCCTTTCTCTTTGGAATATTCTATCTAAACGGTAAAAACTTAGTCAGTGATCATTTTTATTTAAATGTACTTACCTCATCTTGTTATTCCTTACCACGTTTCACTAAGCGAGATTTCGTAATCATCGTCAATCATGGCT
Source organism: Bombus vancouverensis nearcticus (assembly GCF_051014615.1). NCBI lineage: Eukaryota > Metazoa > Arthropoda > Insecta > Hymenoptera > Apidae > Bombus > Bombus vancouverensis. Next base: position 2,085,372 of record NC_134918.1, on the reverse strand, counting down.
AAACAGTACCTTATGTTGGTCTCAAGATGACTTACAAGTCACGCGTAACTTATATGCTTGTCGATATTTTTTCGCGTGTATCGGAATAACAAGTGATCCTCTGTCCCATGTAACGTTAACACTATCGATTTCTTCCCATGTACTTGGGAAGTTGAAGCAACTACAGAAAATTTGCATCAGACAATTCATATCAGTAAAATTCATGAATTGATAATCGCTTGCCTCTGACAAAAAATACGATGATGAATGTTTGTTTAAATACAAACTCGAAATAACATAATATGCATTCTTGCCAATTATGCCATTTGGTAGCAGAGCTATCGAATTGTATAAGACAAAATTAAGATATTTGTGTAATTTCAATCCTTATATTCTTATATTTTGGTCTCTGTTTCTATCGAGCCGATTATTTTATCAGGCATACCGCGGCACGTGCAATAATCATTTTGCATTTCGAAAATTAAAGAAAGCAATATCTTTGTTTTCTTTTTTACAGAATTTAGTACTTTATATTTACTATTTTTTCGTGATATTTGTATCTCTGTCGTAATATTTTTCTTATTGTTCGATCAAATCTAGAAGGCATAGTGTTGCTAAAAGAGAGTTAATTATTTATATTTATTTAGACTATAGTAATTAGCATTTAACATCGGACTTTTGATAATCTTTTGTTTTAATTTTTTTATTGTGATTCAATGGCTTATTCTATAGTTAATAAATTAAATTATGAATTGCGCGTTTTTTCTGTTTAGAAATCACAGTGGTTGGATATATTCCTCGCGGAATTTCTTGCCCAAATAAACGAAGGACGAGATGTGAAAGATGCTCTATCGTTTTGGTAAGATTACATGTCACTTAATTAAATTTCTTATAACTGCTTAATTTTATCGTACGGTAATAGTCGAAATAACAAATACCTTTCTCTAAAAATATTCACGTTGTAGGAGAATTAATGTAAAATTAATCTATTATTAAATTATTTTTTGTTTATTGAAATCAAATAAAGAAGTAACAACATAGAATTTTATAACGACACAGTGGTCGGCCACAATCTGAAAATATGATCTCATGTCTGTGGTTTTGATTAACGTAACTTTTTACGTTTGTACGTCTCACCTTTATTCCGTTAGCGCGTGATCACTTTCTAGCGTTCACACATTCTTTGCAAGAATTACCTTCGATCAATACCTTTGCCAGTATTTCGTCAAAATAAAAATTACACCTTACTAGAATTTAACAAATTTATTAATCACAAGTGTCATTTAATGCCCTGCACACGATTGTTTTTTCGTTACCGAAATTTTACTTGATTTCACTTTCAAAACTTCCCTCGGAGATATCGCGTCTCTCATTGAAAATAAGATTGCATACCTGTATGAACGTTTCCACGATAACCCGTATCCGATGGATAAGATAGAAATATAAAATACCCAATATGAAAATATTCATTCCAGTTCGGTCGGCGGTGGTGGTGTATCTACCCTTATAGCCTGCGAGCTGCTCTCTGATGTTCATGAACTTTGCGCAACGAGAATCGACGGGGACGAACTTGTTAGACTGAGGAAGTATTTGGCTCAGGATCGTGGTTGGCGTTGTTTGGCTGTTCTACAATTACTTGGTGTTCGTGGACTTTCTTGTGGGCGAGAATTGGTTGCTCTACTTATAGCTTTGTATCCAATTGTCCTACAAGAGGAAACGAGTAATAAAGCCAATTCTGTTTCATTGAACGAATCCACGTATTCTTCGATAGATGGTACCACACGTAATCCTTATGTAAAATTTTACTGCAACGACGACACCGTCGACGCGGTAGATATCGTGTCGCATGTAAAACACAAAAGGACGAAATTTAACCGATACGATGTTTTCTACGAGGGCAATGTATCGTCAAGAAGGAGAACAAGTCGTAAACATAGTATCGGTACCAAGGTGCCGGTCCATTGCAAGCAAAAATCATTTGGAACGTCCGAAGCGCGTCGCAACACACCGGAAAGCGCGAGCAGCGAATCCGAATTGCTGACAGATGGTATGGATCAGGCACGATCACTCACGCTCAAGATCCGCCTGAATCCTATGGATTTCGAGTATTTCACTTCAGTTGTCAGAAGCGACGAGGAACAGAAATGGCAAGCAGCACTTTATGAGCTTCCTATCCGACCGGCAAAGAAAACACCGAGAGATTACATAGATGAGCGGATCAAGGATGTTCTAGATGCTAGAATTAGTAATTTTGAGACGAGTCTTTTGATTATTCAATTGCTTCAAGGACTACGAGATTACGATACTCCAGCCGAACAAACACCGGCTGTACAAGTTCTAAAATTTGCCTTGGATACGTTATGGTCCCTACAATTCAGTATAGACGGTGTTAGCTTGACTGGCACTGAATGTGCTACGTTGAAAGCTGCGGCTGCTAGGCTTATGCTTACAGCATTGGAACGCGTATTACGAGCAAATGAACCAACCACCGCTGTTATTCACAATGGTTTATTGCCTATGACTTTAAGATTACTCGAGGATGCTTGTAGCAAGCCTGTAAATGTTTTTTCACCGGAGGAAGGTTCCCTTTTGCAAGAGTTCATTTTTGCCACCATTTACGGAATAATAGCATTTCTTTATTGTTTGCTGCACCAGCAAGGTAGCGCAGTAGAAAAATTGTCAGACTTTTTAGAACTATTTCAATTATTTACGGAGAGCCAGGATGGAAAGCTGGTGGAGCGAACAATTTTTGCGATTGTTGACCTGCCGAGCATTGATCCGGCGAGGTCAGTAATCCGTGCCAAAAAGATCATTGATATGATAGGTGCGCTAACGAGTGGCTTGAAGTCCGTTCGACGTGATATTTCGCACGTAGCTCATTGCAACAGAACAAAACACAAATCCTGTATCAATGACGTTCAAATCCATCACCATTCGGATGTATTTGGTGCGCCTTATACTCAGCCGATCGTTGGCGCCGTTATGAAAGAAGCATGTTGCATTTCGTCTCTTCTTATGATACTCACTAATCTTCTCAAGCATTCTCATCCCTTCGTCAGCGAGTTGCAAGTCAGATTGATCAAAGTTTTTACAACGGCAGGAACGTGTTGTTGTTTTCCACCCAGAATACTCATGACTAGTATCATCACTCTTTTAAAGAAACGAGAACCGATAATTTATATCCCAGCCGTGACATTCCTAGAGCGTATCTTTTTTAAAGAACTCGGTGCTTATTCGGAATCAGAAGTATGTACCACCTGTGACAGACCTACAACATATTCTTGGGATTTTCTGGAAATGTATGCAGATTTATTGACGCCGGATGATTCAAAATTATGCTATATTGTAATGGCTCATCTTCTAAAAATTGGGCCTTCTTCTAAATTACAGATTAGACGGGAATTGCTTCTAAACATTTTTTATCCAACCTTTTTGAAAGCCAAAATCTATTATGCAGCTAACAAAGGAAATACTATCGCAAAATTTCTAATTCAATCTTGCCTCTCTGCGATATCTTATTTGATAGTAAACATGCAAATATATGAAGGATTCACTGAGATTAATGGGTTGGAAAAAGTATTGACTTTGTTACCAGACACAACTTTCACGAGAAATGTCTACGCTCTCCTAGAAGTCGCCATCATTGTCGAGATCTGGAAGACGACTTACGTGGAATCCGATCTCTTAGATACGGAGAAATCTGCCCTTAAATCTTTGTTCGATTCCCTTGAAAAGGAAACGAATGAATTATTGGATATTTTGGACAATTCGGCGAATACTTTTGTCGATGAGAAATACGTAGAACAAGTAGCAAACCAAATTCCTCGCGTGGAATTAGACGATCAGAATGTTGAAGGAACAAGTATTATCATAGAAAGTGATAGCTTGCAGGAACAAAGTGACGTGAAGGAATCGATCAATACAACTTCATGCCTTTTAAAAATATGGGATAATTCTGAGATTAATAATGCATCATGCTCGGAAATTGACAACGAAACAGATACAAGTAAGAAAATAAATCTGTATCAGGCTAGTGTCGCGTGGAGGACCGCAGCTGGAGTAACGCTTTACAGTCCAAAATTTCGAACTCAACTGTCGCTACATCCCGTGTCACAAAAATCTTCGCAGCTTCTTATAACGCTGGCTACACATATCTCTACAGATAGCATCACAGGTATATTCTAAAAAAACAAAGAACGGATTGTACCATATATAAAAATATCTGGATTTACATTTACATACTTGTCTCCTTTTAGACACCAATAAATCAGCGCATAGACTCTTTGAGGCTTTGCTAACGTGCTGTCTAACATCCCCGTTGTGTAAGTATACTTTTATATAATGAATGTGAATCATAGGTATTCCAAGTATGCTTCCGTTCCACATGCTCTTTCGCCGTGTGCAGCTGCAGATTAAAATCCCAATAAGCTATGTGAATTTATTAGCCGTAAAAGCAGTTCACATAATACTTGACACCAGCAAACATCTCGACCTATCTACTGTTCGTTAAATCTCTCTTTCATCGCGTAGTATTTTATCGTATGTGCATGTTTTATATTGTCCATAAAGTAATATATGAAACAACGTATGATACAGGTGATTGTGACATAATTATGGAATTAGGAAGAGCGCTGATGGACGCAGGAATTAAATTGGGTCGTGGATTAGCTGTCATCGTGGAAATTTTATTAAAAGTTTCTATGTTAAAACCAGCTCAAGAAGAAACTATACCGCAGTGTACTCGTCCTAGGGTAATTTTCATACTATTTCATTTATTCTAAATTGGACTGATTCATTTAGTTATCTGGGTACCATTTTTCGTTGCAGTTACCGATTATGACATTGGACACGATACCAGATTATGCCGCCGATGATAGTAGCACGGGTGAATATGTTACAGCTGATGATGGTTACGAAGCAGACGTAGAAGTACCAGCACAAAGCTTACATAGTAATTCCGTAAAAAGAAGTAATTCCTTAGGACCGGTAGTTGAGCCCAGAGGTCATGCAAATGCACATCCGGCATTATGCCTATTGGCAGTAGATTTATTAATTCATTTCAGTAAACAGTAAGTATTTGACTGTACGAAATATGGAAACTATACATGTGATAACAATATTATAAATGATATTTCTTTCGCAGAGGTTTGGATGCTGAGAAAGCATGTATTATAACCACTGGCTTAAGAAAAGTTGCAGTCACATGCAGAGAAAGTGCTTCGAGTAGTGCCGCACTTGCAAGTTCAGGTGTAATCACAAAGATGTTAAATGGCTTCAGGGATATATTTACTAATAGAGATATCCAATATCAAGGTATTTTTAATATATAAACTATTTTATAGTATATAACATACCGATCCTGTTTACAACATTACATAATAAAATATTATAGATCTACAACATGCTGTGCTAGAAGTATTTACTTTGCTAGCGACACAATCGATTTCGCCCTCAGAACTAGTCATGTACTTGTCTTTGTTCAAAGTTGATGAACCACCTCTACGATCGTTGTTGGAACCGCTTTTCCATCTAGGTTTAGCTGCACGTCCACAACCAAATTTTATCATATCTTTTCCTGTACCTTCTGATACGAAAATATTATCGAAAACTCAATCGGAGGAAGTATATAAGAACTTGGAAAAGGTTGAAAATCTTGTAAATAATTTCCGAAAAAAACATTTTACATCGGGTATATGCAGTCCATGGTCTGTGCATGCAACGTGTCTACCAATTGGTCCAGAACTGGCTTGGCCAGTTTGGTTGCATGGTTGTTCCGCCTCTATGTGGTTGAGAGTTGAAAGAGGATTACCCGTTAGTAGCAAGGGAACAATGATTAATACTTCACCATTACTCGATTCAGATGATGAGAGTTTGTCCGATTGGGGTATTCTGTCCGACAATTGGAGTCGTGAAGGTTGGTAAAGTGGTTTACTAAGAACTAACAAATAAATAAATAAATATATATATATATGATCAATTTAATACTTTCTTCTAAGATTTTTGCCACAAGTCCATCATCTAACTTTATCAAATGTAGCAATATATTTATTATTTTGTATTCAATGCATGCTCTACACATTATCGTGGAAAGACCAATCGATGTCTGATCTTTTCTTGGGTACATCAGTCGTAGCAGGTTCGTCATCTCCACCTACACCAACATCGATTATTCATTTGATGTCTATCGGATTTGAGACTCTGGTGCTTGAAACGTGGTTGGATCTTAAATCAGGTAAACTATTTTAAATAGACTTTTAACTTTTAGTATGATTAGTGTATTTTATTCCTTTTATTATATTTCAGATAAATTAATTTTACGATTAACTCGGCCAGACGACAAAATGAATAGAACAGTTTCGGAAACATCTGTAATTGGTATGCTTTCTTCTGGTCGGTGGCATCATTTAGCATTGAATTTCAAAGACACAGTTTTAAATAAACGCAGTGCGGTGGTTAAAGTCGTGCTTTGGGTAGATGGGTGGAGAGAAATCAATGCACAATTGCCATTTGATGGACTGCTAGTGAGGAAACCTGGCACCACGTGTGTTCTATTAGGACAAATTGGATCCAGCACTATCGGTGCTTGGTATCTTGGAAATTTAATGGTATTCAGGTGTGCATCTTATGAGACATTTAACTACTAATTAATAATTATATCATGTGTATGCAATGTTAAAAATTAATTTATAGATGTCCAGTATTTACGAAGGAGAGAGCATTATACCTAGCAAGTCTTGGCCCTAATTATACTAATCTTGCGGAATGTACTTTAAACATAGAGAATCCAGATTTTACGCAACTAATTGCATCTGGCGCTTTAGATGGTGTACGAGAAATACGATTTGGTGAGTACCATAACAAAGACATAACATAAAAGAGAGGGAGAAAGAGAGAACGAGCGAATAGCCAATTATATTTTTATCTAATATAGAGGGAGGAAAATTTGATACAAGTCGAAGGAAATCATATGGCGGAACGTACTTAAGACACGCTATTGAAACTAAAGTATCTGAGACCAAAATCGATTGGGATACAGTTATGGATGCTACAAATTCGCAATTGGCTGAATTGCAAGATAATCTGCTTCTTAGTTATGAAGCTCAAAATCCCAATATTGTTCATTTATATCCTCAGGCTATTGCAAATCCAGCTGGTAGATTTATTACTTCGTAAATTTATATTTGTTAATTAATGCTTGATAATCATTAATTCCTCTTGCATAAATATTACATGCTTATTTTTAGCTGTGGTAAGAAATCTATTTCCGGGTCAACCAGGTTTTAGAGTTGTTTTCGCACCGGAACATAGAGTTTCACAGCAACCACCTTTATCTGTGACTCCGATACTTTCTGCTCGATTAGAATGCCAACAGTATAGAGGTCTTGTACCCGCTGCCATTTTAGTGGGTGGTGTACCTATATTTTTATATTTGTTCGCAAGAGTAAGCATAATTAAACAGAAATATTTGATGCTATCAGTTATGACTACTTATGGTCATCATTAAATGAATTTACAGGTAGTCGAATTAAATTCTAACGAAGAAGAGCAAGCATTAGCTCTTTCAATAGTTCTGCAGCTAATACGGAATGACTCTGAACTTTTAAATCAGTACCGATCAGAAGATGGAACATCTTTAATCCTATGCATTTTAGAATCACCTCGATGTCACACAGGTAGACACATTCTGAAAGCAATGTTAGATGCAGCTTGTGATAGTTCGATCCTAATAAAAGATATCGGCAGCGGTAATCATTTAGTCTCACAAAATTGCGAAGCTGTGATTACGGATCCAGATTTAATCAAAGGTGCATTGACCGCATGGAAAACATGGGCAAAATATGATACATTAAATTTGCTATTGCAAGCATTGTTATTATTATTAAGAGATCAACATTCACAGCGTGAGTTCAACGCAACTCAATTAAACAGAGTCGGAATTGTTGATACCATTTTAACACTATGCAAAGTAATTTAATACTTTTTGTAAATACTGTATTTTATAATAAATATACTAAAGAATTCATAAAAATATCTCATTGTTTATTATAGGAGCATTTTATGTATGATGAGTTTGGTGCTGTACTTGATTCTTCAACAGGAACTGCAGTAGTTGAATTGATTAGGGCACTTATGGGAGCACCTCCAGAATTTGCTCATATAGTAGCTATTACTGACTACCTAGTTCTGGTTCATCAAGCATCTGAAACTTATATTACACACTCAAGACACAATATATATTTTTTGTTACCACCGATTGGAGAAAAAAGAGTTGTAAAAATTGCCGCTACAGTAACTTCCAACTCTTCAGATGAATCCATAGAAACTATTGAAAATAGTAAATTGGATAAAGGCTTAACAAATACACAGGTTCGTATTTGTTATTAAATAGGTTGTAAAATAAGTAATAAAAGATAAAATTCGATTGACATTACTTTTTTAGATTCAGAGAAATAGAATGCCTAAAAGAAAAGAACGCCGAAATGGTCCTCCTCAAGATACCAGTGCTGGAGAGGATTCAGGAATCGCAGCTAGTGATGGGTCCAACCCTCTTAGTAACGTAAGTATGTAATTAAGTCTGCTGTTTATTAATTATAATCTACTGCAAACTCTGATTTTTTACATAGGAAAAACAATCTACGTGGATGGACGAAAGGAAAGCTTGTCAAGGTTTAGTTTGTGAAGGACTTTTATTACTCCTCCGAGATGCAGTTAGGGTTTTACCTGATAGCCAAGTTGGTTCGGTTTTGAAACACGTTTTAAGAGCTGAACTTTTACTTGTACTGGCTAATAATCCAGATACTAGAGTTCGTACAGCACTAGCTAAGGTATGATAGGATGTAAAAAGGAAGTAAGTTCTATTTTCATTCAAGTATTATAATAACTGGTTAACTTATAGGTCGTACAAATATATCTACAACGTGCTAGTGATGAGGAGGTCAACAAATTTATAAAGCAAAAATATTTTATACATTTAGCAAATCAAATAGCATTATATCCTGGAAGTGAATCATTGGTAGTTGCTTTAGAAAATTTAGCTTTACGAGGCCCAACTCTGGCTGCAATGCCTCCATTAATGGCTGTAATAGCAAAAGCAGCAGCTACTGAATCAAATGTAGTTAAACCAATCGTATCATTTATGACTGACATAATTGCAAAGGTACGATATCGTAGTTCGGTCTCATTTATTAAACAAAATTAATTAACAAAATTTACTTTCAGAATCCTACTGCTTTGAGAATGCTTTTGGAACAAGGTTTGATTGAATCATTAGTTCAAGCATTAGTAGGAAGTGCTCATAAAAGTGGTTCTACATCTCTTCATCGAGATATTCATGTACTTTTTGTGGCCATTGCTACAAAACTTTTGGAATCTCCAGGAAATCATCAAATGCAAGCTGTCCTAGACTTGCATTTGATATTAAATCATATGGAATTGAAAGAAAAATCTCACTGCATTAAAAATAGAACATGTATATCAGTTGTAAGAGATGCACAGGTAGCACTTTTTGATGGAGAACTCGACGTGCTTATAGCGAAAGTCTCAAATCAATCGAGTTTCCGATTACGTAGTACAGCATCGTATCTAGCCTCAGCTTCCCATATAACTTCAGGTAGTACTTGTATTACAAATAATGAAAAGATAAAATTTCAGTTTCTTCACTTTATCAGTATTATATTTTTTAGTTTTTACAACGTCCAGTGAACAGAGTGACCATGGTTCTCGATCATCTAGCTATACGAGTTTACATACACCTTCCATTGCAACCTTACGCGAACCAGGCAAAGGAGAATTGCTTGAACGGTTTCGCATTGTTCTCAGCCGTGCTGTTGAATTTATAACAGCAGCTGATGATTCACCTTCTAGCAACGAGTTACAATTAACTAAAAGATTGTTTTCAATACTTTTACATGGTTTTTGTAATCCACTACAAAGGAAAAATCATTGGAGCAGCGGATGGTCAACCAGACACGCTTTAAGAAAATATACGGCCAAATTAATGGTGTGGTTACTTGGACCACATCAAAGTAATAATACGAGGATTTTTGCTGTTAGATCACTAATGGAAGAGCCGAAAGCTCGTGAAATTCTGTCCTCTCTTTTGGAAGTTCATCCACAAGTGAGTCTATCGATTAATCCATATTTATCTGTTCTCTATTTTCTTATATGTATGTTTCAATGCATTTACATATATCAGGTAGAACAAAAGTTCGCTGTCTTCTTTTGGGATCTCTTACAAAGACGAGATGAGATGCCTAGTGCTGATGCAAGGATATGTATAGAATTGAAAGAAGCTTTGAGTATATGGGATTTAGCAAAAGGAATAGAACAAGCTAGTCCTGGGATATGGAATGAAGAATTAGCATTGCTAAGGCGAGAATTGATGAGAGATCGAGATATATGGATCGACAACAATCTTCCTGCAATTCAAAGGTAAGTAAAATTAAATAGAGTGTTATATTTTTTATTCCTTTATTTTGCAAAATATTTTTCTCGTTTATTAGAATTACCAACAGATTTGATGTACTTGCTAAACAACTAACAGAAAGTGCAATGGCTATAACGCGTACTGTCGTGGAAGAACAAAATCGAGAACGTAAAGTATTAATGGAAAGACTGAAACATTCAAGAGCGATGGAAGCTCAAGCAATTGCTAAATGGAGAGATTTAGCAAGACGTCTAACGCATGAAAGAGCCCCTTGGCATTTTCCAAACAGTTATCCAAGAAATTGGGAATTAGATCCTACGGAGGGTCCTGCTAGAGTTAGAATACGATTGCAGCGGTGTCATTTAAACATTGATCGAAGATTTTTTATGACCGAATATCAAGATAGGCTAGGTTTGATCGCTATTATTCTATTAATTATTTTCATTCAATTTGTTTGTATTTACATAGATTTCATTTTTTGGCGTACAGATGCAGTAAAAAACGAAGCCCCTTTATCTTATTTATTTACGAATAATCGACAAGATGCAAATGCTACAGCATTAATCGAGCGACTGCATACTAGTGAAAGAATACGTAAAATGTCTCAAGCCAAAGTAGTTACTCCTAGAGCTGAATTATCTGGTGAAGTTCTTATTGGTGAAACATGTCTTTATTTTGTTCCTGATAATCCTGATGTTCTACTGCACACAGATGTACGATTCTGTTAATCCTTTTATTATTCTATGAATTCATTATTATACATTTAATTGGATACATAATAATTACAGATAGCTTTAGGTGGCTTGGATTTAGCTATGGTGGGTGGAACAGCTTGGCGCCTTGAAGATATTCGAGAATTGCATCGAAGAAGGTATCAGTTACAGGAAAGGGCTATTGAAATATTCCTCATTACAGGAAGAACTTACTTATTAGCATTTAATTCTTCAAAGGTACATATATCTTATCTTAAAAATAAATACTATGTAATTCTTCATAATGATATTTAACTTACAGGAAAGAGATGAATTTGGAACGGAATTATCTGCTTGCAATTTACCGAGACGAATACCTGGTGATGATTTAAGCGAAGCTATCTCGTTGTGGCGAAGTGGGGCATTAACAAATTGGGAATATATTACTTGTCTAAATAAATTAGCCGGTCGATCATATAATGATTTAATGCAGTATCCTGTATTCCCATTTGTATTAGCTGATTATACAAGTGAAAAAATTGATTTAAGTAATCCAAAGATTTATCGGTAAGTATAATAAGTATAATACGTAAAAGTATGATGAGGGAAATATTTACGAAAAAACAATTTTTTTTTAGAAATTTCAAACGCCCTATGGCTGTGCAGGATAAAAAGAATGAACAACACTATATAAATAATTACAACGTAAGTGGTTTAATTATGTTTATAGAAAAATATAAAAGAATATTGTTTATAATATTATTTACCGTTTTATATAGTATCTCAAACAAGCTTTATCGGAAGGTTTAAACTTAATAGCGTTAAATCAAGAACCATTCCATTACGGATCGCATTATAGTAATTCTGGAACAGTTCTCCACTTTCTAGTAAGATTACCACCATTTACTAGTATGTTTCTATGCTATCAAGGTAAATTAAAGTTGCTTTTTAGATGTATGTATACATTACTGTTGAGATTTAATTTTCATAATTCAGTTTATTTCTATTTTTGAAGACGATAATTTTGATATTCCTGATCGAACATTTCATGCACTGGCTACTACATGGAGATTAACTAGTTGCGATTCAACAACAGATGTGAAAGAATTAATTCCCGAGTTTTTCTATTTGCCTGAATTTTTGTTGAATTCCGAAGGTAATATAGATAATTATGGCTCAAAAAATGATATGTAAGTTAATTAATATTCAAAACAAACTTTGTTAAAGGATTTAATTTTGGAGTTCGACAAAATGGTAACCGGGTTGGAGATGTTGAATTACCGAAATGGTGTGGAGGTGATGCACGACTTTTTATTCTTGCTCATAGAGCAGCATTAGAAGCAGATCTTGTTAGAGAAGTTCTCCCTTATTGGATCGATCTGGTATTCGGATTTAGGCAAACTGGTAGACCAGCAGTAGAAGCTATAAATGTTTTCCATCCTGCCGTATGTTGATACCAACATTCATGCAATCATATTTAAAAGTGTAATTTAAATTTATGAATTTATTTTTTTAGACCTACTATGGATTTAATGTTGAACAAATAGCAGATCCTTTAGAACGTCAAGCTTGGGAAACGATGGTTCGAACGTATGGCCAAACACCAGCGCAATTATTTACGGTTGCGCATCCCTTACTGATTCAAAATCTTGCAAATACAATAGTTCATAGTTCATTACCACAAGTTATTGATGGTGTAGATGGCATAAAATGGGGAAACTATGTTGGTGCTCCTGGAAATGAACCAGTTTTATGTTGGAAACATAAACATAAAGCACCATTAGCATCTTTAGTTCCTTTAATGACTGGTGATGTTTTTGGATTACCTAGCTATACTACTTTATTACTCGTTTATACAAAAGAGAAGGGTACATATCATTAATTTCATGTAAACATTTCAATAGTCACATTTGCAGAACTAGATTGTATAATGTTTCTTTCTAGGCACAAGTATGTTAAGTGGAGCATTTGTATCAGGAGCTGCTTTAGTATCATGGAATGGCACAGATGGGATTGTAAGACTAAAATATAAAAAAGAGCAACCACCAAGGCCATTAATTAGATCTTCGGGTCTTGACCCAGTAAATAGATACATTACTATTTTCTGGTACTTTTTTGAATTGCAAATTACATAACATAATTTTTTTTAGATTACAATCTTGGGATCAGCTCCAGATTGTGGACAACTATGGATAGGTCATTTATCTGGTAAAATTACGGTGCATACATACGCAGTTGTAATAAGTAAAATTGACTTCACTTTAACACCAGCATCTGTACTGTTAGCTCATAGAAGTAGAATAACAACAGTGTTTCTATCACGGGCATTTAGCATCGCTGTTTCAGGTGACTCGAGTGGTGTTATTGTTATTTGGGATTTAAATAGGTAAGTATTCTAATAAATAAATAGATAAAAACATTCATATAGCATCTAAACTTATTTGTTATCCTTTTGTAGTTTAACATACATAAGATCCATATTCTGTGAACAGAACTATCCTATTCGTTTACTATCGATTAGCGAAACTCTCGGAGATATAGCAGCTACTTATGAAATTCCTAGTGAAAATACATCTACCAGTCAATCCGAATTGAAAGTATTTACTATCAATGCAAGGGCAGTTGGATCTATTTTATCAAGAAGAAGAATAACAGCTCTTTGCTATAGCAACGCACCAGAAGGAGTTTCTGTAAATGTTATTGCAACAGGATTAGACAATGGTGTAATAAGGCTATGGAGTAGTTGGGATTTAAGATTAGTCAGAGAAATTATAAATGGTATAAAAGGATGCGGAGCAGTAATTGCGATAGCATGGGCTTTAGACCAACATCACTTATATGCTGTAACCGAAGATTTCACTATTCTCATATGGGAAGGATCAAAACGTTTAAGCAATGGTACTCCAAAATTTGTAAATTTAACGTCACTCTAATGTAAATAAAACTAAAATGTATTTTAAGTGCATAGACAACATGTAAATGTTAAATATTGTTCAACATATGTTTTCATTTTATTAAGTATTTTATAAAATAAAAAGGATGTTTTTTACAATTATGACACTAGTGTCACATTCGTAATAATTTTGTATTGTAATTAGAATCACATCAAACTCCTAACATATCACACAATCATTATATTTATAGTTAGTAGATAAAAATCCAACTGTTGAAGTATTATTTTCCTAAAGTTTTCAATACAATAACTTTCATGATCTAATAACATATCAACATTTATGCTTTTATATTCTGTTATAGTACAGTAAATACAGACTTATTAACATATTTATAAATGTACTGATAGTATATTAATGATATGCTTACAACTTCTAATTTCATAAATTTGTTTCATTCATAATATTGTAACATGTGTATATAAACATATCTAATAAACATATCAAGCAATAGATTCAAATAACATTTAAGCAATCTTCAATAATTTCAAACATTGGGTAATACTTCCCTGTTCTTTTTGCAATCTGTTCAGCTGTATCTCCGCTTGAATTTACCAATCTTGGATTTATATCTGGATGCAATAAAAGAAGTTGCAAAGCAGGAGAATTATGAGAACTTGCAGATACTAAATGCAAAGGAGTTTGATCTCCTTTACTTCTGGCATTTATATCTGCTCCATTTGCAATTAATACCATTGCACATTCAACGTTATTCCAGCAACATGCAGAATGTAATGGTTGCCATTCATCCATAGTTTTAGCATCTATCTTTGCACCTGCTTGAAGTAAATACTACGAACAAGATAAAACAGTGATGCACTTATTTACGAACACTTTTGTCAAAGAATAAATTACGTTCAAAATGTAATATTCATACTTCTACAATTGCTACGTGATTGCCATAACATGCTCTATGCAATGGAGTGTAACCATCTTTGTCTGTACATTCTAACAATAGCGGGTTTTCCATTAATAATTTTTGCACTTTATCCAGCTCGCCATTCTCCGCTGCAGTCAGAATTTCTTTTGCATCAGGTTCTATAAAACATATATACATGTTACAAAATTGATGGTGAAAAATTGTAATACACAATTCCAAATCATCAGCTAACCTTTTGCATTACGTTCAGCCTCTACTCCATCATCGTCATCTTCCCATGCACTAACTTGCATACGTTCACTTCGTGGTTGACTTAACATTCGATCACGGATTGCTTCCAAATCCGTCAATTGATCACTTTCCTCGCCGGATGATGACATTTTTCTTTCATTTCAGATCAAATAAACAAGATTATGTGAAACGTTCTTATCATATATTATACGGATCCATCTACTGGAGTATGAAGACACTGCTTATACATAAATTAAATTCGATAAGTTTTTCAGATGCGAAAATCATCTCATTTTTTCGATTGTTTTTAAAATGTTTTAAGACTAATTTATGATTTCGGTACGATAAAACGAAATGGAATGTCTAAAACTTTTAGAAACTCTAGATATCTTTGGTTACGCTGGCATATGCGTGGGAACAGAAAACTCACAGCTATTACAAAATTCTCTCATAATATTGCAACAAGAAAATCATTTTCAAAAGTGTTATTATTGGGGTAAAATCTATGGGGTTCGAAATGATTATCATATTGCGTTTGGTTTTGAAAAAGATTGCTTGAACGATCAAGTATATTACTACAGGTAAGCTAACATATCAAAACGATTCTTTAATAGAGCATTTCAAAAAGATAGAATATCTGAATTAGTACGGATGGCTTAAATTGGTTATTACTACCGAAAGCAAATAAATGTGCACGATTCTTGACACCTCTTACAATTAATAAGTTCGAAGGGGATCCTTCTATAGCCACCAACGTTTATAATGTTAATCCTCCGTTCCCGCCAAACGAAGATCCCAAAAAGTATTACGACGTAAGTCAAAAACAGTTGGAAAGATTAATTTTTGAAATTAATAAGAGAAGAATGTTTAAAAATCAATAATTCTTGATATGTTAGGGCCCTATACCAAAAGAACTGAAAGAGGAAGACAGACTGGCAGCTACGATAGAGATAATTAGAGAAGATGCCATCATAATTCCTCGTGGTGCATGGTTTAAGTGTCCCAATGGGAACGTAATTGAAAATTTAAGTTTCGAAGGACTCAGTGTTACAGATGCTTCGTATTTAAAATCGTATTTGCACGCTCGTTCCCCACAACAAAAATGGAATACCAATTTACTTACGAGACCTGATTATAATTACGCAATAGATTTTTTAGATACAATTGATATGGATGTGCCATCAGGTACTTGATTAGAAAAATTTTAATAATAATTTTAGAAAGTTATTTTTTTCTTCCTAATATATTTTATTAGGATGTTGGAATCTACAGTTTTTACATGGCAAACAATCAGTGATTTTACATAGTCTCTTTTGGCCTGGAATGACGTTTTATCATAAATTACATAGTCCACATTATGGATTTCTTTACTTTGGACATGGGAAAAAGAATATGGATATTGTCTTTATGTTGTAACTATAGTAATAAAAAGTCAATAAATTCAAATTCATGCTTTTCCTAAAATCTATTCAATCTTATTCAACTAATGAGATTCGTTCGATTCCTTTTTGTTTTCTATGACAACCAAATACATATCTGCAATCACTACATTCGATATCAATTTTTTTACACGTAATTTACGGTATGTTATAATATTTTATTCGTTAAGTTTACAAGTAACAGCAGTACTAAGAATGACTTCAATCGGGGAAATAATTCTTAATAAAAATGTCCAACATTTCAAATTGTAACGCGTAAGTCTCGTTAACATAAGGTTATGAACGTTTTCATGGTTAAATTACGTTAAAGTAAAAAATGAGTGTGTTAAATTTACAAAGTTTTACGATTCTAAGTTTCCTAAATAAATCGTCGCCTGTTTTTTTAAATGAATAATTAATTACTCCTTTTCATGCGAATAAGAATTAACCGCCGCCTTTGAGAACAGGCTTTGTGGATAAGCTAGTCGACTTCTCGCCACGTAAGATGGCAGTAGTATCTCGCTCGTGGTTGGAGAATTTGAACGCACAAGCGCAGTGACCGGCATACTCGAGTGAAGTGTTGTTGCAAGTGCTTGGGATCCGTATTCCGACAAATTTCTTCAGGATATTTCGCTGCTAACGGTAAGTGAAAACATTTCTACAATTTCTGGCGTGTCTTATTTGCCGATAAATAAGTTTTTGCCCGTTGAGTCGCTTTACTTTGACCTTGAATCAAAAGTTTGGTACACGGCGTGACGCCGGGTGACGCCGGTTCGATGAAAACGTATTTCGTAGCACGTGGATTGTAGTGTTCTCTGAAAGAACGTATCAGAGTTTATTCTATCGAGTTTTAAAACATCGTACATCTATATCTTTGTGAATTTTTGACTTTCGGCATCGGCGCGATTTCAGAACGCGGTATAAAATGTTTTCTCGTTGACAGGCTGCGTCAAGTTCCTGTCTTTTGCACGAATTACGCGACATTTGATGTTACCGAAATTTCCGAATTCGTTTAGTTATTGCAGACCGATAGAACAAATACAAACCGATATGTCCGACTAATATTAAATGCCCAAGATGGATATTAACTGAAATAGATATTCACGTTACTATGTTATGCATCCCCTCAACTTTCTTGCCGTGGCTTGCTCTTGCTCGTTCGACGACATTACGATATCGTACACATTTCTCTCGTAAACTCGTACGAAACATGTATCGTGTCAAAACAAAAGATTTTACAGAACGCGACACTGCGTCATAGGCTCAAACTCGTCTGTTATTTTATTATATATTATAGTTAATATTTGTATTGTTCTTTAGCATTCTTAATACATATGTACAATCTACGACAGGAAGATGCTCGATTCAAGGTTAGGTAGGTCAACGAAAAGAGAGTTACAGGCCTGTCGTTGAACGAAAAGATAGAACATTTTTCCTCGAGCCAGCTAAACATCATTGAATTAAATTCACATCAGTAAGATCGTGATATATGCTGTGTCTCGAAATATCTAAACGTTCCCCGCCCCCTTCCGTGATCCCACCCTATACAGTGTTAATAAGAACCAGTGCGTCCATTTCCTTTTTCACCGGTACATACGTCGAATTATTCGCGGAGCAGGAGATTCGCTCTAGATAACGGCATAGTAAGTTAAAAGGCCGGTAGTGTTTATACGAATGCGATAGACTGTAAAGTGGACGGTGCAATATCGCGATGCTCGCTAGATGGAAAGTCTCTGTTATCAATCGTTGGGTCTCGACTTGTTAGACGATTTTCGATTCGGTCTCTACGGTTTTGAAAGTATCCGCCTTCAATGACCGATGGGTGCGTGCTCGTGCGATCGCGCGTGTGTTCTCTCCCCTTGATATGATACGAAGATTTATCTTTGCGCGACAAAGAAATCAATGACGGAGCCGATAAACTCTCTCCGCCCGTTGCGCTCCTACGAACTCCTCTGGCTCTCTTTTATCTGATTCATATGCACGGCTGTACATGTGCAATCGTGTAGTCAATTCTGAGCACGGACCGCGAGTTCCGGTTCCTATTCGAGTGGTATCCTCTCTATCCCCTGGCGTATACCTTCTTTTTCCTCGGCGACGACTTTCGTGTCGGCGAGCTGGGGTACTCCTCGACTACGGAATCGTACGACGAGGAAAAAACCCGAAATAACGATAAAGCTATCAAATTATGATACAATGTGAATTCTCTGCCTTCTTATTTGTCTTATGGCTATATTCGTTAAACTTGACTATTTATATTTAACACACAATGGCTATGACTATCGTATATTATATTACGTTGCTCGATTTATTCTTTCATGAAGTGAAATAAAGTTTCAAATGAAAACAGATATTCGGTTAGAATATAATTTTTACTTGTTGCTGATTTAACTATAATCAGTCATGAGTGTGTGACTTGGTATACGGGCACGGGTTAAATACCATTCTGATTACGCATTAAACGATGGTCCGATTAAACGGTAGTATTTCCTTCGTCCGTGGTAATTGGGTACGTACATTCTTCTTTAACTGGGAACGATCGCTATCAGAGAAACGCAGCGTAGACGATGAAATAAAATTTCATATTCCGGAGCGGTCAAGCATGAATAGTCGCGATTTTCTCGTCACTTTACGACGAACGAGAGTCGGTTCGGAGATTATGGTTTTACGTGGAACGGGAAGCTGGCTCGCGTCGAATTCTTGCGATTGTTGCTCGCAGCGAGTTCGGTCTTTGTTCGATTGGACGTATAGAGCGCCGGTTATCGACCCGGTTTCGATACGGTTTGTCGCTCCTTTTTAATAATTCAGCGCGATCGAGGCGAAATCTCGCTTAACGGGATTTAGAGTAAACCGTAAAAAAGCTCGTGGAAACGTCACGGCATTGACTTTCTTTGTTCCGCTAGCGTAAACCTCGGTTTCCAGTCTTACGTTTCGAGAGTCGCGAGAGAGGCGTAGCGAGGACTGCGTAGCGAAATATGTAATCAGAAGAAAAGAAAACGGTGACCAGGAAAAGTCGGACTCATCGTACACGAGTAATTTGTTACACGCCCGGTAAATTTGCTAAAAGTTAACGCTATTCGGTAGAACGGTGTAATTAAGTATCAGATACGTGTCAAACACAGCTCTCGAATGACTCATTAACGTTCAAGTTAACTGAGTCGCCTTCTTTTATACCGGTTGTACGGCCGTATTATTGATCACGAAACGATCGTATCTCGAGCAGTAATTCTCAACCATTGTTACGCGATAAACACTATTCAATTCTAGTTTCTTTTGTTTCGCGTTATCGTTGATAGTAGTTACCGCAATCTCTACAACTTGATGATTGTTTCCCTTTCTTCGTTCTTATTAAATAACCAGTCGTTTGTCGTGTCTCGTTATCGTCTTTCGAACGAAACTGTTTCGAATCGTTGGAACAGCGGTTCGATTTTGGCGCGATTACGCGATACAGGTATTCCAATTTCCTGCAAAACGGTGCACGAGAGACAGTGGTTCTCACGGAGCTCGATTGCGGCAATTAGGTCGAATGGAAAGCGTGATGAAGGGCCATAAATGCGTGAGAACCGTCCGTTTAAGGCGCGAGAACTGGTTCTGAGTTGATCGCGGGCATCTTCTTCCCAAGGCCCTCTTCTCGATATTAAACACGGCGGAGATGTTACGAGCTCCTTCGACTGCCTGAAATTAAACGTCGGGGACAAGGAGCCCCGAGGACTGCCTTTTCTCGAACCTCCCTTCGTCCATTTCAATCCTCCACCACCATCACCTCCTCCTCCTACTTCTCGAAAGCCCCCCCCTCTACCCATTCTCCGTTCACCTTCTTTTTCTTCATTTGCTTTGTTTCTTCGTCGTCTTCTTCCTCTTCTCCTTCTTCGGCTGCCTACCTGGCGAACGTTACGAAACGTTTCGATCGTTTTAGATTCGAGTTGGAATTTCAACGTGCAAGAAAAAAGAAAAGGAAGAGATTCAACCATGCGCGATGAGCAGCGACTGAACTCGCGAAACAATCGCCTAACTATTTTTCGACTCTATTCGACTTCTCGCTCCATTTGTCTTTTGTCTACGATTCTCGTTTTCCCCCGCCTCGTCCAGATTGCTCGACGAAATTGCTCGAAATTCTTTTGTTCGATGAACGATTCAGACCGGTATTTTAGTTTAATAGTGCATTCTCGAAACGACACTTCGCCTACGTATCAAGAACTTGTCGAACGGGCACGAGGCATCGACGATCTTCTAGAGGCAGAACGAAAAGGTAGAGAGGGCGGCGTGTATCGGTTGGGCATCACGTGCACCCGGAGTGATTCTCTTCCAAGCCATGGCTCCGTTGTCAAGTGGACAATATCTTCTCATGTTTCAACAATGTTACCGTTGCCGAACAAAACGACGCGCTCCGATGTTTCTTCTTGCGTGTCTCCATCGTGTTCGCCAACATACTGTGCTTCCATGGCTGTCGAGATATCGCGTTATAATAATTTATTGCGTCACTCGCATCAACAAAAATTTAGCGTTCAAAATTGACGCTTGCTAAAAGAATATAAAATTATTCCTCGAAGAATTTTCTTACTTCTGTCCTTTCTAAAAAGGAAATTATTACAAAATAACTTTCCCTCCGTCTATCGTAAAATTGTAAATCGGGTGTCAGACGCTTTCGAGAAATCGATCGATTCCCCAAACTGCTACATTTCATTTAGTCGACGATGCGATAAGTGCTCGTTTGCTGGGTCCTTTAATCGTCCTTGTCGTTCGGTAGCCAGCGTCGAGTAGATTGGATCATGGCAAAGCCTTAATGGAAAAAGAGGGTTGACGAGAAGAGCATTGATTTAGCGTTAAGAAGCTGATATCCCTGCCCTAACGCGCGATACAGCCGTCGCTTGTTGTTATCTAATACTTACGGTCGTAATACTTTTGCCTTTCTCATAGATTGTTCGATAGATAGACAGATACATAGAGTGATTGACGATTTTCATCATGTTCACGTTCGATTCGATGACCTATCGTCGATGCGTGATATTTCGAGACAAGCGTTACTTCTGGAAAACTCGAAACAATCTTCTCACGAACACGACAGCCAGGGTGACATTGTACGATTCTTTGCTTGTCAACGATGTTTCGCCATGACGTTCTTCACTGTAAGACGATTCCTCCTCCGATTGTTGGCCCGATGGTTGAGGAGAAAGAGCTGTCCTTTCGATGCTCGTCCACGATGATTTCCGTTAGGAGAAACATTTTCCATGGAGATTTTCGGTTCGATTGGACACATAGATTAACACCGGGCGTACACTTCCATGTGCGTCATGAGCGCGCTTTTATTCTTTGCAAAGCAGGGAAAGCAAGGGATAGATGGATGACTGTATAGTATACACGAGGGCTTCCAATGGCTGTAAGAGCAACAGAGCGAGAGAGAGCGGGGAAGGAGGGAGTATGGGGGTTATGGGGGCACGTTCACACAAAACGGCCACCATAGACCCTGGCAGCTGTTCGCCATCCGTGCCCTACTCTCTACGTTGTTCTCTCCCCCGCATTCTTAGTTCGGCTTAGCCTCGCCCTTTCTCTCCCTTCTCTCTCCCTTCTCTCGCCCTCGATGCTGAACGTACAAAAGCTTCCTAGCTTCCGTACCGTCACTTCGGTCCTTCTGCTTTTTTCCCCCTGTGCCCTCGCTTTGTCTCCTCTCGAGAATTTAGAGTCAGAATTCGTTTCCGACCATCACTCCTCCACAGCTCCCGCCACTTCAAAATCGTACGTCACATGCAATTGCGATTCTGTCCCTTTACGCGGATCGCACGTGTTACGTCTATCTTTACCTGTGTGTAAAGATTGTGATTTGTCAGCAGAAGTAACTGGAGACCGAAGATCAGAGCAGAAACGACTCGACGACACGTTCTGAAAGGATGGTCACGTTTATTGCATAATCCGAACACGTGGTCGAAACATGTCGACGCTGGTCGTATTTGCCTTGCCGAACATAAATCTTGTTCGGATGCCTAGCCTTGACGAGGTAGATCCACAACAGCCACAGCATGCTCCATGCCTTCCTGTTACGTATCTCAGGGATTCCGATGATCGACGGAATCGTTTCACCGGAGCGTCCTCCTTCGAGTAAACAGCAATGGAACGTGGTACATCGTATTGGTATAGCATAATAGCAGGATAGAGCGTTTCTTTTTATATCGACTTTTTTGTCTAGTCAAGTCCACGGAGAAACGAGAGTGGATGCGCGCATCACCCTTTCTCTTGCTTCTGTATGCAGCTTCCATTCTGGTTTTGTGAACCGTAATACACGAAATATCTCAACGAACGCAAAGCGAACTTCGCGTTTCTTGTGAGCGTGGTATTGTCGTTGACTGTGGTGGTGGTCGTCGTCGTGTTAGCCGGGTAATATCACTGTTTGCTCGAACGATAGACGGGCAGAAGAGGCCACCGCGCCGAGAGCGGGTGTGCGAGCGCGTCTTTGTGTACGCGACGCTTGAAAAGCCGCCTTGAAGAGCCAACACAGTAGCTACATAATGGATTAAGCCACGTCCTCGTTGACGAGCCACGAACCGACAGGAAAATCCGTGATAATGTGGTTACGAGAACCATTCTCCCTCTGGTTCTCGCCTCCTCTTTTCATTTCGACGTATCAGCCAACGACCATGGAACCACCGAGAAAAAAAGATTACCAGATCACCGTGCGTTAAGGAAAAGATTGTCCAAATGTCCGTATTCTTAAGCTCTCGTTGTATCTCGCTCCGGACGTCCTATTTTCGACGATTCCGCGAGGATTTGGCGTTCCGATAATGGAACCGGTATGGACCGAGTTAAAATTTGTTTATTATCGTGCGTATGAAATTCTTTGGAATCGTGGGAAAAGAAGGATGTCGTGGTAAAAATATTTACGCGGCCGAAAATATCGCGATTGCGGCTTATCCGTTGGAATCGCTGCGAAGGTGGAGCACTCTCCGTGCAACGATCCCATCGAGAACAAAGAGAACGCGGCCGTTGATTCGTGCAATTGTTCGTTTTAATTCCAAGTTCTAAAAACGGTGGAAGTGATAGCGGCAATTGGCAGCGTCCCGCGGAATCGCGCGCCACTTTCGCCGAACCGACAATGCCATAACTACGACGAGTCTCCGATCCGGTCCCTTTTTGCTTCTAATTAATTACAGTTAATTACGTTAATTGGTCCAACTAATGCGATCGCACCGTTCTACGGCGTCGCATTCCTCGTCTTACGTCGTTACTCGTTATGGCTCGTGCCTCATGCAGATAGATGTTTTCTGCATTCGTTCCGCGTATTATCGTTAACATGGTAGTATTTGTATTGTAACGCTGACTAGGACGATGTATCGTATTCCAATGATGGCGATCGAGGGGTTGCGATGGCCTTGCATTCGCGTACGTTTCGTTCCGAGGCGGCGTGCTATGCCATTAGGCAGGAAAATGTAGTTACAGCTTCGAATTTCATGGATTGAAGTAGTGGGGTCGATAGTAAAGCGACCGTTATTCGTAGGCGAAGCACCGTTGTCCCAGCGAAACCCTTATTTGTTTTCCATGGATGCACCGAAACGACACGTGTTTCTGTATTATTCGGTCGCGCTAGGGTTCGGAATGGGCCATGGGCCGGGCCGGATGGACTCTCGACCGCCTAAAGTATCCAAAAACGGGAACGAATCGTCGGACTGATGGCCTAAAATCAATGGCTATCTAATAATTGAAGAATTGAATAATGGCAGAGCGTAGCCGCGTAAATATCGAATCTCAGTATCGCATCGTGTCTGCCTTGCTCGCGTCGTGACTAACGCTACCTCGAGCACGTTATAAATCATTTGGCGTTCGGTCTCGTTCGATTATTTTCCTCCTCGATCTCGCTTCCCTTCCACTTTCTTTCTCCACACCGCGATATCGTCGTCCGCTTCTCTTTTTTCCAGCGACCGCGATTTTTCAGATGCGTCCGTTCCACTCGATTCGCGTGATTAATTTACTTAAGAGGAACTTTTTGCGGCCTACGCGGCAGCGACTGCGCTCCGTCGATTGTCCTGCAAAATTAATCTGTCTCGTAATAAACGAGTCTGTAAAAATCGACTCTCGTACATCAGTTACGAAATTCGAATATCGATACTTAGGATCGTCGAAACACTTCCTTCGTTAAGCGATCGATGCACACACGCTGTACGCAGCTGTACAAACATATACGGCTGAATTCGGTAGCCGTTCGTGTTCGATGGCCGCACGCGTCCAATCTATGTATTTGAATTTTCCGACAGGTTTCCGAACACGCGACGACACTGAATTTACGTTTAATCATATCGTGTCGGAATTACGCGCTAACGAACCGGCGCGTTAATCGGTTCTGAGTCACTCGAAACACCCACGGTAATCTAGCCGCGTTATTTCCGCGCGACCGTGGGATGTCGTTACTTTTTTCCAACGTTCTCGCGAGTGAATAAACGGCTGGCTGGTTAAACGTGAGTACAATGGCACGATTATGGCGCGATGTCTTCGTCCTTTGTGGCCGCTTTAACTCGATCAAGTCGCCTCGTGGAACACGTTAAGATTAGACTGTACGAGCGCAGCCGCGTTGCCGGTACTCGTTTCTCTTTCAGGGTAGCACGCCACCCTAAAATAGTTTCCGTGCACGGAGGGCGTGTTCAAGGTGAAGGTTAAAGTTCCGTTCGTCGTTAGAGAGTGACGCGCTGACAGATTGAAGCCTCGCCGAGGGTGTTCCAGTCGAATCGCGTACGATCGATGCGACCAGCGCTGTTGCTTCCTCTCTCCAGCCGTTCGTTTCGATCGTTCGTGTCTCGCGTAAAAGGACCCTTACGAGTCTTCCGCGTCCAACGAACGTTCGCAATTTTATGCATCTATCGTTGCTATCTATTATTAAGGGAATAGATAAAAGTGGAGTTTCTCACAGTCGTGGCAGAGCGTTACGCCGGAGGAGCAAAAGTAGGCCTCGAGGGTAAAGCGCTTCAAGCTTGACAAATTTTTAATGAAACGTTACGCGAAGAGCGGTGCCTCGGTCCCGTTGGGATATGGAACCGCACGTAGGAGCGTGCAAAACGCACGTTGTGTATCACCGTTTCTCGGAGTCGAGTTAAAACGAGACCTTAAAATAGTACTAGCGTGTAGCATGGTGTGCAGTCGGTGTTCGAGGTTAAGGTTAAGGCTGTATCGCACGCGGTGCCGCGTGACTACAAGGGCAACGCGAAGACGTACGAGCACCACTCGAGAGAAACGATTCGAGTTGTATTTAACCCTGTGGTGCTGTGCCTTTTACCGTGACACGACGCCGCGTGCCTCCTCCCTCGTAACCGACTCGACCGACATCCTCGAAAAGTATCGCAGCCGCACCAGCTTTTTTACACTTTGCACCGTTTGCTCTGCGTTCGACTCTGCACGATACACGAGGAAGAAAAATCAGAGTCGTAAAGCTCGCGATGGAGAAATTCGAGCATATCGGGAATATAAAAAGCACGGAGAGATAAAAAGGCGGCGATAAAAATTGGTTGACACTCCCCCGAGGTCTGCGGGCGGATTTCCATTTCACGGCAGCTACGTTCGACTAGCTTCTGAAGCGAGATGGAAGGCTAAATGGGACCGAGCTGATATATATTCAGGTTCCGGTTTCGCCATGCTCGGTTGAGTACGGGGTTCAGGGGAGACACGCCTAATGTGTATCCTCTGTGCTTGTAAACGCGCAACATTTAAAACTTGTGCTGGCCGAGAGCTTTTTATTTTTTCCCCTCCTCGTTAGTCTCGTATTTTGCGCCACGGTGTTTCGCAACTCCGACCACCATAACTCGCAAGTAGAGCATACGGTATTTCGCACAAGACTCGCGAACGTTCGTTTACCGATACATTCAACTCGGACCCAAGCTCGTTCCGCTTTTCCTCGAACTTTGCCGTCCTTCTATTTTTTAGCGAGCGCCACGTTCGTTTATCTAGCTGGAACGAGAGGCACAACGAGGATTCTCGTTCCGGAGCAACCTGGGGACACGATTTCGTTATCTTCTCCGATAGACCTACATTGAATTTTATCGCGAATTTTATTCGTTCGATACTCGTTTCGTTCACGTCCCGTGGTTGACTCGTTCGAAGGATATACAGACACGGCGCGTATCGTCGTTCACCAGCGTTAGAGAACGTGAGACGTGTTTTTCTCGGTTGAGTAATTCCTTTACGGAGATACGGTGTAATGGAGTGTTTCTTTGGCCTCCATGACCTACGTCGTTAAGATACATGGTGGAGATGGAAAATCTAGAATGGACAGGGCATCGCGAAATCTGCGCGTCTTCAGACTGGTAACGTGAAACGATTCGTTCACGATTCGTAGGGACATGGAGCATTCCTGACATTAACGAGATCGCCGTGCGTCACCCGATACCGTTAGGCGACCACCGAAAAATTCGCGATGATCGGGCATATTTTGTTTCCAACTTTGGCCGAAACTGGGTGGGTAGGTTCGCGCGGTCGAATTCTGCTTGAAAAACCAACGTCGTCGCAGCGGATACAGTAACGCGTGGATTTGCAAATGCCAAGCACGCGGAGCGCAATTGTATTTCTATTTGGTTGACGGAGAGTCGAATGGATTATCGCAGCAGCTCGTTCCGCCGTGGCGACTGCCTCTATAGTACGCCACTATTCGAGTGAGTCATACGGACGACCGATAATCTGTGTCGGTGTTTGTGTGTAGCGAGCGCGTGAATAGAACGGCTAGCAAATAGAGGAAAAAGGGACGGGGCTGAGCGACCGAGAGAGCAGATATCGTACCGTTTTCTATATCGAGGATCGAGGGAGAGGAAACTTCAACGAAAGGATCGAACCAGACGTTGGCTGTAGTGGAGCGGTTGGCGAGAAAACGGTAAACTGCTTCACGGGACCTGGTGAACGTTGTACGTATTCTGTATATCGAGTAGACGAGATACAGCCGTTTCTCCGTGGACCTCTGAACATAACATCGTTGATGAAATTGCATCGATCTGTCCTAACACGAAAATGTACGCGCGTTCATCTTCGTTACCTACTCGCTTCAATTCGTACCAATCTACTCCAATCCGCTTTGAACGTTTTCAACCTCCTTCCGATCACCTTCGACCCGCTTCAGTTGGCATCGCCAACGCGCGTATAGTATAATTTAACGAAAACAGATCGTGTTCCTTTTATGCAATAACTAGGAAGCAACGATCGGTATCTCGGAGTACGCGAGCTGCGTAATTTTCTCCGACTGCACTTTGCCAGATTAAACTCGTTGCATCGCACTCCTAATGAATTTTAGACGACGAGAAATAAGTGGCAGGTGAAAATCTAGCTGAAAAGTCGAACGACGTCGAAAAGCACGTATTTTCCACAAGGCCGAAGACGGTGGATACCGTTCGATATCGGCCGTGATACGTTTCAACGCAGTTACTCGATTTCGAAAGAAGTTGCCGATGCCTATCGTGACCCAGTTGAAGCGTGGGCACACGGCATCGCGGAATACGTCCCTGCGATGCTCCAAGGATGGAGAAAGAGAGACGAAAGGACGAGCAGAGGTCCTGGTAATTAAGGCGTTTCGACAAACGTACATCGCGGAAACCGGTTATCCCGGCATCGGCGCGTTTCACTCGTGTATACCTGCTGGAGGTTGCTTGCAAGGTTGCTCGAACCGCTGGCCCTGACGGTCCTTTGAGCCACAAATATGCGTAATCTTGCGTATAGGTAGGAAGAGCCGAGTCTTCTTTCGCGTTCGGCTTTGCTTTCGAAATCCCTCGCTTCCTGGTCTTATCCGACCTACAAATTCACGTCCGCGCGACTCCCTCCGCCTTTTAACGAATTTATTCGCCGCCTCTAACGAGCCTATGTTTCTTTTTTATCTCTTGAATAGGAATTTACGTTGAAATGTGGAATGGCAGAGAATTCAGCGAACCAAGTCGTTGGCGTAGACCGTAGACGAATGATGTCGTTTAAGACAGGGCTTCCCTGGAATATATCCAGCAGCACGCGGTTTTCAAGCACCGCGGAGTAAATCCTCGAGAAAAATCTCGTCTCGTCCAGCGAGCAGGAAGTATCGAATTAACGCGTGATCTCGTCTCTGTAACACCGTACGAGCGGCTTAACCTCTAAAACCAACGCTTCAACCGCTTCTCCTCTCTTTTCGTCTCTCTCGCTCTCTTCCTCTTGCGGTTATACTTTTAGCAGCGCTATGGTTTACGATTTATGCTTATTCTGCTCTAGTGGTTTGCTAATTTGGAACAGACCAACGCGTTTGGTTCCTGTACCCTAGGTCAGTTATTCTCGGTACTCGTCTAATTCGTCGAGATCAATTCGACGCGAGTTTCGTTCACGAAAGCGGTATGTCGTCGTGATCGAAAGAGATCCTGGGCGCAATCGTTACTGAGAATCATTATCGAGTATTAATTATTAGTTATAGCGTTGATTATTAGAATTTCACCGAACATTTAAAGCTGACGTCGTACTTATAAAGCAAAAAGCTAATTAGCAAAGTTGGAACAGAAGTTTTAGTTGACGGGTGAGATCAGACGGTGTCCAACTCAGCTCTCGCGGAGCAGCACCACGAGCGTGGTTGAGTTCGCATGACTAGGAAGTCTTTTTCTCCAAGTTGTTGTTCGTTCCGAGAACTTCCCAGCCAGAGATTAGGTAATCACGGATGAATTGGTATCCGAACTCGGCGTGTAATTCAAAGCGTAATCTTGTTTCGAGCTTTGTTCGTCCGTAATACATAGTTGGGAGACGTCTCGTAGAAAGACGGATGTCTCGGAGAATTGCAGTCTCCCTCGCTTCGACTATTGCCGTAACTAAGAAAGCGGATCAAACGCGAGAAATTGTAATTTAACACGGTGATGTATCCCCGCTCCTTTTTAAAGTATGTAATATGGTAGAAATGTCATTCCAACGGAGATAGAATGGCTTAAAGATCGAAACGCAGGGAACTCGATAGATTTCAGTGTCGTGTACATACGTCTTTCGAACATCGTGGGAGACTGCGTAATATTCAACGAGTGGAGGAACGATCTCTCCCTTTTAAAAGACGTGATCCAGCGACGAGCGGAGATCATCTTTGCAGATTAAGCCAAAAGAGGATCGTGAGTGTCGAGTATCGTCTCGTAAAGGTCTCGTGGATTTTTATGTCGGAGCCAGCTCTCTATGCTCGCTGCTACGAGCGTACGTTAGACACGCGTTACGAAGCGAAATATTTCAAAATCTTTCTCGTCCCGGTGGTGAGTCGAGGCAACTTTAACAACCTGATCGGTAAAATGCATAAAAGAACCAGCGAACGGCTGCTGTTCTCGACCGTGGCACGTTGACCACCTTTGTGGTAACGTTATACCGAAGCCAAAGAATACCGGAACAGTGGAGGGATGTCGAACCGAAACTTCTGCCAACGAAGATTTTGCGATCGATCCGCTCTTTCTTTCCCTGGTTCGTTCCAAAAACGAGTTCAAAGTTTACCGAGTACGTACTATTTACAGCCGCTTATCGAAACCCTTGAGCTCGAGTACTGGATAGTGGGAAACTTTGCTTAGTCTCGCATTATCATCTTCAAACATACAAACACTTTCGTATATATTTACATTTTAAGTAGAAGCGACAGGGATGAACGATCGTAGAAATCCCCGCGGAGAGAGATCTCGATGACATTGGATTTCGTTCGTGGATATCCGTTGATCTTTGAATTTCGTTTGGAACGCGTTCGCGACATGCTCGCAGTCGAACTTTTGCCTTCGATGTTTGAGACAGATAAACGAGAGGGACAGAATCGATAAAGTGACTGGCCCGAGTTCGCAGGGTTTTCTAAAGTTCCATGCTATCCGCTCTAGTAGAAACAATAAGGAATCGCGTTAACGATGATAGCACGCGTACGGCGACCTTGTCTAATTTTTTCGTCTCCACCCTCTCCCGTGTCCCCTTTCTCTTGGTGTCTCGTACACCGAGAATGTATGTTCGGTTTCCACCACGATATAAGGATTATAAATAACGCCATTGGGGAAAGCGTTTGTCCTTGGATATCATACGAGAATCGTGTACGTATGTACCGGCGCAAACGTCGGGAGGGGGAGGTCCCTCTTCTATACAAAGTTGATTGTCCGGCCTTGAATCTGCGGCCAGATGTGCTACGAGCGCCCTGTCTCTCGTACACGCGCGTACCTCCAGCCTGTATTCTCGTCCAGATTCGTCCCAAAAACCTGTTGTGCTGGTATCCGAAAATCTCGATCGCTTTGACAAACGAGACGAGACGAGACGAAATTGGACAGAGGAAAATGCAACAGCCACGGAGAATTTTTCACTCTGAAAGATATTTGATCGATAAATGAAAACGTTTGAGAGAATAGCGTCGTCGGTACTATATTAGTTAATTCAGGAATGGAGTCACCGTTGGTAAGAGACATTCATGGTCTCTCTAGATTTTGGTTCTTTAATGAGTCAGCCGGTGATTGTTTCACGAAACCGAGGCGGCCCAACCCAGTGTCCTTCGCCATTCCTGCCAGTATCTCCCCTAAATACGCTGTCTCCTGGCCGTGTCCCTCTGCATAGGGATAAGCTTCGAGCCATGGGGTTGGTTGTGTCGGCTTAGAATATTGCGGGGGTGGCTAACGGTGGAGAGAACCCCATGAATCATCCGACGTACAATCAATACGAAAGCACCGACCCTCCTAGCGCTCCGTCGCGACGCCGAAGCGATGGAAACACGTAGTTCGCCACGTATCAGCTTGCCACAGGGTGCTGGACGTCCTCATGCTGCCACGGCGAAAAGCGGCCAAAGGATAACCCTCGCGGCGAATCTTCGCCTTTCCGTCTATGCGAATTTTCGACTTTCCCTCGGGCGATCGTTGTATCGATCGCACCGATGCAATCTAACATGATACGTAGTTGCTGGTCGTGCGGTCGACAATTGCCTAACGTATGGTATTTTTCCTGGAGAATGGCTCGCGGCAGCGTTAGCGATAACTTTGGCGTCGTTCAACCGCCATTCGTCGCCGGCCCCTCATAAGAATTTATGAAATGCTTTGGAAAACAAGGAATCGGAGCCAAGTCGTTTAGTTACCCGAAGACTTGGATAGCTGATGGCCGATACTAGAGGTTTTAGATTAGGAAATTAGTCGTTGAACCGTGACAAAATCCAGCGAAAGAATGCTTTAGTTTTCTGATCCACGATTAGATAAAGGGTACAAAGTCACGTTATCAACGCTGCAAAGTTTCAAGCCTTATACACATGTATCGGTGAAAGTAGCGTATATTGGAATTTCG
Organism: Bombus vancouverensis nearcticus; assembly: GCF_051014615.1. NCBI lineage: Eukaryota > Metazoa > Arthropoda > Insecta > Hymenoptera > Apidae > Bombus > Bombus vancouverensis. The sequence goes on along the minus strand of NC_134918.1, from coordinate 2,053,576 downwards.
TCGGATATGACCGAAAGATTTCGAGGCATCCGCGCCACGGATAAACGATTTTGCTAGAAGAGAACGAAAGACCGCACGGTCTGGTCCGCGGCCGAGTCGTTTATTGCACTTCGAGCCATCCTGCCAGATAAAGTAAACCGCTCGAATCTCCACCATTTTTATTATCCCGCGTGGTTTCAAAACGCGTTCGAGGAGTCATTCGACTATGTCGTTTAACTTGTGTTATTGAATTCGAAACGAGCGAGCACGTCGACCGTCGAGCGGAATTATTTTTCTTGGCAAGAAATCGCAGGTGCGCGTCGCCTTCTTACTTTAAACGAATCACCGTGTTGAAACGGTGGAATTTCCGATATTCCCTCTTCCCTTTGTAACCGCGTGTTTTCAATTGAGAATTCACCACAGCCGACCAATCTGCTTTTTTCCTTCTCGCGGATTCCAATCTAGTTTTTGCGATCCGTCTCATCGATATTCCAGGCTAGATTTTAACGAGTTTGTTTTCCTCGCGGTAAATGCTCGTTTCCGTTTGTCCCGTTCATGTACGCTTGCCTACGACGAAATACGAATCACGGTACCATCGGTCTTCGCCGCTAGAACTCGTACGATGCTACTAATTGCTTGAAGAATGGCATAGAATGAATTAAACGACCCGACAAAATGCGGCCATTCAGTTTCACTTACGGTCAAGATGCGTGGCGTTGCTCGTTTCTTCTGTGGCACGACGCCACGTTTTACGATATTCACATATTCTTCCGTTCGATACGTACGAAACGAGTGATCGATCCCTCGAACCGTTCCCTTTTTTCATCGCCAGTCGCGTCGTGCCTAAAACAATGAACACTTTCGGTTATTTAAAAACGCACACGCATCTGTCTAACTTTTTTGACGCATTCGTTCGTACGCGTTTCACGCTGAAAAACACGGCGCACCGCTTTAAATTAAAATGGACGTTATTTAAATGGACGACTTTACATCTGTCTCTTGCGCACCACCTGGTAGACCATTTAAATCAATGACGCCTAACATTCGACGATACTTAAAATCTTTGGATACTAAAAAAAATTATCTCCTCTTTTTGTGGATCTTTTTTTCATTGTTAAAATTCTTAGAGCGTAATTTACGCACGCAGGCGACGCCGCGACGTCGGCTCCTGGAATTAATTGCACGCGATAAGAGAGTTATGTCGGCTTTTCCAAATGCTTTTCTTCCACGCGAATCAACCCTTAATATAATTGACGCGTCGACTGTGTCGGGCTCGTGCTTGTTTTCAAAAGCCGAGTCACGACTTTTGATCACCTTTATCCTCTGTAATTAGAGACACGACGTTTCCTCCTCTTTAAAAACGTACAAAGCTCGTTAAAATTTGAAGCCACAGTTTTAGAAATGGTACTTCCGAGTATATTAACTTCCTCTACTATACCAACTTCCGAGGTACTAACGTGTAATTCGCTTTGTCTATGGGATCTCGTCGTTGTCGTCGAGTTTCGTTAGATCAGCGAAATGCTCGTGGTAGGATGGAAACGTTTCCTCGAATGTAGCGACTTGGTTCCTGGTTTCGACGTAAACTTTTATATCGGGGTGGGTCTAGGTACGAGCTTCGCCACCTTCTCGTTCGCAAATCGTTTGAATCGTCGTAGACGCGAGTACGTGAGTGGACTCGAGTCTTGCACGTAACTGGTACACCCTATATAAGATCGTAGTCACGTTCCACGTGTACGAGTCTCGTGGTGCTCGCGTGGTGCGTGCCCTTATGAATGAAATCAACATCGAGGACCGTTTCGTGACGCTTAATTAGAACTTAATTGCTGCGAGACTGGTGATTTACCGCCTTGCTGAAACAACGACGACGGCTCTACCCGTCGGCCACAATGAACGACGTATCATTAGCCTTTTAGGCGAAGTCGTGGCTTGAAAATTACGTTCGGCCGTGTTACACACGTGGATAGGTGATTACTGCGCCAGCCAGACAAAGTCCGTTGTTGCTCGAATTCATCGAGGAAGTAAAGGTGTTTCGGACTTTAATTATGCGTGCGCTGCGTGCATTCCATCGTACACTCGCACGTGCTTCGCATTTCAGATGGAGAGAGTTGGATCGAGCGCGTAAAGAATTTACGGAGCAATTGTGGCACGGCAAACAATCGCCCTCGTTTCTCCTCGAGAGTAAAATCTGCAACGATTAATGTACTTAGAACACAGTGATCGTGCCCGGAATCGCGTACGAGAGACGTTGCGGTGTCCGATGCGAGGACGATCTCTAGGAGACGAAATGGTCATGCATATTCGCTGAAAAATTCATCGACTATGCGTCGTCGTTCGTGATGCGAATGCGCCAAAGAAGGACGTTTAAAAATTTACTTTCGCTCGACGTGGCTGACGAACGCGGGAGTGCACCGACGACGAATCAAGCCTGCATCGTCGAAGGTCGAACTCTCGATTGGGGATGACAGATAGGTTGGCGGCACACGGTGACGACGATACTTTGCACGTGCGAGGAAGGAGATATCGATGGTCGGTTTCGAGAGGACAAAAGTTTCGACGGGAAGCGAACGTGCGTTTCCCGGGATGGTATGTGCGCGCACGAGTTGGCTTGCGTATTTGTACGAGCGCATTCCGCGTGTACGTGCACCGGTTTTCGTTGAGCAGCGACGACGTGTGCTCGATCCACGTCCGTCTCGATACGGAGTTGTAGGTTTTCGCGTGTACATGCCGAGGCGCACGATCCTGAAAATAATTTCGGGCGCCAGCCGTCCAGAGTTCCGACGGATGCGAGGGATTCGTGCGAGTGATGAACTTTTATTCGGAAGTGGAGGTTTAACCGTATTAAAATGGCAGGTCAGAGCCGGGCTCGGCACTCGATGTCTACATGATTCGTGAGTGCGTGGACCGTGTGTTTAAGGTCGCCGGAACCGGCGTCGAATAATATAATATTTAGCGGTCGTTGGTGCTTTGAAGTCACGAATGTCCTCCGCTCGGACTGATTCGTAATTTATGACCCGATTCAATGGAACGATTCTGGATCGTCCGTGATTGGGATATGAGTAATTACGTCGTTGATTTCCTTTCTGATCGAATCAGCTCGTCAGGCCCTGCATGTTCGCGCGTCCTTCGATTATGCGATGCAAAGAAAAATTCGTTGGCGGAGAGAGCACACAGTACGCGGCGATAGGTTTGTGCCGGGGATAATTTTTCTTACACACACGGTGTTGGTGCGTCGCTTTGAACGCGATTAAGTAACGCGATAAAGTAGTCCGAATAAATAACATCGTGTTCGATTCACCGTGGCGCGAGTAAATATTTGTGCCTGAAATGGCCAATGGAGAGCTTGCAGAAAATGCTCGGTGAATTTCTAACGTCTTTACACGACGCACACATGATTTGTCTTTATCTACGTGATATCTTGACAGAGTGTGTACGTTAGATCGAAACTCGTGTATAACGATATGTATCGCGTTCTAACGGTTTGTTCAGTTATCGTTTTTCGAAAACGTGCAGTGTGTGTACCTACCTTGTTTAACTTCTCGTGATCGCGTCGCACACGAAATCGTTTGGAGGGGAATGGTCGCGCAAAGGCTGGCAAAAAGTAATTTCGTCCGTGAAGAATCGCGGATAAAAGAAAGCAGGAGATGCACTCTTGGATCGGCCACCTACGTTGACGCTGACGAACCAACGCGTGTCGAGCCAATCGGCCAGTGTCAAGCGAATCCGCGGCGAAAAGCTTTCTAAATCTAACAGTGACGACGAAGAACGGATGCGCGATAGAGCTTGCTGGCATCGAATCAGCGACAGGCAACGCGGCCTTGTGCTCAATTGCATTTTCGTCGAATTACAATTCGCGTGATATTTCATCTGGTCGTTGACCTCGCGCGGCATCGAAATGCGTGGGCGTTCATTCATTGGCCAAGAAAGCTTGGACGTGTCCGAAGTATGTACCTGTGCCATTTGGCATCGTGTCATAGATACACGTCGTACATCTTCATTAATTGGCGCCTCGAATAGCACGTGTCTACGCAACCGACTACATACCTTTTACACTCGATTCACTCGAGCCACCGTCGACGCGTTTTAATTGTTTCATTTCGAGCTTCGTTGAACTCGTTCGTCGGAAGGTTGAACGCATCGACACGATCGCGTAATGCTTCGATTAACAGCTAAACTAAATCTTCTATCCGAGTAATCTTATCCTCGGAATTGTCAGATTGTCGCGATTAATCGAAGTGAGATCGAAACAGTTCGTGACTCGACGTAAGTATATATATGTACGTCAAAGCTCGATAGACGATCGGATTTTCAAGTATGTATGTACGTCAGTACGCGACATTCTTCGAGTAGTACGTTCACACAAACGTTGTCGTAGTCAGCGACTAAGGTGGAGCTTCCGTTTCCGGCAATGAACGTGCCGTATAGGAGAATCAACACTGTCTATTACACGCTATATTCGTACGCAGCTCCCGGAGTCGCCTTTTTCCGCTGGAAGGCAGCGTATTCCTTCGCTCGTCGAACGTTCACTATACATTTCGGACGTTTCGTCGCGCGCTGCTTTCACCGAAATATTCTTGGAATATCTACGCACGATTTGCAGCCCCCATGTTAATCAAGTGCTTTCTTTTTCCAATTTTTTTCCCCGTGTCTAAAAGATTTATCTTTTTCGTAAAAGTTTTAGAAATGAACTATGTTCTCTATGTTCAGGGAGGAACGAATTACGAGAACGTTTACTCCACGACCATTAGCTGCTACTTTATTAATTTAAGAGGTATAATAGCGGTCCCAGTCAAGACACAAAGGCTAACGTTCCTCGTGCATTTCGGTCGGAAATGCGCCGCGGCCTACTCTTCCTTTTTTCCTTTCTTCTTGGCTGCTTCCGTTTAGGAGATCGTGTAGGAGAAAGCTCCCACACAAAGAGGTCGTTAATAAGTGAAGAATATCGTTGGTTCGAAGTTCGTACTTTCGGTATACGTTGCCGCGAAGGAAACGACCGTGTTCTCCGAAGCAGCGCAATTCTTCGTAAGCACTATAATCGATAGAGCGTACGCGCAATCTCGCGTACACGTAGACACGCGGCATTATCGTCGCGTATCATGGAAATCGCTTCTCCGTTCGCCATATGCTCGCCGGTGTACCGTTGTCGAGTCTCCTTAGAGAGAGCCGGTTTTCATTTCCTGCCGCCACGAAAGAATGGCTAGCATCCGTCGATAGCCACTCTCTCCGCCTCTTTTTGCATACTCTCGATGCCGGGTGTCGTTATTTTATTTTTCCGCGCATTCTCGAAGACCCGAGAGCTCGCAGAGACGCATCCGCCGTGCCGGCCAAGAGTTTCTCGTCGCGGCGAATTAACGCGTGTCGAGCGACGTTGTTAACATCGCCACGGAGAATCAGTTAGGAGCGCGCCTTCGCGTTCAACGATTTTCAGAGCGCAAACGTTGCGGTAATAGCTCGCCGGAGTTAAAAGGAGCGAAGAAATGAAAAGGAACTGACGATGAAAGATTCGCTGCTCTTTACTTAACGGGCGTACTAGCCGTTTAAGCACGGTGACCATTCATGGAGAAAACGATCGCCTTGGGAACAGGCCCGGAGATCAAAGAAATCTCGTGACGACGTTCAACCGACCACGGGCACATTGTTCGTCGATAAGGATATCATTCTGGAAACTGTGATTCGTCATTGTCGCGTCTCTAATTGGGTTAATGTGTTTCGTAGCGAGGTCTCTCTTCGGCTTGGAAGCAATGCCAATTAACAGCGGCGGTGATGTCGTGACAGATCGTTGCGTTCTTTATTCGTTCGATGAGACGAACGGGCCAATGTTGAGAAGAGAAAAAGAAAGGTAATTCATCCGATCGAGGAGATAATAAACGCTAAGTAGAGTATTCGAACAAGTGGGATTATTCGGGTCGTGTCGTTAATCGAATTTATTATTCGGCGATGACATCGTCGGTACCACTGGGTTGTTCGATTAACGAAAAGCGTAGGATCGGCCGATACCGGAAGATAGATTTTAATTATTTGTTGGCGTGCCCCGCGCACGTCAGATTGCGCTCTAATAGGAAGCTGCATTCGGGCAACCGTGCGCGCTCCTAAAATCGATTTCCATTAATTCGAGGAAAGCCATTATATTCCGGTCTGAGAATATATGTATAGCCGAATATCTCCGCGCTACCCGTTATGTCATTCGGAGTGGTTTCAACGCGAATACCTTCCGCGCGATATTACCTTGTCTATAGCGTGATCGCTTCTGCCTATTAACTCGCGGCAACAGCAGCAACGCTCCGATCGGACCGGCATCGTTACGAGCAATTCGTAGCGTTACGGTTTCCTCGTTTCGAGTGAGTAACCTCGCGGTCGGTTCTAGAACCGTTCGACAAATTACGTATATCTTTTCTCGTTCCTTATCGCGCGTTTTGCCACCATCTCTGTCGTGGATCGTTGCTCGACTATTTCGGCCCCGTATTTATCGGCAGCTCGAGGTCGAAAGGATCGAAATGGACAATTAGGTTCTCCTTTGTGGAAAAGAAAGCGTTTATCCGGTTATTGTTTGACGTGTACAAAAGTGTCCTCGACACGGAATGCTCGGTTGCATCGAGTCAATGAGCGTATACAGTAGTATGCACACTGAAGAATTCGATACCTAGAGCCCGGAGGACTGGTCATCGATAACCGATATCCGCTGAACGAAACACGGAGGCATAGATTGTCGCGAATTGAGACGGATCGGGGCTTACGCATACCGCGCAGGGATTAGCTTTTCTTCGGACCGTGGTCGGTTTCGCGTAGCTGGCACGTCGCGGCGTACGGGGAAATCGATAAATATCCGCGTGATTTCAAAGTTCGCCAGACGGTATGGGTGGTCGCGTCGTTCGGAAATCGATGCGACGACATAGCTGCGTCGAGGAACCGCGGGGGGCAGGGATTTTACGTGCTCGTTGTGGAAAAGCGACGGGTCGCGACGCATCGAAGTCTCTGAAGGACCAGAGAGAGAGAGTTGAACGTTTGGTCTGCCGGTGTCTAGTCGGAATTCCTAAATTCCGGACGCGGCGAATTGTTATCTAACTTGTTGGGCTCGGGTCGAGAGTGGTCGATGTCGGTGTCGAGAGCGTTCCTCTGGTGCCGCTTTTCGCATTAGTCACTGCGACGACAGGCGAAAGGCGGCTTCGTAGTCGTAGTCGTAGTTGTAGGCGAGAGCAACGGCAGCAGGTATACGCGTATTTTGTTTCGCTCGAACGACCACCGTAGTTGTCTATAAACAACCAACGATTTCCAGGTAGAATGCGCTACAATCGCTGGAGATTATGAGACAGCGGCACCTCTACGGATAATCTTACGACTTACGACTCTAATTGCTTTGGGGGAAAAAAGAAAAAAAAGGAAGACGATAAGAAGGATCGCGTGGTATAGTATACTGTGAGCGACGTGCCATTCGTTTAATCGTACGAATTCGCGATTCTTCGGTTGTCGCTTGACTTTCGCGAATCGATTTCCTCCCACTTGTTAAATTCGGTCGAAACGCGTTACGGTAGGTCGTTCACCGAGTACCACTGCCCATATCCAAACACCTCAGTCCGCGTATCTGGTCGTTAGAAAAGCTCCGTCGAAAAAAGTTCATATATCGCGATTGAATGACGTCGATTAGCGAGCGATCGAGAATCGGTGAATTTTCGGGGGAGTACTTTGGCTACGGGGGAAAAAGTTGACCCTGAAAATGTGTAAATTCTATTGTGGAGCGAAACGTTGGCCGTGGTTGGAGATAGGGAGCCCTCCGTAACAGGACCCCGCCCTGGAGTCGAACCCCCCATACCCCGATGTTCTTAGCGAGCTCGAGGCAGGGCTGCCACCATCCGAACCGAGTCCCGGGGTGCCGGGCTCAGCCGATACGTTCCTGCCTCCCGTCTATCCCGGAGCTCATTCTTTCTCTAACCGTCGAGCAGTGCGGAGCGCAGTAAAACGAAGCGGCGCTCGGTTGTTCGAGAGTGAACGTATACGCTAACGCGGACTCGAGTAGCAAACGCGAACATAACGAGCTGAGCACGCGCGTTCGCGCGGATCAAAAGTACTCGCGACGAAGAATCGAAGAAGAAAGAGATCGTTACACGCGGTGTTCGTTGGGCGATTTTTACCAGTTTGTGCGCGTTGGTCGAGCCCTCCCCACGCACGACTTCCTCGGGACAAAGAGAGAGAGGAGGTACGCGAACGCAGCCGAAACTCCGTTCGGCGGGAACAAAGGAACGGCGGTACCGAGACGAATCGTCGACGAGAGATCGGAGCAGAGAGAGGAAACGTGAAACGATCGATCGTTAGCTGCGGCTCCACGTAGTCCGGGGGTTCGCGATTATCGTCCTGTGCCCTGTGCCTGCAGATTGGTCGTCCTCGTCACGCTTCTATCGTACCTGGGGTGAGTTTCGCATCGCGATTAAGCCTGTCTATCGTGTTCATCGACGACTTCTTCGCCGTTCGAATCGTTGGAAAGGTGAAACCGGTGTTGTATCGTTGTTGGTCCGATGATACGTGCATAATACCGGCTTGTGGTTTAGAAGTTGAAGTGTTGCACGCGCACGAGCTACGAGAAAACGTCGGGAGAGATTTTCGAAGCAGAAGAGCACGAAAGAGAAGGAAAAGGAAAGGACAGGATAAAGGAAAAGGGGGAAGGAAGAAAGAAAGAGTGAAGGCGCGCGCGCGCGCATACACACGTACACGCACACGTACGCACACGTTTGAGGGAGAGAGAAAAAGAAGGAAAGAGCGAGCTACTAGCGAGCGAGAGCGAACGAGCGAGCAATACGTTGGTGACAGAAAGACGGTCGGACGGACAGACGGACCGACAGACGGACGCCGCTTCCCCTCCGCTTCTCGGCAGTCGGTCGCGCGTTACCGAGCCAAGTGGATGAGTTCGCGAACGCGCTCCTGCTAAAAGCTTCTGCTTGCTGTTTGTGCCTGACCGTAGGCGACTTCGGTGTTCCGTTTCCCTTTGCTTCTACCGAGCAAGCATTTCCTCGTGTGTCTCTGCCATCGTGCTCGGCTACTTCTCTTCACCTCTCGTACTCTCGTGTCTGTCTAGACGCCACGCATCGTGCTACACGCCCGCCACCGTCACTGCCGCCGCCACCTCGCCTCTACCTCTCGGAATAATATATCCAGTGTGTTTCTTGTGCAGAGTACTGGCGAGGGACGCTCCTTCACGAGAAAAGTTTCGCCTCGTCGCGCCACTTACGTCGCCCTCGACTACCGGAGGTGAGTACCAACCACCCCGAGTGCTCGTCGTTTCCTCGCCTTCGTTGGTTATATGCCGGGCCGTGCGCGCCCCATACACTAAACATTTTGTCTCTCCGCGTGTACGCAATACGTGCCGCCGCACCGGTCTTCTATTTAACATGCCCACCGTTCTTTCTGCCTTTTCCGTTCGTCGACTCCATATGCTCCGATCGGTCGGCCGTCGCATCGGTCGTCATGTTTCTTTCGCTTAGTGTCTGTCAAGAAACGAGAAATATAAGATCGCGCGTCGAGCGGGATTTCGAGTGTGTGTACCCCCGCGCCATTTTGAAAATGGGCAGCATCAATCGATATAGCGAGCGCCGTGCGGAGCCGGCTTTCAATTTCAGTCGCTCCAACGGTTTCGCTTCCAGTTCTCGACGCATGCATCGCGATGTTTCTCCTGCGTCGCATCGATCGGCGTTTAGCGATCGGTCGGAAAAGCCGCACATTCGTATTTGCATGATTGAAGAATCGTTGGGAGCAGCGGCCGGTTACGCCATCTTGATTCCTTCTCCCACCACTTGGCCGGTATTAACCCCCGAACGATCGACCATACGCACGATTTCGAGACTACCAGTGACCTTTCCCTCTGGGCACGATCCATTGGAATCTCGCGATCGACCTGGCCTCGTGGTATTCCGTTTTCTGTCCCGCTTCTACGTTTGTTCGGTCGGTGGGGGACTTTTGTCAGTCCCTGGGCAGGACCCATAGAAATTGGAATTTTTTCAAAAGGCAGGCCTCGTGTCCCTTGAGAGAATCGACACGGACAGAATGCTTCGTCCGCTCTCGCAGATTTAGCGTTTGCTGTTACCATGGTAAAGGAGAAGGAGAAGGATAGAAAGGAGATACGTTCTTGGCAAGCCGGGTGCCTTAAACAGAGGCGACGTGTCTGTCTACCTACAGTATTTCTCCCCTTCTCTCTCTCTCTCTCTGTCTCTCTCTCTCTCTCTCTCTTTCTGCTTTGTGCTGATTTTGCATAGCAGGCCTCTACCTGCCATGCATTTAAAACGCAGTCAAGGCTTCCACGGAAGCGATTGTTGTTGCTCGGGGAATGGCAGCCGGTGGAGAAAGGCCGAGAAAATGCTGATCCGACTAGCAGACCAGTCGCTCCTCCATACTCCGTGGTCCGTTGTTTCCCTTCGGGTTCCATGATCTCGTCATATTCGTCCCATAGGTAATTCATTAGATTTAGATTTAGGCGATTGGCGTATATCGGCCAATGCTCGGCTTTGTGGATGTTTTGCGATTTGCCACGTATTATTGTCCCTCCGTGTCCCCTGCGCTGCCTTTTTCTCTGCTTGCATCGCTATGATCGACGACAACCAGTTTCAGCAGTGGCGAGTCCACGCCATCCATGCGATAACGGGTCGTTAACTTGCCTCTACATCTGCCTTTCTCTCGTTTACAAGAACGAAGAAAAGAGCTGTTCCGACTGCTTAGGCAGACGCGCAACGCCACGTCGGAGTGCTTTTGAAACGCTCTTTACAACTCGACCGGTTTTCGACCGAAAACTCTCCTCTTCTCTTCCTTTTCGTCTCTGATATTTTTTCTCCATCTGTTTCCATTGTTCCTGCCGAAAATGTTGATCGATGGGTCGAAGCGGTACCGAAACTGTAGCGTGCTTCGAACCGAAAGCGTCCTATCTTTCTTTTTCGACTGTACCGCGTCAGTTTTTTCATACGTCAGGAAAGTTTACTCGCGTTATCCTCTCGGCATTCTTATCCTTGCGTTCCCTATCTCTCGGTGTTTACACGAGATTTTTGGATTCAGCTTCCAGGGACTTTCACCCTTGTCGGGCCAGGGCCGCTTGGTGTTTACACGAGCGAAGGGTGCACACGCGGCGTGCGCCCCGATCAAAAATAGATCCACGTACTACTCCGGATATGTGTGTATTTTTAAGCCCACTCCAGCCGGGTGTACCCCGTGTCCTGGCCTGCCCCACCTTTGCCTCCATCCCGCGCGTACATAGGCTGAGCTTTCCTGTTTGCCCTTTACGACGATCACGGCGATTTTCATCGGCTGCAGTTCCCGTACGCACGCACGTGCGCCGCGCCAGATCCGTTCACGCATGCGGGACACGCGCCTGAATACGGGACGACGACGTCGCTTCATTCTCTCGGCACACTCGTAATTCTCAATTTCGAGAACAGTGGCCCGAGCAGATGTGCTTTTTTCGACGACAAATTATTCACCTAACATCCCCGCGTCACGAGTATTAGGCGTGTTCGCCTTGTGAAAATAATGGACGATTGATTGGGTGTACGCTGTTTATGCGGCGTTGCCCCCGGCCCGTTACTCCGTGGGAATCAAGCCTGCATCGTGCTCTCGCACGCACGTACTCTCGTGCGACAAGGGAAAAGGAATTTCCCTTTTTCTCTTTTTTTTCTTTTTTCTTTCTTTTTTTCGTTGGACTGATATGCGTTTTTTTTGCCGTTAATGACTCAACGGATGTGATCGTGTGTTGGTCGAGTACCACGTTCGACAAGTTTGTAAAACTCGCGCGCGAGCCTTCGATGCAGTGTCCTTGATTTAATACAGCACGTTGCGTTAATCGGGACGATCGCGGGATCGTTGTACGATCGCGTTTACAAACGTGTTTCATGTTCTAACGCGGATATCTTAACGACCCGTGAAATGTGAAAGTGCGTTTGATCAGCGATTAACCGGACGCTCGTGGAACAATTTTCTGAGTCACTATGTAAATACGCTGAAAATGTTATCGTTATCGTTTCTCGAGAATTCGGCGTTCCCAGCGTTTCGTCGAATCGTGTAGATACAGTTTGGAACGTGCGCTTGTTTTGTAACAGCGATCGAAAGCGAGGACACTACGGCGACAGTAATATCGTTGAAATAGCATAAACGTCGTAGACATTGTCTCATTAGCATCGTTCCAAAGTGTATATATACCGTTGGAATTTAGTTTCCCATACGTTGACCAACGCGGTCTTGGCGTGACATCGTCGTTCAGGCCTTAATAGTTCGACGGCAGTGACCTCTGAATGTGCCTATTAATCTATTGAGCGGATCTGCAGAAAGAAATCTCAGTACGTGTTTTATTTTTTACTATTCGCTCGCAATGAATCGATAATTAATTCGGAGGTTGACATCGAAATCGATATTCTCTTTCTCTCTCTCTTCCCCGCTCTCGGTCGAAATCTACGGGTGACGCAACAGAAAAGTACGTTTACATGGAACTTGGTATTTTGCAAATAAAAATACATTACAAATGGCGTGTGATAGATAGGATATCGCGTTTTATTAAGTGTCGGATCGTTTCATGATTCAGAGATATGACACGATTCCCTTGGCTGTTTTGCCTTGTTTCCAGAAAAACAATACTTACCGTAGTGAGTCGTTGAACCGGTATTTGAAGCGTGAATCGATGAAATAAGTGGTTTCGATGGCGGCCGACTTCCTTTCGCGTTCCTACTATCTGCTTGGCTCTACTACGTTTTACGCATCGTGACTGGTACACCTTCAGTATTCTTTTCGTTTCGCTGGACGAAATATCTCGCAACGCGATGTCGTTCATGATACGCGTTGGATGAGATATCTCGTCATGTTGTGTTGTTTACATAAGACTGGGCGAAATATCTAGCGACGCAATATCGTTCATGCGATGCTTTGAACGAAATATCTCGCGTTTTAATGTTTACGGCTGAATGTCGTTTATCGGTCATCGTAATGTAACATTATATACAATACCTTGCTTTGAATTATCTCATACTACAGAAAAATAAGATCACTTGTTTACAGAAACAGAACATTTCCTTCGTTTAACATTTCTAATCCATTTCACATTCACAAACGCAGTGTCTTACGAATTGAATTTTATGCTAGTCGTTGGACGAGACATTTCGCGTTCTAATGAAAATATATGCGAGATATCTTGTCCAAGGCGTCACATAAACGACACTGTACGGTGAGATATTTTGTGTTCCGATGCGAAGCGGTTAGGGATCGTTACAGCTGTGCCGTGGAATAATATGCCAAGAAAAGACAGATACGTAGGGTGATTTTTTGGCTGTCATCGAATGAAACGGAGAACGGGTACTAGGTGTTATCTGACGATGCAGTTTGCAACCGGCGATATACTAAATATAGGAACGTCAGCGAGAGATAAATCGTAGTAGGTACGAGAGTGAGTTATGAGAGGAAAGGCTATTTTTCCTGTGGGATGATTCCATGCTTCCCACGAGCATACGATAGTTCGACACGTGTTTTGACCTCTCCAACGCTCCACTTTCGATGTACTTTAGCCACACTAAATCTATTTTTTACCGACATACCATCGTGGGTGCCCCGTAGTTGCATATGCTCGCTACACTCGGTAGAGATGAAACAACATAAATATTTGTCGAGTTTCTTCCTGCTGTCTAATGTATGATCGAGACTAATTAAGCGCTTCCTTTTTCTCGGAACGGTTTCCTTGCTTGTTGATATTTCGTAACAGGAATTCTCGGAGCGGCGAGGAAAGTCGTCGAAAATTCTTTTATTCGTGGGACCGAATTTCCTTTGAAAAAGACCAAGTAACGTTCGCCTCGATAACCGCTTGTCGTAATTCCATGGATTCATGGAATTATTAATATGAATTCCACGGATGAAGCGGAACTTTTAATAGTATTTTCTTCGATCCAGCGAACCTGTGCTTTGTACGCTGCGTACTCCAATTTGTTCGGAAAATTCGGTATCGATGAGTGTGAGAGTGTTTCGACAGTTTACAGGGATCTCTCTTGTGAATCATTATTTCGTTACGTGAAGATAACGGCGATGGTAAAAACTTCTTCGCTACATAAACTCGAAGCTATTGATAGGTATAGACGATAGATAATTCAAATTGAAAAACACTGTCGATATCCTGCCTTTCTTCCAGGAATTTTTTCCGTCTCTGTTTTGAGTAGCCTCGTCGATATCGGACCATCACCCGGTACATGAAAGACGACTAGCTTCTAACGCATTAGCGCAAGCGTGGTCGGTCCGTGGAACGCAACTGGAAAGTGCAATGTACCGCGAATAGGCTACCACAGACAAATGCTATTATTGAATGACAACGATACGCGCGCAGTTCGAGCCGTGTTACCTTTGCTTTAGTAAAACTTGAATTATCGTTTATCATTAGCGACGCGCGATCGATCGTTTTACCTTCCCGGATTTGAAATCGCTCGGTGGCGTTGCTTACCATGAAGTGTTTGTCGATAGTCACGGAGTTACCGTTAGAAACGTTGCGTTGCATTACGTTTTTAACGAAAAATCATCAGCATATGTTTCGATGCTAAAGATTCGAAACGAACCTCGAATTTATCCGTTTGTCGAGATCTCGATCATTTTTCATCTTGGTCTGTCTGGGTACAATGGATAAACCGGTGGTCGGGTAGTCGTGGCCGCAGATGCGTTACGCATCGTAGCTGCGAGGCGGGCAGCGGTGCGTAGCCACGCCACGTGCTCTTTAAACGCGTCTTACACACGAATGCGCCTGGTCTCGTGTTCGACTTCGCCTCGGCGTGCTAGTTTTTCGCGCTCCTTGCTCGAACACAACGGATCGCTTCCTCTTTTACCGTGAGAGAAGCTTCGAATCGACCTCGGAACCGTTAACCAACGTTCCTGTCTTTTTAACGGCTCGCAGCCTATTTTCTAGCAGGATAATTAGAGAGATCTACTCGTTCGGAGAGCCTCTTGCTTCGCGCTTTTTGTCCTTTCTATCCGACGAAGCGATTTCCTTTCGATACCACAACTCAAAAATTATCATATCAGAAACTAACAAACGGATGAAGAGATTTCGTTGAATTCTTTAACGCAATTACCTTCGACGTTTCATTCGCGAGGAATTTCTTTCTCTCGCGAAGCGTATCGCGTTGTTGTACGCTCTTTCTCTTTTTCCTCTTTGTCTTTCGTGCAACGGGTTCATATATTATTCATTATCGCTGGTATGCCTTGTGGTTTCTTTCACGAGCCGTGTATGGCAACGAAAAAGCTTTGCACGAAGGTTGCGCTATCGAAGTCGGTCTTGGACGCGAGGATTCGAGTTGCACCTGCAACGCGAATCGACAAGTCTGCTTGTACGAAAATCACAACGATATATCGAGTATGACATTATCCGCATTTCGATACGATACCGGTGAGTCGCGCTCGCTTATCTCTCGATTCCAGGAAACCAATATGTCGTCATGCTCCCAATTAAGAAATTACTCTGCTGTGAGAAAGAGATAAACTTGATCTAATGTTATACGAACGTTACTTTCGTTGTACTTTGGTGATATTCAAATGCGAAGGGCCGCGCATCGATAAACTGCATCGTGTTCCCTCAAATCAGTGATCGCTAACCCATACACGAATTATCGCGCTTGATGCTTCGCTCACTTTCGCCGCTTGATTGCAGGTTGGTTTTATTCGACGCACGACACCTGATCACAGCATCCGGAAAGCGCGAACGAGAGACAGGTGAGCCAGAAGGGGATAGAGAGGCAAAAAGAGGAAAGATGGGTGCGAGACAGAGCAGAAGGTCCGTGGACATAACGACGACTCCGAAGAAGGAGGGTTTGCCCGCCGAAGGAGGTGTCGGTGATGCCGCTGCACCTGGCGATGGCAAGCTGGAAAGGATCGAAGAGACCGACACGAAGCCTACCACCAATGGAATAGCGCCGCACACGGACGTGGCCGAGGATAAAGACAAGGATAAGGACGATGCAACGGAAAAGGATAAGGATAAAGAGAAGGTGAGATACGTCGGAAACATCGATGCTTTATTTTTTACTTATCGAGTAGAATCGAAAATTGTTATTCGCCGTAGACGTGCGGGTACAGTGGAGAAACAGTGCGAACATGTATATTTAGAGAAACGTTTCTTTACGACCAACGTACATATTTGTTCTCGATGACACACAGTGCTGGCTTGTAGAACGTTCTTCTACAACACGTTTCCTCGAACTCGTTGAAACTTTTTGACCGTTGAAACGCGTTAATGAATCAGCAAGAAACCGTACGGCGCGTAATCGCGAATATACATTTCATTCGATTTTTTTTCTAGAACACAATGTACAACTTGGTTATTAAATTCAATTGATTCACCGACTATAACGCGACTTCTTATTCGACAAGCGGAAGCACCGCGTTGCGTCTGTTGTCGTCGATATGGCGTTCTATGTAACGTTGGACGAACGACACGTATACTATACACGCCCCGTTACGCACGTGCGTCTTACGTGTGTACATCGCTCGCAGCGTTTTCGTGCTATTCCGAGATCGGCCTAGGAGATACGCCGGGCGTTCGACTCGCTCGAGAACTCATCGTTGTAGGCAAAAATTCATAAAGTTCGTCTTACTCCGAAACGAGCGGGTGTTCTAGTAAAAAATTTTAAAACGGTCGGATGTTGCACCAACGATCCGTCACGTTCCATTCGGCAGGTCGATGAATCGGTGTTATTTTTCCCGAGCGTCGATCCATCTCCATATCAAGGAAATCTGAAAAGCATAACGCGGAGACTGTCAACGGTAAACATACTGTATCGAAAGTTTGAACTGTCACTCTCGTCGAATCGCATAAGCGTCTCGCAGTGTATATCGCGAAATGCTCCCAGCTAGACGAAACCTGATATTTCCTCGATTGAGTAACCCCGGCAGCTGTCATGCACTAGATACGGTAACGCGCGTGAAAGAGGGGCAGAGAGAAAGAGAGAGAAAGACCGTTCTTCTGCCTCTTGCTTTCATTTCCGTTTAATAGCAGGTCCTTTCCCATTTCCTTCTCCATCTGACCGACGACACGAGGGATTTAAAAAGGCTTATCGGTCGTCTCCAATTTTTCCTGCTTCTTGGCGTCGCGATTCTATTATCTCCACCACAAAACTCGACGTCGCGACGTGCTGTCCGCGTGTATTGATCGCTGTACATTTCTAGACCGAGTAGTATAAAGCTCGTCCGAGAAAGCCGTGCATTTAATTTCCTGGAAAAGTGTGTTTTTACACGCAGAGTACGCCCATTGTGCCACTTAACGAAAGCAGGATAGCGATCTTTCCAGAGGTGTGTAACGGTTCGCCTAGATAAACGCTAGAAACAGGAGTAAATCGGACCGTTGATTTTATTCGACGCGAGAACGAAAGTGTTCTCTCCTACTGTTAGTGGAACGTATATACGAGGATCCCGGTTCGAAATCTTTTGATACAGCCTCGGTAAACGTAATGCTCGGTGTCGGTATCGATTTCTCGATCTCGCTTTCACGCACAAACTCACGGAAACCGCGCTAATTCGCCATAAGCGTGTTATCGAGGCCGCAACAGGTTCACGATCGGGTGTATTGCGATCGCCATGCCGCGCCGGATGCACGTAGAGATAGCGGGATGTCGACGCAACGCTCGGCTTACCGAGATTACGTAGTCGTCGCTCCAGATAGATTCGCGGAAACACCGGAGAGTTGGCTAAATTTTCGCGTAGAAAAAATATCGAAATACCGTTTCGTCTAGGCCGAATGGTGTTGACTCGGTAGCACCGGAGCACAGAGGTGCACGCGTACCGGTAACGCGTTCTCGCGACTAACTGTAACCGCGTCTGTCCGCGTAAACGTTCTTACCGGTGCATACCTAACTGTCCTAGACGAATAAATCTTTCGTCCTGTCGTTGGTTTGCGCGCCTCTACCCACCTTTTCGCTAAACCTACCCACCGCTATTAAAATACAAGGCGCGCATCCGCTCGTCCAGGCATCTCTCTGCAATCTTGCAAAATCTCTGAGCCAGGTGCGCGTACGGCAGTGAGACGCTGCTCGAGAGAATTCGCTCGCATCGAGCACCTGCCGTTGATACGTTTGCCTCAACGACGTCTACCACATTCAGCCAGCGTGCTTGCTGATCTTTTATTTTTCGTCAACGAGGATCTACGACGCGCCGCGCCGGCCGGTGTTTCGCGAATAATTTAAGATATATCTGCGGTCTGACTACGCGAGTCAATCTGATAGGAAGATCGGACCTTACTTTCGTAACCTTGTCCATGTAATTTAACAACATGTGCTTACAACAACACTTACACGCGCAGAAACTGATTCTCATTTCCGTGGGATTAACGGGTTTTAATTAAAAATACAATTTCGGCCTGCCACCGTTCTTTTTTCTATTTTTCGATCAAACTTTTTATCGGTCGTCGAAAGAGTTCTCGCGGTCGGTCGCGATGCTTGCGAACGTGTGTACGTTGCCGAGTAACCTGAATTCCTTGCGATAGTTTTATTTCGTCGGACAGGCCACTGTTGGTCGGGAACACGCGATGTTTTAAACGGCGCTTATGTAGCGTAAACCATCTCGAGAAAAGCGCTTTCTGAGTGAATCATCGCGCGCTACGCTTCCCCTCTCCAGAAGTCCAAAACCAACTCGGTTTATTAATTAATACGAGACGCGACTCATCTGTTTGTCGCCGCTAATTAAAACTGCGTGCCGCTTGAATTCCATCGGATGTTTTGCGGACAAGCTACTACGTGTCGACAATAAAGGTCGCTGGAAGATTTCGCGTCGAGAAAATCAATTTGCCCCGAGGAACGGGGGACGAGACCGCGTACGATTTTTTACGCATTCCCTGGGCGAGTTAAAGACGCGACACCTGATCTTTTCGTGAGCCTTGCCAATTCAGGGTGAGACCTAAACCGAAGGTGAATTTAATCGCGCATTTTCGAACGCGTTTGCATTGTATATTAGCTGCCGAGGAAACGAAACGGGGTCCGTCTGCCGCTTTGAGAGAATCGAACCGATCACGGAAGGTTCGCGATTACCTGCACGAAATTCGTAGATCCGGTGTCCTTGTCCAGTCACGTTTCTCGTGTGAATCGTTGCGAATTCCTCTGCCGAGATTCGCGTCGTCGTAACGTCGATATTTTGCAATATTTCGCGATCACCGGTTCGTTTCGAGATTCGTTCGAGTCGAAAGCGACCGCGTGATATTTTAGTACCTGGGCTGATTCAACCGCGTGGAATTCGTCGTAGAAACTGCACCTGCATCGAACCTCGTTGTTCGCGGTGTCCTCGAACCGATGATTTCTTTGTATGCCAATACCGTTCGATCGAAAAACGCGAATTTTTGCATCGAGCGCAAGGTCTAGCTCGTCGTGTACCTCTTTGAATATCAACTCGTAGATAAATCACTGGCGCGCGTTTCCATGAATATTTAAATCGCGGTTGCGCGCTAGAAAAAACTATGAAGTCGAGTACGTGCGTTTAATTTCATTGGGAACGAACGCGAGCCAACCAACAGACGCGTTTCTCCTCTTTGCGACGTATGACCTCGCAATCGTGGGTTAATCGAGGATGTCAGATAAGCGAAATCAAAATTGACGGGGAGATGGAGGGAGGGGGAGGCGAGAGCCAACGAACGAACGAACGATCGTTGAAACTTTTCATAATTTATCTTGGCGTGCACGATCGTACGAATGCGAGCGCGTTGTTAATGAAAGATCTCGAAGGATAGGGACTCTGTAGATGAGGATCGTTGGCGCATATAAAGTCTTCGAACTTGTATGCGTAATGCCACTGCACGAGGAACGCGTGCCTACGCCATGCACATTGCTGCCTCTGCCTCTTCGCTTCTGCCACGTAGCCTACAGACCGTCTTCTTTCCTTTCTCCTCGGTATCAGTCACGATAGCGCGATATCCAAGACGCGCGCGTCTTCTTGTCTGGCTGGCAAGAACAAAAATAGCCGGATATTTACATAATACAATCGAGGCAAACGACAACGCATCCGTATATAGACGATTCTTTCGATTTTCCTCCGATCGTCCAAGATCTTGAACGGTATTTCGTAGCTCGGTCGCGTTGTGGTTGAATAATGATTGGATCGCCGGTTCGATTAGCGGTGTTCAATGTAATATACTCGATGAGTTAACTCGTTCGTAGTATATGAAACACGCTACCAAGTGGAATTGTTCCCGAGGATTTGCATCGATAATAGAGCGAGCTAATGTTTACGCCATCGAAGGCGGTCAGGATCCGCCGCGGCCTTCAAGGAGCGTGGTAAACAATGCTTCGTTCGTCGTATTTCATTGTACCAGAAACGCTCAGGAATGTAGGAAATAATGATTCATAAAATAGAATAATTCAGTATCGCGTACAAAGTATACGTGCTCCGATCGTTATTTACGGGAAACCGAGCGATCAGTGTCGAGTATTGTTCTTCGATTAAACGCGTACACGAACATTACGCCTCTTATTTCTCTTTATCGTTGATCTTAACTCGTGGCTATGCCCCGAACTATAGTCAGGATTCCATAATCTCTGCAAGAAGTCCGCGTTTCACTTTACGATTCTTCGGTTGGAGAACCACTGATCGTTCTCTGTAATCTGAGATTTTCGCGGTTTCATCCTGTACGTCGTCCGACAGCCGCAGCTGTCTCATTCTGATAAGTCTCGCAACTGTTGCTGCGAGAGCGCGTTCTCGCTTTTTTTTCTTTGCTCCGGTCCTCTCGATCGGTTCACCGCTACCATTTTCTTGCTGTTCTTCTCGCACGCGCAAACACAAATCGTTTTCTTCGATCGCCGATCGTTCGATAGCTCCCGGCATCGCTTTGGAGAACACGGTGTAGTAAAATTCGCCCTACGCGATGATGTAATCGGGCGGCTGCGGTTCGCGTAAGCGTGGCGAATGACGAAATTCCATGCGCGAGAACAACGCCTCTCGCTAATTTTTATGGATTTACCGCGAAGTCGTATTTTTCCACGCCATACCTGGTAATTTTTCGCTGACTTGCTCTTTGTTTACTTAGATTTAAAATGCGCGTGCGCGCGCTCCTCTTTTCGCATTTGTCTTTGTATATCTCTTTTTTTATTCGACGAAAGAACTTCGATTTATGAATAATAAAAGCAATTCACGCGGCACGAAACGACTTGCTCGAGTATCGTATCGCCTGTGAAAGAAAAATACGGTCTTCCCTTCGAGATCTTGCTTGCTGTTGAATTTACGACGATCCGTGTTATGTACAATATATTCGAAGTAAAGCGAATCGACGCGATTGGCGATCGAGTCGCCTACGGTCTCTGTAATTCTTTTACAAGAATCTGCAACGCCGGTGCACCTGCTGTCACGTGCTCCAAATCCTCACCACACACCGATCGATATCGATGCAGATTTTACTGGTTTTACGAGCACCCAAGCACAAATTTTGTCACGGGGATTGTGTTAATATGCGATTGGCTGGATGGAGCCGTGTCGGCGACAGGCTACTTGCGTTCACTTTCGAATCCCTGCGAGTTGCTCCTTTGGATTCGACTATTTAAAGGACCACAACATTTCGTACCTTCAGATGATATCTCTCGAGTCGATTTTCAACAAGTCTTTCCTTTTCCTCGTTGTTTCAGCAGGAAGAAGTAAAGGCCGAGGAAACGAAGCAAGAGCCGGCTGGAGAATCTCCCGCGGAAACGGCGGAGGTCACAACACCAACAGAAGGCACTCCAGCTAGTCCCAACACTGTCACCTCTCCAGACAACAAGGAAACCAAAAAGAAGGAAAAGGTGAGGTCGATTGTCTTAGAATATGTAATAATCCGTGGTGGTATACGGAAGACGAAACTCCATTTATTACACGGTAAAGTATATATATAAAGGAAGACTAGCTTCGAAGAGTCAGATAGATTGATTCGTCGACGATACATCGCGTGCGTGTATCGCCCGAACAGATTCTATTGTGTACGCAGCTTAGAAGAATAAGACACGTAGTTGCGCGTAATGAGTTCTTTGATCATTATCGATACCGTTTCCTCGTTCATAGATGAAGAAAAAGTGGTCCTTCAGGTCGATCAGCTTCAGTAAGAAGGACAAGAACAAGCCTGCCCGTGAAGAAGCGCCCAAGAATGGAGACATCACCAAGGAGGAGCCTCTTGCAGAGGTGAGTGAAGAATCTTACCTTATCGGATCTTTGTACGCTTTTCTTGCGTCCCTGTAGAATCGAGGCGACGACGTAAACGCGCTGAATCGCAACCACTATCGGAATCGATAATATAACAGAGATAACAGAATTATTAATTACGTTACCTCGCATTTAAAAAAAAAAAGGCGCATTCTGGAAGCGTTATTCAGATCGAAATTTGTCTTTGCGATTGATAGCTATCATCATGGTAGCGAGGTTCGAATAAACATAGAGCACGATATTATTGACGACGCGTGTATGTATAATCTGTTCGGCGGAAACAAAGCAACGGAAATTTAACTGTTGCTTCTAGCAGTATCTGGTTGATTCAGAACACACGTTGCAAAATACCTGGAGGTGAAACAATAAAATTTAGCCTGGCTCTGACCGATCGATCGATCGATTAGTCGACCGATTCCAGGCGTAGAAAGGAAGTCAGAAACGTCGGTGAAACTAGCGTAACGCAGGACACTGCTCGCTCGAGCGTGATTTGTGCTCTCTTCGATTTCAAGCAATCGGCATGTAGTGGTATAATCGAGAACGACCACGCGATAACCGTCACGGATCGAAAACTCGGCCGGTGTTTAATTGGCCTCGAGACGTCTAATAAATCTCGAACCTTTCGTGATTATCAAAGATTTATTTTACAAAAAATGATAAACGAATAGTGGAACGATCAGCGTTAACAAAGTCAATTATAATACTCAGCCACGTACCGATTTTACTGCTTGGATATTTATAGCTCGGTTCCCCCGGTCGACGACTATCGAAAACCTTCTGTTAATTGTACTATCTAAGTGCTTCTTCGTTAACTTAAAGCGTCGACTTCTATGACGCGGCAAAATCCCTTTATCCTTCGCTTTATCGTCGATCGAGATCTACGTTGCAGCACGGATAACATGACGTACACTCGATAAGTAATCGAGTACGGTTCTGTTTAAACAACGTCTGAGATTTCCAGCAGCGATTCTAAAAACGAAACGCGTGCAAAATGTCTGTTCGACAAAATGCTCTTGGTTTCGCCATCGTCCGTTATAAATCCATCGTAAAATATCTGTAATAAGATTATCTATCTAAAGTATCTATAATAAGTAGCGAGATTGACCTATCTCCTTTTTCTCGGTCGTACCTCAGGTCGTCGAGCTGGCCACGCGTAGGCGAACCGTAACCTCGAGATCGTCAGGGCTAATCTCCTCGTTTCTTTACCACCTTCTTCATCTTCTGGCTGTTCTCTGTCTTTCGTGTTGCTGCTCGCAGACTCTTTCTTTTTTTGCAACCTCGCCACACGGTGGAAAGAGTGGGAAGAGTGAGCAGCCGTGACTCATCCCTCTTGTTCGTCGTTGCTCGCGAGTTTCGTGATAGGCTGCCATGGAAAACCGGCTTCGAAGTCACTGAATTATCCTCCTTGCTTCTCTGTTTCGTTCTACCTTGTGTCTCGTTGTCCCCTCTTGTGTCCTTCCAGAACACGTAATCGTCCTCGTCGCCTCCACTGTCGCGGCCCTGATGCGAGAAAATAAGTCGTTCATAGCGTTCTCTGCTGGCTTACGTTGGTAAAATCGACTTGACCGGATCGAAGAATGGTCGGCTGGTCGTAAACGACAGCAAGGTTTCCGATTGGAAATTTTGTATTCGATTAGGAAGTATCGATACACGGTACCAGATAGCCGGCAGATAAACGTTATAAATGCGCTCGTTGACGTACGTTACGTTACTATTTATCAGACCATTTTGTAGACGTCTTTCGGAGGATGATGGATGCTCTCGTATCGACTTTGTTAGACGTTGCCATACACGTGTCCCGGTTCACCAAGAAGAAAGATACACACGGGGAAGAAACGGCTTGGCGATATCGTCGTGTTCTCGTCTTCGAGGCTGGAGGCAGCGGCGGCGTCTCTCTCTCTCTCTCTCTCTCTTTCGGTGTATATCGCGAGGGCCGCGTTCAACCGCGACTTTCACTCCCTTCGAACAGAGAGCCGGCATTCCGAGTCATTAAGGAATTACAAGTGGTGGTGTGTAGCGCAATATGCCTCGTAATAGCGAGATGTCATTGCACAGCGCGTTATGACACCACCACGAACAACGACTTACTGCTCTCCGCCTTGTTATCCCGTATTTCATGCGGACCAGTTCCACGTAACTTCTTCGTGGTATTCTGATCTTTGCGTTTCTATGGATTCCGTTAAAACGTTGGATCGTTGGGGCGTTACACGCGTTATCACGACTGGTTGCCTCCGAGAGTACATATTCGTTACGTGGAAGACGGGTCGATCGGAGTTAACGGCTGACCTCTTCACCGGTGTATGACCGAGCACGTGCATCGTCGCCGCTTGAATTTGCGTGTGCGGATTTTTTACAGACGAGCACGACTACACGCGGTGTAGTCTGGCGTGGCATACGGTTCCATACCACGGAATGGGAGTGGTGGGCTTGTATTCTCCGAACAACCGTCCTATGGGACGTCAAATTACTCGCGTACGTCCTCTTTAGTCGCGCTCAATTTTTGTTCGCACATTTTGTGCCTTTATATTTGTGTAATTAAAAATTCCTGAGCTCGGTTTTCGCAGCTGAAGAAACTGGTAATTATAACGAGCAGCCTTGTTTCTGCATCGACCCGATTTCCTACGGGAAATGAGACATATCTGTCAGAGAAATCGGTAACGGGGCTGGACGGGACTGGTCGACGATCGTCTATGCTTGTCGTTCATTGTACTCGCTAGTAACGCGGTTCAATGGCCCAAACTTCCCGGATACGCTTACCTCCACTGTGTATTATTTGTCGCGAAAATAGTTTCGGTTTAATGACTTTGTTTGCATTGCAACGTAGATACTTAAGTATTGAGACTCATAGTTAGAAAGGTTGTCGACTAATGCTCGATAAGTCGCCTGTTAAAGATAAACGGTTGTCGTGCGGATGATCAGATTTGCGTCTGTTGGTTCTGCGAGGCAAAGTTGACAAACAATGCTCGAGGTAAAATAACTCTGAATCCGGCGTTTTTCTTACACTCGATCGTTCTCTCCATTTTATATTAAGATTAAACGTCAGCACGGTAAATTGTATAGCGAAGGATTCGTTTGTTCGCAAGAAGCTTGTTAAACTATGGCTCGTGTACTCCTCGCTATCTCTATTCCTGTTGCAATGTCACACCGTGATAAAGGCACAGGTCTGCCTTAAAAATAACGAACACGCTTATTTATTATTCGTCCGGAGACGTAATTTGCGAGACGACATAAATTCGCGTAATCGGCTCTCCGGTATCGTAGATATTCCGATCTTAGTACTGACTGTGTTCGCTTCTTCGCGAACGTTTTATGCGATCGTAAACAAGTTGGTAACGCCAAGGCCCCACGTGTAGGAGGGAACGGTAGATCAGAGGGTAAGTAGCGTTTCAATTACCGCAGAACCGTACCCGTGTCTCTTATTTTTCTGTGCGTATATTTGAAACTGTTTTATCATCCATATCAGCTCCTTGCCGAATCTTATCTGCCGCGTACGCTTCCGGTCCCAAATATATCGTAAATACGATCTTATCGCGATTTATGATAGTCCCGGTTATATTACGATATTCTAAATCGAAGTATCCTATAACGACGCTGATTGATGCGACAACACTCAGAGTACCATAGAGTAGAGTAGTAGAGTACACGCTTTAGTACTTTTTAGCAACAGTACTGAACGAAGAATGGCGTATACAAACTGCAAGGTGGTCGACGATCGATTTTCCACGTTATGCGTTGTCCATTCGGATTTATGGGCGACCACCCCCGCCGATTTTCGCGGAATTTAAATCCATTCCTAGGTCTTCGATTCCCGCAGAATATCCTAGGATTCCAAGAACGAGGCGAATGTACAAAAGTCGAGAACACAATAGCTTTAGATAGGTGGGGTAAAATCGAATTATGGCGTAGCCGATACAACTGAACTATACACGATCTAGAGGATAGGGAGAGATTCAGAGATATACGATCGAATAGAAAATCTGCTCGATGTCTGAAGAAGTGGCGAGGGAGGCGAGAAGTGTTTCCCGTGGATGATGCGAAGATCGAGATTGGCGAAGGACCGCGAAGAGAGCCAAGAGGATCGCGCTCGAGAGTCTTTCTGTCTGTCTCTCGTGTTCCCGGTTTCGCACCTACGCGAACGTCACATTGTTTCCAAGCATGCACCCTCGCGCAAAGCGCAGCAGGAGAGAAGACTACTATAGGAAAGGAAGGGGTGTGGTCGCGCCCGTGACTCTCGTCCTTTGTCCTTTTACCCTCTTTCTCTTCCTCCCTCTGCTGCGAATTTACTCGTTCACCAGCACGGAGAACGTTCATATATCCCGTGGCTTTTATCGTAAAGAGTTGGGAAGTCTGCAGGAAGAGGTAAAAGGGCAAGAGAAGAGGGAGGGGGTGTGTAGTTGGCACGCGCGGAGTGATATTAATTAACACGACACGATAGGCGAGAGGAGGGTAACTGGGTGGTCGACCGCTGGTGGGTGTAACGGGTCTGAATACAGGAGGTGGTCTGGCCGTGACGGAGGCGCGGCGGCAGCACGGCGACGGCACGGCGGCGGTAGCTTCGCTTCGCGTGACTCAAACCTTGGAAAAAAGAGAAACACCTGTATGCAGGGGTTAAGGACAGTCTACGAAGTAGAAAGAGAAAGTTTGGCAAGCCACGCGTGTCGAGCCAAGGGGCGAGACAAATTTTCACCGTTTCTTTTGTTCTATCCGTTTCACGGCCACGAATACGCTGGATTTTACTATGTCGTCACGGTACCGTGTCATCGTCGAAAAAGCACGGATCTGCGTAGATACGAAAAGAAGCACGACATTGATCGTTCGACGAGAAACGAAATTCGAATACGCGCGAGTATCGCGAATGGATTATTTGGACAGGATCGTTGGGAGATTGGACAAGAAAGGAGACGATTTGTTTGAAGTAAAGAGCTCAGTCGTAACGTGTCGGGATGGTACAAATTTATGTGACAAGTGACGAGATACAGCCGGGCTTCGTGGTCTTAAAATATGTCACAGATGCAGTTGCACATGCAACGGTACATGCATGGTGCAGTTCCGTCGATGTGCCGAGAATACGGCGCGCGCAACAGTGGCTAAAGATCGGGCGGACGGTTAAAAACCGGTTTCATTCGCCGCGGAAGGCGTCTCGGTAGTTTCTACAGGCTTCGATTTCATTCCTAATGGGCCCGATGAAATTCATCCCACGACCATTCGGTGCTCGCTTGCGTATCTTTCTGTACAATTGTGTGCACCGTTCGCCGTAATTTTTATCGTATCTCCTGCCGCTGTAAATTTTCCTCGACGATTCAACGAATGCTCCTCGAAATTGTCATTGTCTTGAAAATGGAGTACGCGTCTGCCGTAAAACAGCGGGGGTAAACGCCGTCGTGACAAGTTGGCTAACTTTATTAATTAACGGTGAGAAAATCGGTGGGAAAAACATTAATCGAGCGATACCGCGCGAATCGAACAAGCGAATGGCCACGAACGCTCCGTAATATCGTTGCAAAGTTAATTGGCCGTATAAAGTCCGTGTCAAAAGATTCGCAAGAAACTCGATGCCGATCGTCGCGGCGGTGTGTTCCGCTCAATTCCTCACCGAATCAATGCAATTTTACCGGGGGAGAAAAACAAATTCTCTCGACGTTGAACGTTTCGCAAGTCCTCGAGTCTCTGCAGAAAGCAGTCCTAATCGCAGCCTGCGCGTAAGCAAATCGCCAATTAAGCCGGCAGATCGTTAATAAGACCGTGCTAAATTTCCCGAGAGACAGATGGAGAGAGAAGAAGATAGCAGCAAACGAAAACGAGGTACAGTAGAAACGAGCGGAGCGAAATTCCGTTGAGCGAAAGCTCACGACGAATGCGACGAATCCCTTGCTCTTGTTCGACGATGCGTTTCGTCGGATGACGTGGGAATTCGGCAGGTGTCTCTTCCCTTCCCCTGTGAAAATCGAATATCTGTCTTCGGTTGGCGCGCGTCCCTCGAAAAGCCACTTTCATTCGCCACGATGAAAGCCTCGCGGCTGTCGTCTCTTTTTTTGCCTCGTCCGTCTTGTCCCATCTTCTTCGGTCAACTCGGTCTCTTCCTATCCTGTTCCTCGTTCCGGCAATGGGAAACCGAGGGAGAAAGAGAAAACGAGACAGAGGACGTTCGCTCCTAGTGCCAATCGCATTTTGTCTCGCGACATGCGTTCGTCCGCTAGCGCTAGCTCGAGCACAATGCGACAGGTGGAACGCGAATAAAAAGCACGAAACCTGCGACTACTCGTAGAGAAAAGAAGACAAGACCGTGCGCGTGGCTGTATTTCGCGAGCTTCCTTTCGAGGTTCGATGACCGTCGGTGCAAATACTCGGTCGGTCGCGAATCGATACGCCACGTCGAGGACTTTTCCATTCTCCGATTGAAAAGTATCGAGGGCAAATACCTTCGGCTGCCACGACCGACAGCCGTAGTCGACTGCCTCGTTTCGAACGCTTCACTTGTCTGAGAAAATTGAAAAGGAAAGTCGCTGTTTGCCGCTCGAGTTCTAACGGAACTTTTAATCTTCTTACCTATGGATTACGCGAATCGACTTTCCTCTTCGGCACGAACGGAAGTCATGAGAACAGGAGCAACGAAACGGTTTCGTCATTTCCTCATTGTACTCGAGTAGCACGCTCCGAGCGAATAAACCGATGATTTCGTGCTTGCACGTGCACGAGTCACCATCAAATTTCAAGGGCCGTCTAACGAGTCGCAAAAGGTGGGAAGTTAACGAGCCAAGGAACTTCTTAACGATCGTCTTTCGATCGTAACGGACCTGTCTGTCGTCCCCGATTTAAATTCAGTTGAAACCTGTAGCCAGAAAGATGGAGAGCAGGTTCTCTTTATCGTTACGACTACAAAGCAGTCTACGAACGAGTTTGAAGGGTTAGTTTCCGTCTCTCCCATCGTTCACGCTCGGATCAAATCCCCATAGATTTCCTGGTCTGAACCTTGGGAAACGATGGCGCCTGCTTATGTGCCGGTGCAGTCGTGTAGTTAAATGTCAGGATGTGTTCTCCTCGAGAGAAAGGAAACGTCTCCAGCGTCTTCTCGTCTACTCCGGCTTCTCGTTGTTTCAACCTAAACGGGACACTGTCTCGCACGATTAAACGGCATAAATTGAATCTCAGCACGATACTCGACTCTATGTATTTAGGTTGATCGTGTTCAACGGACCTCTGCTGTTCTTGTCTGTCTCGCGTGATGTCTTACTTCGCTGACAGGGAAACGGAAAACAATGCGCAATTACAAACTAATCAACCTCAGAGCCGACCATTGGCGAGTGGCCAAAACTGTTGAACGTTCTCCTCTTGAATATATCTAGCTAGTAGCATCGGGAAGCTGTTTGGCTTAAACGGATTACTCGAAGCGGCAGTCGCTGTCGCTGAACCGTTTTTTTCCATTCTTCGTTTCGTCAATATCGATTCGTAGATTTTTCCGTTTGCGGATTGACGAACCTCTTGCGCCGAGTCGCTTTTGGTTAGATAAGGAAATAAACAAATAGAACTCACAAAAGTGGCGATGTAAAATTTGATCTCTTTTCTTCGATAAATCTGATTCTACGGTGCGTCCCAAAGGCCCGTGATATGCTGCAGGTGGTTCGGATATTGTGCCGTATGCAATATATTCGGCATCGTTTAATCGATGGGGAAGGGGGGTTGTCCCAATATAGTGACGTTCTTCGCCTGTAATCTCGAGGTAAGTCTCACAAATATTGGCACTCACAGTTTTCTTCTTGTCTGTGAAGTGCCGTGATCGATAACGATATCGGTGACTCGCCGTGGAAAATTTCTTGGAGAGTCAACTTGGATAATTCGGTACTCCTCGAAGTGGCGAAGAAACGAGCTTTACTTATTAACCGACAAACCGACGCGTTAACGAATAGATGACGCCCGGTAATTTTGAAGGAAGCAATATGCGTCGAATTTTTCATGATTCTTTCCTCTTACTACCCGGCTTTCTTATGATTGAACTCAACCCATTTTGTTCTTCTGCTACGAAATGGAGCTCTTCCTTCCTGAAAGGTCATAATGCAAAAGAAACGATTGAAGGCAGCTGGCGGAGCAAGCAGAAGCTTGCTACTCCGCCGAAGGTAATCAAGTACTTCCCCCGGCAAGAAACTAAAAAAAGTGGCGAGACTAGCGCGTGGCACGTTGCACCGTATAGGCCGGAAAACTCATATTTTTATGAAAGAGGTTGGATATTTTACCCTCTCGTCCACTTCAATTTACCCGGTAATACGCCGCGAAAGGGATGAAACGAGGAAATAAACGCAGTACGCTCGTGCACACCGGCAGAAAATTAATTTCCTAAATGCGGTAGAGTTGTTCCGCGATCACCGATACGCCAGTTCCATATTCGAATTACGTACCCTCTCTCTTTTTCTATCATACCGTGTCACCGTTGCTGGTTCGAGTTGCCAAAGTGTGTCGGTTGAAAGACCTCCGGCGCACAGATCTCAACCTCGTTATCACTTGACGTCATCGAGATGCCATTGTATTAAAAATACGAGCGGCAAATACGACCTTTCGTCGTTGGCTTTCCGCTTCTTTATTTATAAGTCTCGATATCAGACCTGACACACTTTGCATTCGAACATGTTAAAATGCGAATCGAGAGACAGCGATAAAAATGAATCTAAATATATCGAACAAGAGCAAGCGTCGTCGCTGTGCGAGAAAAAAGAATCCGCAAAATCGTTAGCTCCCCCCAAGATTCATCGCATTTCTTCTGCTCTTCCAATTGATTCTCCCTTTCGACAATAAGCGAGACCACTCCGATAGTCGAAGCGGAGCAAGGACGCAGCGACTTGTTGCCACGGATCTGTCGGAAGGATTGAAAGTTATGGTTCACAGACGATTCACGGTTTTTCACGTGGACCAAGTTCGTCTGAATTTGCAGAATTAGCGTCGTGTTGCCGCGGGCAAATCCGCGGATCGATCCGGCGTAAATCGCGATCGGAAATTCTGAATCGCGTGGAATTTGTACGAGTTGCCGGTGGCCCGGTGTTCCTCTCCGCCCCTTCGGATTTGGGCGTCGTCATCGTCGTCGTCTAGTATCGAGCGTCCCGACGCCGGGACGCGCGGAGCTGTTGCCATGCCGACCGACGGGGCTACCAGGGCTTTTCGCATTCAGCAGGCTTGCCGGCAAAAGACTCGTGCCGCTCTCGCACACGAACAAGAAACTTTCGCCGCGTCCGGGTAATTGCCACTTTAATTAGAATTAATTATACCTTATTGAAATTTTGTCTGTTCCACCCGTATCCACGTTCGTCACGCTTTCCGTCATTTTTGGCAGAACACCAAAGCACGAAAATGTTAAACGCATTTTACCATTTTAATATCCAAGTCCGTTTATTCCGTTACTCTGTACGGAATAAAGATTTTGTAACATCTTGTAAAATTGGAAGAGGCGGAAGCGAAGTGGGTAGTCGGATTTTCGGAAAGCTCTCGATATAAACGGCTAAGACGGGTCGGATTTTGGAACGATCAGAGAAAGCCCGAACGAAAGCGCGTGTTTTATTGATAGCTGAATTCCAGATCCTCGAAGGAGAAAATCGAATAAGCGCCAGGATAAAGGGAAGGAAGTGGTTGCCTTGCCAACTTCCATTCCCCTGCTATACTATAAAGTACAGTCGAACGTTTCGTTCAAACACTAGTCGTATTTCGTCCGTTTGAAAATTAATCGAAACGTATTTATTTAAACGACAGCGCGTACGCGCGATAATTTGGTGCGCGAGGTATAAATGATTTCAGTGTTTACTATTCGTCGATCGTGTGTCATTAATCGCGAGAGACGAACGGATAGATCATTTTATTTCGTTAAAAAGTCTGCTTCTTAATTAAGATCGGCTGTAGCAAATAGCATCGCGTGATTTCCCAAGTGAAATTTCTCGTCTGCGGTCGTTGGTAGCCGGGTCTTGAAACCACAGGATGCGACCGTACATTTTGCGACGAGAAGACACCCAATAACGAGTTTTTCCATCCATTATCTTTGCACCCTTTTTATTTCCATCGCGGCTAGCTTTTTTCGCTTCCGACCCGCGAGTGCAGTCTCCTTCGCTTTGTGTAGGAAATAATTTCTCAGCCATCGATGATTCGAGTAAGCGATAATTCTGTGGAGTATCGTCTCGCCTTTAGAGATCATCGGTGATTCTTATTCTCGAGATCGTAGGAAATTAAATTTATCGCGAATTAATGCAGTGAAGCTGCATCGTTAATGTCTTTTACTCAGCGAAACATACGAATGTCTTCTAACGAAACTGCAATAGTCATGGTCCTCGTGCTTGCTTGTCCATACCGATGTTGTTTAAGTTTTTCAATTTTCGTTTCATGCTCAAATAATTTCGAAGAGACTGCGATCAGCGTCGAGCGAAATTTCTAACAGGAAAGCCCCTTACTGATATGCGAAATATTCCAAATGTGTTCGCATACCAAAGCAACGGAAGAAAGGGGATTTCCGCGAATTCGCGGTCGTAAATCATTCGCCTGCGATGGAATTCTTGCGTGTTCTCTGGCGAAGCTGACACCTGTCTGAAACGACAATAGTCCATCGTGATCGCAAGATAAACGCGTTTTCACCTTCATCCCGTTCAGGTTTCATCGTTGATCGATGCAATCGCGAAAACAGCTTACAAGGCAACGTAAGTACACGCGATCTTTGTCGGTCATGCGAAGGAAAAATAATCCGTTTAGCGCGTAGTCGACGCGATCAAGTCACAGATCGAATTCTCGATTGCGTGTTAATTTATGTTCGCGCAATTGGGTTAACGAAAGGCATATACTTCCTCTTCTTCGGTTGGATCGAACCAGCTATGCAACGCTCTCGGGAGAAGTCTAGCCATGAATAGGTGTTTAAATATTTATCGGAGATCGAGTAGTTTACCGTAGTTACCGTATCATCGAGAGATTCGTCAACCGCGTAGCAACGGTTTTCAATTATGCACGACCCATGACATTTCCGGGAAGCTGGTCGTAACTGAGATTCCATGCGTTACGTCCTTAGACCGATACGATCTACCGTCCGTTTCCATCGATCGATCGTTTCCCTCTCGATCGAACACCCTCTGGGTGTTTCGAGATAGAACAGTTTTGTGTGGTTTGTCTTCGACGTTATACTACAGTAACTAGTATGAAATCAATGCGCAATACAAAACGAAAAAAGTTGCTTTTGTACGATCGATGATTATCATTGGTCACTCCCCATGCCAGTTTATTTTCTGGCTTTCGTGCGGTTGAATCCGCGTACACGAATGATAAAATCGATATCCACCTCTCTCTACGTAGCATCCTGGTCGTGTTGCGCTTCGCGACCCTCTTCAAAGGGTGAAGAGAGCGTACGAGAGCTCGTGCGTGCTTCTCAGAGCGTGCGTTGAGGCCGTCGCTGTCTCGATCGCGTTGACGTCGTTCTGTTCCTGTTGCACGAAACAACGGGGCTTCCCTCCAGGAACCGAAGCGAACCAACGCTTTTAAAACGATACCGTTGTTTTGACGGGATTCGCGTAAACTCGCCGTGCCACACTTGTTTGCCGCTCCTTACGGCTCTTGGTACATGCACGCGATTCTCTTTACGAGCAACGAATATTTTTCGCGCCTTCTCGAGCAGCGCTACTCGTCGGTTGAATGCCAATAGCTCTCGTGAGACGCTTCTCGTTGTTTCCTGGTCTTTTCCAATAGTGGTAAACTTTGATTTATAAATCGCGAAATTTTAACACCATCGGCCGGCGTGCGATGATGAACAGAGTTGGAGCGTAGTAACGAGAATGTAAGAGAAATACGGAAAATGTTGATTTCGAACGCCGATAATAGTGATTTATAGGCTGATACCGTTCATGGAATCGACATATTTGTCGCCTAGTGTCGTTGCATTTCCCTTAAACGAAATTTATCGCCTTGTTGTGTCCTACCCTTGACAAAAATGATCGTGGACGATTCGTTACAATATCAAAGCGAAACAGCTTTGAAGACCGTCACGTTTCGTTATTTTGTCGGAGTTGTAACGTTAAAAATGCATAAAAGTAAGCGTTCTTTGGCCGTTTCGAAAAAAGAGATCTCGGAAGAGTCGGTATAGTCAGCACCGATATTTTTCATCGTTAACGTCAATTAATACGTTGG
Source organism: Bombus vancouverensis nearcticus (assembly GCF_051014615.1). Taxonomy (NCBI): domain Eukaryota; kingdom Metazoa; phylum Arthropoda; class Insecta; order Hymenoptera; family Apidae; genus Bombus; species Bombus vancouverensis. The sequence continues at coordinate 2,019,343 of NC_134918.1, read as the reverse complement.
TCGTAAACGAAAACTCAGTTTCCACCCTTGGCGAAAGAACGTCTCCATCTGTGTTCGGTTGAAGCTTCTCGTCGAGAACTCTCGGTTGGTAACCTACCTCCTTTCTTGCCTGCTACAAGAATAATTCTACGCTGGCTTCACGGCCGATGCTGCCACCAACGATCAGCTTTAGAACCTTCCCTTATCGAAAACGATTCCGGCTTTCTCTGCTCGATATAATACGCGAAGACTTCGAAAATCGCTATCGGAGATTATGTACGCGTTGAAATTAAAAGTTATCGCTACCTTAATCTTATCGAATCTGTTATTGCATCGCGATCTAGATCCAATTGATAGGATTCGCAGTATACAATCGCGTAAAAAATATCGCGTTTTAAAGAAAAATGCGTTGAAGCGATGAGCATAATCGGATGAATAGCGCCGGGGCTAATTCGAGCTCGAAAATCCAATTGACTCACACCATGACGAACGCGGCCTAAAGGTCATACATGCAGCATTAGAAATTTGGAACCGACTCAAAAATTCTCGCCGCTATTCACGCTGAATAACCCCTCGTACTCACCGTACGGTGTCGTGGTATCCCTTCTGTCTTGTTAACACCGGCCTTTCCCGTCTCCGTTTGCTTCCCTTTTCCCTTCTCTCGCTCCTGTTCCGCTCCTCTCTCGGCTCCTTTCTCTTTCGATCATCTAAGAATAGAAATGCGCGGTGGTTTTGCGGCGTGAATTTTTGTTTCTTCTCAGACTCGTGCTGATTTCTCGTCACGCGTTCTCATCTAACGAATCAAACTGGAATCTTTCGCCTCTTCGTTACTCGCCTGCGTTTTCTTTGCTTGCTCGCACATGCAGCGTGCCACCGTCTCTTTATTCCCTTGCCTTTTCTTTGCTTCTTTCGCCTAGGTAAAACGCTACAGAAGAGACTCGCCGAAGGTACAGAGCGTCACAGCCTCCCTGTCCATAATCCGCGCAATTTTTCCTCTTTCACTCTTTTTCCTTCTCTTCCTCTTCCTCTCGTCAGCTTTCTTCGTTTCTGGTGTATACAGTTCGTGCATCTCTTTCTCTTCCTGGTTTCGCCGTCCTCGCGTAGGTGGTGCATGACGGGTTTCCACTCCCTCTCCTGCTTCATTGTAACTCTTCCGCTCCCACTCCTTCTTTCTCTCTGTCAAGAGGGCTTATACGTACACTCTTATAAAACGTGGGTCAACTTTCCTCTTGTCCTCTTTGCAGGAATTTTCGTGATTATCTCTCAACTGGCGTAAAGTCGGTTTTCTTCGCCGCTCTGCCTTTTCAAATCACCACGTTCCAGATCGCGAACTACCGTGACACGCGAGTCTCATCGCCGAAGGGCGGTCGATTTAAAAAAAAAAATAGGCTTTATTTCGCCCGTGGCGAACACTTTTGGTAGGAATTCGTTTTGCTCGTTTGGATTTAGTAAATTAGACGCCGGTTACTTGTGCTCTTCCTATGCTTTTCCTTAGCCCGGCTAGATATGTCCCTCTTCTCTCCCCGGGTGTCCACGTGTGTATCAGTAACACTCCTCTCTTCTCTCTCCGAGACGTGGGACGATCCTCTGTTGGACTCTATATAAACCAGCGGGAACTCGCAGGCTGGCCCGAGTAGTTCGCCAACGGCGAACAGTTGGTACGGATCTTTCTCTCTGATCGTTCGTCGCTGATCGTGCGTGCGCGTGCGTGTGTCACGCAGAGGTATCTTCGACGTTGCTTCACGAATTTTCCGGATGACCAAGATCGCGTTCGACTAATTTTTCAAGTAGTAGAGGTAGAACATCGCAAATTGTTGTAAGCTGTGCGAAAAAGCATGACCAACAGTGAGTCACTTCACGCATTCACAGATTGAGACGTAGTCGGCATTGTCTGCCATGTTGCTTGCATCGAGTGCACGCATTTTTTTCTGGAGTATCAGTTGCGTCTCTGGCAATTCATATCTACTAATAGACGAGTGTAAAGTTGCGTGGAAATTAAAGCGTTTCGGGTAGCTTTCTATATATACAGACCGAAATAGTTGAATATTTATCGCGTTTAATTAAAACAAAATTAAACTTAACGCAATTTCTATCGAAGTTTCGACACGCGTCTTGGTCGTTCGCGAGAACTTCGATCGTGGATTCGTTACTACCTACGCAATACTTTTTCAAGGACTGGTTTCCCGGAAAGTGCTGGAAATTTTGCAAGGATGGAGTCTATCACGAAGGCGGGGCGAAGTGTGGGCAGTGGTGTATATCGGGTGGCAGGTGCTTTCGCTCGAGGAGCCAGAAGAGTTTTGTCTTACGTTCCACTTTTGGGCGTCGCTGCGGTCCCAACGGAAGTCGAGGAGGCCGAACCTTCCGCGGTACGACACGGAAAGCGTTTGCGTTTCTTCGCGTATCTATTCAACCCTCGTCGAGCTTTGATTTTGTCGTATAAAGAGAAAGAAATGGCAATAGCCAGCAGGAACTAGCCCATCGAACATTTCCTTCGATCTCGGACTACTTCCGGTTGCGCGATACCGAAACAGAACGAGTGCGTTTCCGGTGCAGATTAACCGTTCCCAGATGGCTTCGTTCGCAGGGATTAATGGTTGTCGTATCCGTTCGAAGTCCGTGGTTAATTTCGCATTGTTCGCCGGGTTATCGGCCGAAGAGAGGAACGAGTGGCGGAGGACTCGTTTCACCTGAATACTTAATATTTTATTTATGTCTGCCGCGTGGCGTCGCGCCGCGGTAGGCTCTCGTTGGTCGATACTCTTTTTACGTAATAGTCCATTGTTCAATGCGTTGGAACATGCAGCGGAAAGAAAGGTAAATCGACACCGATAAACGGTGTGGCGGCGACGTCGCGCCGGGCTGTCGGTACGCGCTATGCAAAAATAGTCATCCGCGAGAGAGGCTCGAGTCGAACGCGGTGAAAGCTTGCAAAATGTTTTCTCGGCTCACGAAGCTCAAGAAGAACGCCCAACGTCGACCAACGCCTCGAACGAAAATAGCGTGAAAAGATCATACTCGGCGAGACTTTCGTTTACCTCTCGCATTCCACGTGGGTGAACGCGTTTTAAGGTTTCGCGTATCGAATTATAGCCGTGCTCGAGCGAAATGAACGTGATACGCGCTGGGTTAATCCACGCAGAACCGTTGGGCGAATAGATGAAAATTAATATTGGTCGAATTAGTCTGTGTTCGACGCGAAATTTAATCGCGTTGCCGGTGTGACACAAATTCAATTTACGACCGATCGCTGATCAAAGCCGGTCCCTGAATCGTTTTCGCGATTCATCATTCGTTAATAGCTAGTCAACTTTATCGAACTTTCGACCGAGCCGGAAAGTTGCGTTCATGAAAATTCGATCGCTCGGCCCGTTTCGTTCCATGGACGCCGGACGGGAATAGACCAGAAAGCCGCGCCATTTGGAAGCGTGACACACGCAAGACGTGTTTGCTAGAAGGCCGTTTACACGCTGCTTTAGGCTTTTCGTGACTTTCGTGCAAGATCGATATTTCTGTTATCAACGATCGTCCGCATCGTAGGTTTCTCTTAGCGTAAATCGTATCTCCCGCTCGATGTTTACGTTTCGCTCGAATACTTAAAAATCAGAAATTCTGGTCGTGACCTAGCGTAAATACGCAAATTAGTAAGGCCTTGTCTTAATATTTAGCTCTTTCTTATCTTAATAATTAGGTCTTCGTGTGTAGCCTTGTTGATTTGCCTCGATGCGGATATTAAACGCATCTTTCCTCTCGGGCTCCGTTTACATGCCAAGACCGATATTACTGTCGGATACGCTCCGGTGAACCGGATAAATACTGCTGTCGTAATTCAATTCTAGGGAAGGTCGGTAAATAGCAAAAAAAAAGGAAGAAAATAAAATAAAAGAAAAGAAAGAAGAGGAAAAAGACGGAGGAATGAAACGCGTTTGCCTACTACGAGCGGACGAGAGAGAACGTTACACGATATACGCATTTAGCTCGGGACAATGAGTAATCAGCGATAGAGAAACGGCAGAGTGTTTCGCGAGAAAACGATGCATCACCAATCTTTTTAGGAACGCGTTGTTCATCCTTTAATGTCTGAGTCTTGCTGCTCGTGTTCATAACAGACCGTTTCCGCCGCGTTAACGACACGTTCCTCCGTTACATTTTCATTAATTTTTTCTTTTCGCACGCAAAAAGGAGTCAAACTGCTCGTGGAAAGGAAAAGCGTACATTCGTCGAATGGGAAGGAAGTAATTAGTCGTTACAGCGTAAACAGATACACGTTATAGCCGTGCGATATCGCGTTTACATCCATGTGCGCCGGGTTCATATCGTTCAGGAATGAAAAGCTGCATATCTGATCGCTATCGTCCCATAAATTTATGCGCTCGCCAGATCTCCGTAACGTGGACCAACCGACAGTTGTTGCACGAGGGTAGCACGTGTCCGTGCCACGCGTCACCCTAGGTAATATTTTTTGCGGAACAGGAAATTGATTCTAGTATAGGTTCTAATGTGACCCGCGTACCAGCTGTTATACAGCTGATATCGAGGTAGGATAATTCGCACGGATCAACGAGCACAATGTCTGGCGTACATACGTTTACGACTCGAAGTGTAGTAGAAGAGCGAGGCTTCTTAGTAGAAACTTGTAGTCGAAGCTTATCCTAATTTTTATCGTAACTCGATTACGACGAATATTAATTTTGTATGATATTAGGTTTACATTGCGTCATTTTCTGGAGAACTCGCTGGGTTTTCTTAGTTGAGATTTCATTGGGTACTCTTGGAGAGGATTCAAACAAAGTGTCGAAATCTGCAACCTTCGCGTAAATATATTTTTAGAGTAGGTAACGAGAACATTGTGCGTAGATTTTCCTTTACCTCCGTCTGCGTTCGCGGACTTTGATTGCTTGCTCTAACGCTCGTCTTTCGTTATAGAGTTATTGCGACTGTTTATAACCTACTCGTGATCAAAGTTGGTCGACAGCCAATGATGCATCGGCAGAGACACGCGAGTTTTGGTACCGTTTGCCCGATCGATTTCGCCGCGAGAAGAAACCGAAGGTAATCGGAAGTTTATTACCGCGGTGTCCCTTTCTACCGTTGACCCACAGGACGGACAATGGCCTGAAGAAAGATCTTGGCCAACGGCCAAACTTCTGCTTGTCCTTTTGTTACTTAGTTTCCCCTGAAGTTTAGCCAAATTTGTAACGCGAATTCGCGAGTGCTTTGACTTTTCGATTCCTCAGTCGTTCACCGCGAGGTCGAGAGACTCTGACAGGTAAACGTCCGTTTCTTCGTCTTTAGCTAGAGGCGAAATATTCCGAGATAGTACGGAAGAATGTAGAGAGCATCGTTTCACGTGGAAAATTTCTTTACTTGAAAAAATTGTGTACACAGTGCTGGCGAAACACGGGAATCGGAACCGTCTGAGAAAAAACACTCCGCTTTAGAAAGCCCTCGTGTAGAACCCTTCAGGGGCTGTAATTCTTTAAGCGAGAGGCTTACCCTTTACGAAAAAGCATGGGAGGAACGGCGAGAAGGGGTTTCACTTAACCAGCCGATCGATACGAGGTCTGCAGACGATAAAGCACGCGTTGCGTTCCGCACGTCCGGTTTCTGTTTCCCTCTTCGGTTTCAAGAATTGATTTCGTTCTACTCATATTTTTTCTATTTGCGCCAAGCCGCGAGGATGGCTGAAATCGAGGTCTACGTACTTCTTAGTTGAACGAATATCGAAGAACGAATAACACCTATTGGCCTCGAGTAACAGTGTCTTCTTTCTTTGGAATTCGGAGGACACGTTCTACGAGCGACAACTCGACTCGGATGCCAGATACGCGTTTTAGAAGCAACAGTGGAGCAACGTTATTAATAAAATCAGAATCAATTACGTCTCGCTCGTAACGAGCGCTCGCTGACACAGTGACACGATTGGCTACCCCTGAAAGGATGACGTTCGTACCTCGGCACCCTATGGTTCGCTCATTTTTGTACCCCTGTGCGCGTCCCTTATGGGAACATCCACCCTTCTGTGAACTTCTCTTGTCTACGAGTCGCTAGGTTGTTCACCCTTCTTTCTATTCGAATTGCTTAGAGAGCATACCCCAGCCTCGAGAGCACGGGCGACAACTGTTAAGTTGGTCACCCTCCACGACGAATAAAAAAAGAAAGAAAAAAAAATAATATCGCGCTTCGATGAACCGGCATTCTTTTTCCAACACAATATCGTATAGCCCGCCGTGAAGATTGCGTTGATCAACGCGCTTGAAATTGTTCACTTTTCACTCGATGTATCGTTTTCTTTTTTTTTATATAAACGATTTCTACGAAAATGTTGCAGGGTGGTGAAGAAGCGGAAAGTGGATCAGCCACGGCAGGTAGTCCGGTTGAAGAAAAATCAGCAGTAAGTAGTCCAACAGCGGAGAACGAAGCCGCCCCTGTAGCAGCGGCACCAGCACCGTCGACCGAGGCGAAGGAAGAAAGCCCAGCATCGGCCGCTAGTAGCCCTACCGAGGAAAAGACAGAGGAACCCACTCCCTCTGCCCCAACTCTTGTCCCTGTCGAGGAAAAGAAAGAGGAGGTCGAAAAAGTGGAGGCCGAGAAAAAAGTAGTCGAGGTCAGTCCAGCCGGTGGTCAGTTCATAGCGGACCCGGTAGAAGTCTCCGTATTCCGAGTCCAGACAGTCGCTACGCCGTCTATCATTGAGAGGAAAACCAGTGAGGATATTCCTTCCTTGCCTCCGTCCAGTCCACCACCAACCCCCATAGATACGTCGCCTTTGCAGCAGGCTCAGCAGGCCGCGGCGACCGCGACCGCGCTAGCGGAGGCCCTTAAGCTGCCTGCCGAGGCTGCTGACAAGGATATAATTACACCACCAGCCTTATCTTCCCTCTGCCCAGAACGTAACGACCCGTCAACACCAGCCGCGGAATCTCTCGATGCGACTCCCCAGATGCGACCGCCCATTTCTTCTGTCGACGAACCCCCAACAAAATCGACTCTTATCCCTGAGAGCGTAGAAGCTCTGCCGCTGATAGATACAGACGCGCCTAATCCTCCGGACGATGTTACCAAGAATTTAGAGTCGCTTAGCGCCGGTGACGCCAATAAGACTACCGAGGTCGACGCTCTCCCGTCTCTCGAGAATGATGCAAAAAGTCTTCATAGCGTTCCAGTTAACGAACTGAAACAACCATCATCTGAGAGCGATGTCAACCAAAAATGTGTAAGGGAGACAACTCCCCTTACCGAGGGGAGCGACGTCGAAAAGTCTTGCGAGCTCAAAGTCGATGAAAATGTCGCGAATCCTTCGCAAAAGATACAGGTCGAACAACCTTCGCAGTTATCGGATAGAGTTAGCAATCTCGACGGCGGCGAGTTGATCGAAAACGAAACGTCGCAAGTAGTTCTAGAGAACGTAGTGAAGGAGGAGTTCGTTGCACGCGAGAAAGAAAAGGTACCGGAATCGGTTAATATAAAGGAACGTGTCGAAGAACCAGTCGAAGAGATTATCGAGCCGAACGAAGTTGTTCAAGAAGATATCGAGCGAGTGGAAGAAGCCGCCGTTATCGATCCACCAGTTTTGACCGTTGATGCGATCGTGGAATCCGAAGAAGGTCCCGTTCCGATTTCCGAAGAAATCTTAGTAGAGGCAAAGCCAGCGGTTGTCATTCCGGAGGACGAGGATGTGACGAAAACGCCCGTCGAAGAAGTAGCGAATAATTCGAAGGTAGATATTGAGTCGGTCCAAGTCATTCCGGAAGCGGACGACAAATTGGAAACGGAAACGGAACCCGACGTTGCCGTACCTACGGAAGAAATTCTCATTTCCGAAGTACCGGAAGAATCGAAAGATCCATTTGTTTCTAACGAAGCGGTGATCGATCCTGTTACGCCTATTACCGATTCCACGATCGAGAACGTTATCGACAAAGTGATAGACACACCCGAGATGATTAGGAACGAGGAGGAATCGATGCCTATGCCGCCTCCACCTTTGTCAGAATCACCCGTGCCTAGTCCTCAGGAAAAATTTGATTTAGAAACCGTAAACGTGGCGGACAATTCGAACACAGTGCCTTCCCCCGTTGTTCACACAGAGTCTCAGATTTTAGACGTAGAACACGCACAAGAAGTGGACGGATCTCCTCTTTCACTGCCGGAACAGACGAACGAATGTTCTAGCGCGGATATTCCCGTTCCCCAGGCAGATGACGCGTCGTTGAAAACGTCAGACAGTCTGCCGCCCTGTCCTGTTAGCGAGAAAACCACGTATCTCGCGAACGAAACTCAAGCGAATCTCTCTTCGTCCAGGCTGGAAGACGTTCCTGGTCTCACGGACAATTTTCCCACAGCCCTTGAGGATACGACCCAACAGTTAGATTCCTTCAAATATCCCTTACCGCCGGAAGAGCTCTCTTGTCCGCTCAATGTGTCCGAAACGAATAGCGAGCTTCCAATTCCCGACGAGAACGCGTCCAGTTTAAGAAACCCGACAGAGACACTACCGATACCGCCTAGAAGCCCCAGTCCTTTGTCCAATGTCAGTATCACGTCTGGCCTAACAACATCCACAAAAGACTCCTCACAAACACTGTTGTACGACGACCAGAGCAATCGAGAGTTCAAGATGGAATCGGTGTCGATAAGCCTCAATTCGTACAATGAGTCCGACATTGAATTAAAGGAGAGGTTAGCAGAGTCTCTGGCGGAGACTGAGAAGCAGGAAGAGAGCTCGGTTTCGTGTCAGTTGTCAAACAACGCCACGTCGTCGACTACTATCCAGGAGATCCATCAGGTGACTAACATGTAACACAACCTCCTGGCATGAATTCAGGCAGCCAAATACCTTTGGTGGCGCCTCGTTCCAAGTATCTCGTCGTACGGTCCGCACAAACCAATCGTCTCTGTGAATATAGTCTGAAAATATCGACTTTCTCCCGTTTTCCCCATGTTCCCGATGCTCTGTCCAGTGCTCTGTCGCCCGACACATATCGCGTTTTGTACCTTCGTTCAAACCTCCACACATCGAATCCCAGATAATCGACCATCATCCTCGGTATCTCAATTTCTCACCTTCGCTTTACGACGTTCTCTCGACGAAGGGTAATCGAATGAGACCGAGACTGGCACATCGACGTCTGTGGGTTTTTGCACGAATTTCATCTAAACGATCGACAGAATCCTTGTCTCGGCGTATCTCCATGCACGATATGGAATAGAAAATCTAAACAGAATCGATTGTGTCGCAAAACACATTCTTCCCTCATGGTATATGTCCTTTCTCTCTCTCTCTCTCTTTCTCTTTTTTCTTTCTTTTTCTCTCTTTCTCTCTCTCTCACTCTCTTTTTTCTTCTGTCTCTGGTCCTTAACACACGATCCAGCGTTTTTTTTTTTAAAGAAAGGGTCTCGTCGAATGCATCCTTCGTTCTGTCGAACGTGATTAACAACACGTCTACTCTGTTGCTGACAACTCCTATGACGCTTCCACCACCAACCATTACCAGAACAACCGTTACTGCCATCACCTGTGTTGTTTGCCTCTTGGTTTTCTTGACAATATTAACACGACTTGTTATTCGAATCGAGGCGCTAAAGTAGAGCATTTGTAGCTCGACACATAGATAAACGAGCAAGAAACATTCGCTGCACTAGTCGAGTCCAGTTTCCGTAGAAAATTTCTTTTTCGTCGGAACGCTGTCACTAATATAACATAGCCGCTCGACTTAGACGAATTTCTAGCGTGAATCTCATTGATAGACGTAAACATTAAACTAATTGTATACACGTAAATAGCTGAGGTTTTTAGAACTTAATTATGGCATAGAACTTATTTATTAGACATCGATACTATCATATGCTCTTTCCGTAATTGCATCTGTTTTGTCGTTAGCATCTTGTATTGCGCATGCAGAGTTTTCTTATTCGAGGGTTTATCAGCAGGGTTTCCAATTCTTTGCGCTGTTCGAAAAGCATGAGGAGCGATTCTGTCCCGCCACATGGTGGTCGTCCTTATGGTAGTCATGTCGAGTATCTATTTACTTGTCTATGGGAAAATAATCCTTATCGTTCGTTTCTCAAGTGGCTCGACAGAATCGACCTTTACGTCTTTTATCCTCGTAGCATGTTGGGATTTGGACTTGTTGCGGACGTCCAACTTCTCCGATCGAATCCTTTAACAAGGAGATATATACATTACAGAGCACTCCCGAACCCGAGGCCCCAGTAGAAAATAACGTGGCTCATGACAGTACGACAGAAAGTTCAGCCGACGCTATCAAGGTTACACCAGCCGTCCCAAGTGAGGTACCCGCCTCTCCACCATCTGCCCCAGCCATTACCGAGGATGTCGCATCGGTAGCTAAGGTAATATCGTGTCAACCCGATTTTGTACTCTATACGCTCCTATCTTTAGTAAACGTTGTAAATACGCAATATATGATGATCGCCAACAGATCGTTCGCGCGGGTTAGCGCGAACGATTCCGAGACCATTAACGCAGTTTAATGTCCAAAGAAGAATAAAGTGCGAGGGGCCATCTGATTAGCATCTTAATATAGTTTAATTCTTTACTTGTAAGATATCGACGTAGTTCGACGATACAACTATTAATAGTTATCTCATTTTCTTTTTTCTTTTTTTTTTGTTAAAGGCTATCGAAGAGATGGACATAAGCGATAAGGCTGTTGCGGCAGCAACCATCGAGTGTAATACGAACGTAAGTAGAGTATACAAGTTCTTTTTGTCGACAAATGCTTGTATGCACATTCTTATCGAACGTGTAATTTATTTGCTGTTTACAGGAAATTATCGCGGAAGCACATTACCAAAACAACATAAACGAATAAACACCACTAACCGAATTGTATTTTGGGAAGAAGAAAGTTCTTTTCTCTCGTTAAAACCAAAAAAGTATATTATATAGATATGTATATTTGGACCATTCCTGCAACTAAACAGAAAATAACGTTCTTTCGTTACGAGCAACAAAAAAATGGATGTGACCGCGACATCGCGAGAACATATAGACTTTATAGTAGGCCTATTAATAATTATTAGATGGCATTTGACGGCAGGGCGAAAGAGAAAGTTCACGAAACGTGAACGGTTGTATCATCCAAGAGAACGGGGTTACGAGGATGAGCCAGATAAAAAAAAAGAAAAAGAAAGAAAAAAAAATGATTCCGAAAATGTGTAGTGCCGTTCGCGGATGGTATATCGAAGCAGATAATTCTTACTGTTCTTTTTCGACACGACTGAAATATTTTCAACCGTGGGCCCTGCTTATTTGTAACATCGTAACAAGTGGCCCTGCTGTGTAAAAAATTTAGAACCTGTCATTGTTGCTATACATAAATCGTATTATGTGACCATCGCGCGGCGGACAAGCGATAAAAACGAACATTCAAATTAAAACAAAATAAATAATGGTAACAAAAACTTCGTTTGTCGCGAATTCCAAAAAAATACTCATCGAGGCGCGACCCCTCGTAACTACATATGTATTGCTATATCGAGAGAGTATAAAGAACAAGAAAGCTGTAATAAAAAAAAAAAGAAAAAAAAAAGAAAAAACAAGGGAAGATCAGAGACTGATGGAACAAGGTGTGCGTGTGTGTTCGAATGTGTGAGAGAGCGTGAGAGCTAGAAAGAAGAAAATGAGAGAATGAATATCGAGTGTCAAGGAAAGAAACAAGGAAAATAGGAAAGAATAATTTGGGATATGTCTCTTCGCCAGAGTGTGAACAGAAAAGGAAGAGAGATAGGATGGACGAAAGCAGAGCGAGAAGAAAAAAGTTATTAAAAGATATGTCAAAGCGCACGAGTAATGAAACACTCGCATCGCGATTTTAAGGACAGTCGATTATTTTGCTCGTATTTCTTTCGCGGTCCTTGTTTTTCTTTATAATTGTACAATCGAGAAGTTTTATGTTGTAACGAGGAACTGCACACTTCTACGTATGACTTTGGTACGCGCGAGCACTCGATACAATTACACACATGTAAGGACATTACACGCCAATGCGTACATACGTATAATTCAACACACGAGATAAGGAAAACATACAGTACGTCGAGACAGTGTAAGTGATATATAATCTAGACATAGAGAAAGCGTTTGTGTAAATTCGGCGTTTGTCCTTCGGAATGCTACTTCTCCATACGAGAATACTTACGAGGAAGCCTATTCGTAATTTTATAATAATCACTAAAATATCGCCTAATTACAATTACGAAACATGCACAATTACCATTCAAAACGGATTCGTTTCTACGGATCTTCAGGAGTAAATAATTACCTATGACAGCTTTTTTTATTAAGACCGTAGCGTAGATCGTAAAGTTAAACGAAAAGCGCATATATGTAAATGCTCCAAAATCTCAGAATACATGTAAGTGTTAATGGAGCGAGCGTTCATTGTGCCCGCGACCGGCATTGATTTTTAAACGATACATAATGAGTAAGGAGAAAGAGGTAAAATTAAAAGTTGTATAGTAAACCTTTCATTAAATATATTGTCCGTAATGATCTTTACAACGAAATTTTTTCGAGGCAAGTTTTGGCGACGAGAGCGAACTTTTTATTTAAAAAAGGAAAAAAAATAAAAAAAAAATCCTTGAACCCGACTGATCTGTGCATTCGAATTATCAATCGTTAACGCTGAGGCACCATCGACGCAAGCCTCCTCGTTTATTTATTTTGAGCGTCGAAACTACAAAATTGTAAATGAGATTTTTGAGTCGATAGTGCCTCGGACACAGACCAACAGTCTTCAGTATCTTCGATGAGCAGTTATAATAGTAATTAAACTATTCTACATTTATCTATAACCTATAATAAACTGTGGAACAAGTGTAAAACCACGTGTACTTATTTGATCTTGGAAATTTACTGCGATTATACATTGAGTGTAACAAATCCTTTTATTATTGATTAATTTGTTTACATCTGAGTTATTGCACTATATTTTCCATGGTATTTATAAACGTGTCCAATTCGTCTTTGCTTAATTCCAAATCTAGAATACGTTTTGAGTCCTTACTTTCAAGAATGAGGTCTAACTGAAGAAGGGGCTCTCTTAAAGAAGCTAATTTGCTAGACCCCATTACAAGCTGTAAGAATAATGCAATTAATAGCAATATACCTTGAACAATTTTTTTTATTAATTTACCTTTAATCTCCAGTCAAAGTCAATTACTGTGTCGTGCTTTTCTTTAGAGTATTCCATCAACAACGCATCTGTTAATTGTTGTCTTCTCACTTTCAAACATGATAATATATTTTGTTGAATTTGCTCAGGTAATTCGTGGTACTCTTGTGGCATCTAAAGGGAATTATATTTACTAATATGAAAGTTTTATTTGTTTCATGAGAATATTAAACATACCTTTTCTTCTGTTAAATATAACGAAGCTGGATTTCTCAGGAGCATAGATATTAATTTATATGTTTCTTCGTATTCTTCTTTACTCCAATCCATGCTATTTACGAACTTATGATAGGTTGGACCTGGTCTGCCACATATTTCATCCACGCAAGCGTGCAACAACTAAATTATACGGATTAATTTTTCAACAAATAAATAATTTCTTACTCTGTTGATCATTGTAGTACTTACTTCCTTCAAAACGTGAATTTTGTCCTCACCAAAGAGGTTAAGGTACAACGTTTGAGCAGTCTCCATAATTTGCAAGTTTCGTAGAACTTTCTGTGTATTTCGAATTATAAATAACAAAATTTAGTAAATTTTGGCACGTTTGTTTGTGCATTTATTTTACATGACAATAGTCGTACATTGCAGTTTCATTTACATTACACATGACAGATAAACTTAAACATCATTCACAAAAATAGTTACAAATAAATTTATCGTATATAAATGAGAAATTTCATATTTCATTCATATATTATTAAAGTTGATACTTCTAATATTTCACGGTCCGAAACGTACGAAAACTCATTGACAACTGACAAATTCGTTTTATCGCCACCTGTGACTGGCAACGATTATTTTAAGCGAAAAGTATATATATATGTCTATATGTATGTAGAAAGGAATAGTGGTATTGTAATAAGTCTAAGATTTATTAACATAAAAAATGAAATGTAAAATGAGTAATAATACGTATAACAATTTCTTACAACATATGTATATGTTTAGAATATTAATGCCATATCTCGGGAGAAAAACTGTATTTACTAACGTGACTACTAGATGGCGATAGTGTAACCTTTAGAAGCTTGTCGCGCCATTTTTTATATAAAATATAATTCAACTGTTCCGCGCACGCGGGTGTATATTTGAAACGTTATTAAAGTGTTCCTAGTAATTAAGATGAATATAGTGCCATCGAATATCGATCCGGATAAGATGAAACTCCACGAAATTTGCTTAAAGTTAAATTGAAATTTTATTGAAATGATACTCATGAATTTCTTTATACAACTGTACTGCTTAATTTGTTGCCTACGTCTATATATGTATATTGCCTAGAAGTGGTAGCGAGTACAATAGTAAGCTGAATGTCGAATGACGTTCTGTACATATTCGCGATTATTAACGATAGAATATTCGACACAAAAAGATCGAAAAAGACGGTCTTGATTCATCGTGTACATTCGACCACAGATCAAGCGTAAAAGATTAAATAGTCAATAGCGCAACTGAATGCCATCTGTATGAATACGTTTTCGTCATATTTCAGATTCGTATTCAGATCGTAGTTCATAATGGACGCGCATAAAAGTTTCAGGAGTGAAATTGAGTGCAAGTGAAATGGTAATCTACACCCGATTGTACATGATGTTTCCATGGCCACGTAAATGCTAGATCGGCTATGAAATCGATTTCACGATCAAGTCGGCTACTACGTACGTACATATTATAATAATGCATATAAAAGCGTACAAAACACGTTTAGGGGGTGCGATACGAAATGTTCACAGCTCGAATAACACATCGAGTCAATCGTACTTTGCTCCTTTTCTTCTCGTATACTTCGAAGGTCCGTCGTTTGTATAGGTTAACGATGATCCTGCGGTGGATCCATCGAGAAAATATTCGTTGTATGCTCGTACCATTCGTTTTTTGTTGCTGTCGTGTCGACTTGCTCTTTTATAAAATACATATAGACATAATGGAACAAGGATGCCACGTTATGGCACGAATTCTAAATGTCCTCGGCGGGAACATAAGAACAACGAGTACATTGACGGACTCATGTTAGGTCTCTGCGCAGTTACTTCTCGCGTTCACCGTTTCTTCGCTTTGGTATACAACCATCGATATTCTCTACATAGCCGATCGACTGTCTGTTAGTCTATCGCTTAGTCTAATGAACTTTCAAAGAGAATCGTCTGGTACAGAATAGGGACAGGATCTCGGACTAGGCTCGTGGTCCTATGACAATCAAGTCTTTTGTCACCAATCGTAAAACTGGCGCTGCTAGCGCTATTGGCTATAAGGAGCAATCGCGTCTCTCTCTCTCTCTCTCTCTTTCTCTCTCTCTCTCTCTCATCAGATCTACTAAATTTCAGCCACAGCTGAACAAATCGGTTATTTGAAATTTACAAAATCAAAGTATTCGTGCCCCTCGATCTTTGAACAGTGTCTGGATCAAGATTCGAGTATAACGAACTATATTGTAAACCGATTACACAAGAAGCTTTTCTATTTTTACTAATATCCAAACTTTGCTGTTCGAGAAGAATCAAAGGGCGATTAATATCGGATCGTATATGATACGAATAATCACGGTCGACTATAGTAGCGCTTCGTTATGTGTCTAATCACTGTACGCAATCACCGATTCGAACTTTTCTCCATTTGTAACGATAGAAAAAAAGGACAAAATATAGTGACAAGGTTGACGGCGAAAATAGCAGGGTACATTTATATATAACTGCTTGGAGGGCTACATATGTATACATATATCGAGTCTTACGCAAAGGTACTCGGAAAAGATGGCACCGTTCGTTTCATGTACGTCGCGCGCGTTCCACGCACTTTTGACTTGTTCGTTCTTCTTCTTCCTCCTCGGTTTCTTCTTCATTAACACTTGCTCTCTTTTCTCTCCTGCTTCTCTAGCTTCTGTATCGGTGGTTAAAGTTCGTGTGATAATTGGCAATCGCATCGAATTTGTCTTGTTTCCGAGGACACTTGCCTCGTCGCCCCATGTATTCACCAAACTCGCAGATTGGCATCGCGCACTCCTCATTTTGAATGCATCTGTAATTCGACGTAATGAACTCGTATACTCTCGTTATTACGAGAAAAGTAGCTGAAAAACGTTACTCACAATCTATCGCGAAGAGAGAAGAATCCTTTTCCTCGCTTGATCTTGATGCAGTTCTGGTCAGTTTCGAAGCAGGTGCACTGGCAGACGCCTTCGGGCGTCATCCTCGGTGTGAATTCCGAAGGACACCGGCACCTAATCGATGGGAAATTACACATTAGTCGTTGGTGGAGCCAATAACAGCCGATATCGAAATAGCGAAGGGTGGAGAAAAGCATATGAACTGGTATGAAAGCGATCGATGCAGGTATATGTACATAGATGTAAGAGGGAACTCACGGTTTTCTCGGCTGTGTCCTTCTCATGTTCTGAGGTTGCGGGGACGACTGATGATGCCTGTAGACTCTCTGTTCGGAGGGTTTCTCGTTGCTCGTGTCGTATTCGGTTCTCTCTCGACACTCGCATTCCGTGTGGTTGTAGAACGATAGCTTTTCCACTACGCTGCTGCCGCCCACGTTCGTCGTCTGCAAGAAAAACCAGGAACGAATCGTTATTATTCCGCGTTCTCCAATAACACGACGACGACGATTCGAAAAGAAAATCTCGGCTCGCTTGGAAAAGCAACGCGAGGGCGGTTGGTATCGCTTCGCTTTTAATTGAGTTTAATTAACCTTAGTCGGTTGGTTGGCTGATTGGTCTAAAGTGGAACCGTTCGCTGGCCAATGGTTAAATCAACGGAAAGGGGTTATCCGTATCGCGGGGCCACACGTAGCAACTCTTCCAATCGACACTAATTACCCTCGGTTACTATTTTTACGAGCAACGATATCCAGCCTCGTGCCTCGAACGATTCCACGGAACCGGGACACAAATTCGAACGAAATACATAATACATGTGGAAAGAGCCTTTTGAAATCGGGACCGTGGAAAAGCTAGTGTTTCGTTCGGTGTTAATTGCCGACCACCGGGCGATGCGGCCGGAATTTGCCAGTAGCTGATAAGTCTACTCTCGCATTTTAATCGTCCGCCTAGCGTTCTTCATCCTGGTATCGGGAACGTTGGATAGAAAGCTCGTAAATCGCGGAGGAAACGAAACAGTTGGTTTTCCATGAGAATACAGATTAGAGTGCCTGCGTTTCAGAACGCACCTGGCTCGAAAGGAACGCAACGTGACCGCGTCACGAGTCGAGTTTTAATCGAGCGTGTTTATAATTGCTGGCAAGGATCGCGGATCGAGGACCGATTGCTCGTACGCGTAATTGATCGTGTTAAGTGGGTCGTAGGATCGTGGCCGGGATCGATGACAATAGGCTAGCGGAACAAAATGCCGCGATCCCGTGTCCAAGGGTACCGGCGATCGGTCTCGATCTGCCGAGGTCTTATCGATGGGATTCCGCGGGTAGGCGCGGTGATCACGACGTTGCTTCAACGTCAATCAGTGCAACGTCGTGGGGATCAAAGGTCGAGAGAGAAGCATCGACAGACTGAGCCGTAATACCGATCGCTTATGCAATCGCTAATTGCGGGGAAGTTCAGAATCGCTCGTGACATCTTGTTGCTTAAGTCTCGTTCAGCCTCTTTCGTTCGTTCCGTGTGTCTCTATTACGCGTTACGTGGGCAAAGAAATATCACCGACACGATTGCTAACGAGAATGAAACGCATTTTATAATCGAACGCGTAAACCACTGAGATTTAACGACCAGAGAGGCGAATAAATACTTGAGACTCTGATCGAGGATATATGAAAGTCAACAGGTTGCTAATACGGTGGAACGAGAAGGTTCGCTTTATCGAATGTTAATATTATTCGCGGCTGGTGTACTTGGAAAGCAATCGCGGGATCTAGAATGAAGGAGCTCGAGGAAACTGAACCGATTGTCTTTGATAGAACGTATAAACGGGCGAACGTAATGGTAACGCGGGACGTTTCCATGGGATGAATAATAAAGAAACGCACGTACGGAGGACAAATTGCTTCGGTCGGTTCCTTTCCCGTTGACAAAACGCGAAGATCTTGCCGGGGTCTCTGTAATACGAACTGTGCTCGTAGGCTGTCTTCCTTCCTCTCCGACGTACTCTGTCAAGACGCTACGCCAGGATTGAGATTCGCGATCGTCTCTGACGAATAGCCTGGCCGAGAAATCGTGGTCATAAATTTTGCGCTACAGTGGCGTACCTAGCCTCTTATCCTATCTTGCAGGGTTCGAATTCGAATAACGCCGAAACACGATCTATCGATAGAATTTCGGTTTTAGCGATTTCCGAATACCTGGTGTCCGGTTCTTTTGTCGAAATTCGACGAAATCGTGCTGGGCGCATTCTTCTCCTACTAAACCCGCGTAGGGCAAAAATTTCGTAAGGTCACAATGGGTCGACGCCATTGTCATGCCGTTTTATCTTCTGGGCAGCGGCCATGGTGGCCTCCGTAGCGCTTTCTCGCGACGCATACATCCGTTTCGAATTTTTATATATTTTTTGCATGATTCTCTGACGAAAAATCGAGCGTGAATAATGCACTTCCGGCCGTGGCCCAGTGGGTCGGCCGCCTTCGCAAAGGGAGCCGAACAATGTCCCATGGGGTGAGACGGGACACCGAACGTGCACGCCCATACAACGTATAAAGTCAACTCGAATCTGTCCCCGATGGCAATCGAGTTCGTGTTCGACCTTTTGCTTCGCGCGACCCTTTTGCTCGTGAACGTATGCACGTCTCCATTACGAATTTTCCCTTTCGAACGGCCCGATTCGAGGATTCCCGATAACATCTCGCCGACCATGTTGCTCGAATTTGAAGGTTAGGAAACCAACATGGAAGGAAGATGGACGCGTGGGAGGAGAAACAAGTCGTTCAGGAGGATTCCTTCACGACTTTTTTCTCTTCGAATTCCCCAACGGCGCGTTTTCACGCGGAGATAGAAATTCGAACGATGTCACGATCGTAGGAGACGGTGTAGAATTCTCGACGAACGACAAACAGAACGATCGACACGGACGAATAGAGGGAAAGGTAGAAGAACGCGAGAGACAATCGCGGGGCTCCCTTCTGCAGGGAGACGCATACGTATCCTGAAATTTAATTTGTTCGTGCGTTATTTTCCTTCGGTAGGATCGAGCAGCTGACCGACCGCCTCATTAACATTCATCGTATCTCGCTCGGGGCACCTACTCGTGAATGAAACACGGCAGAAGCGGGCACGAAATCACGTGCACACGAGCCTCAGGATCGGTGAACCGTGTCGCTCGCGTCTTCCATTTCGTGCTCCACCCCGTGTTTCCTGCAATTTTCGGGATACGGGCACGCGTTCCGTGACTCGAGTCGCGATCCATCGCGACTCATCGCGACTCACGAATGAGACATCGAGCCGCGTCTCCGTTGCGAAACGTCCGATTGTATTCCGATGCATTTGTCGGCCGACCATTCCCGAGAGGTTGTACCAACTTACGGTACAAGACGCGGTAATTGCCTCTGGAAACTCTTCGCTGTCGCTGACTAACTATCCTAAGATTTTACCACCACTGGCGAATGCTTTACGAGCAAGTCTTGCCAGGAGAATGTAAACCACGAAAGCTTCCTTTCGGCTCGTTCCACCGCCGAGAAGAACTTTCTCGACAGAAGATACTCTCTCGACTCAACTCTCCAGGTATCTATCGCCTCCTTAGAGAAAATATTTCGTGGGTGGTCGGTCGGTCGATCCGCCGATATTGCTCGGAGATTTGATAAACGTCGTGTGTTTTTCTTCGTCGAGTGGTACGGCACGGCGTAGCCTGTGTTTTCGCATGCAAATGTCACTTTCCGTTCCTCATCGAAGAAGAATATTCATCACGAACTCGGCGAGCTTCAATTCTAGAGCATTCAAAGATCATGGAATATTTCTTATTTTCGTAGTCGCTACTTTTACGTCTGTCAACATCACCGTCCTAAGGGGCCAGGGTACTTCGCTGCTCCATTGAACTATACTCTCGGCGAGAGCTGAGCGTGGGTTGATGAACGTTTTGGCAGACTGCCCGAAAGAAACGTCTCCGCCTCTGTGTTTCGAGCGTTTGTGTACCTTTCGCGATACTCGATACCTTTGAATACCACATCTTGACTGCAGATTTTTACGGTGGGTCTTATCGGACAGTATCGATATTTTATCGTTGCACAACGTTAACATTGGACGTTCTTTGCGTCGCGTCATTGATAACCAGCGTATGATTCGCAGAACCTTTACCAACCATAAATAATTGTTGGGTATGGCGATACGGAGAGGGATAAGAGACGTTCTTCAATGACCGAAGAATACACACATACTCTTCTTTGAACGCATCTACTCGACTATTTTCGCCGCGTGCTTTCAACGTTTATGGCATCTATCGATCGGGGAGGCGCACAGTTTTATCCGTGCGAATTCGCGAGCGCGAAAGTCCCGGAAGTTCTAGCTTCTTCCTAGGAATGCAATTAATGCACGTGCACCGTGCAACATTATCTAAGGCCGACCAGGCTGCATCGTGAACAGCTTTTCTCCGTGTTCCGTGATTCAACGAATTCCGAATTAATCGACCTGTTCGAAAAACAAAGAGTATACGCCTTCTTCGGATCGATAATTAATTCCTGGCATACATAGGTCGTTAAAGACGAGTCGCCTCGTCATCGCTCCCACGCTGCCGGTAAGTCGGACGATCGGATGATAAACCACGGATATCTTCTATGCGTGTTTCAAAATCGTTTCTATCTAATCGCTTCGAGTCGCTATCGATCGATTAAGAAATGAAAATATTCGTTGAGAGAATCGTACGAGACGTCGACTGCCTTTAATATCCTCCTATTGCTGCGAGTTCCAGTCGTATATAGAGGTTTATTGTCTCCGAAATATACATGCATACCTATCGCGCTATTTATACCGTAGGTACCTTTATTGTAAATAACCAGCGATTACCTCGTGTGCCGCTTAAGCCGACGTTGCTCATAAAGCCTTTCAACTTTAACTACCTTTTCTCGGTAATATAAATTGGCGACCCTCGAGGACTCTATTACAGTTCGCTCGTAGCATTGGCTGGACGCAAGCAACGGCGCGGCGCGTTCGATGGGAATGAAGACGTTGCACAGGGGATTTTGATCGGGTCGAGATCTATTCGTTAGCGTAAACCGTACGAGCCGTGGCTCGGATCGTTTTACACGCACGATCGGACCGTGCGGTCTGGCATGCGAATTTACCGCCACGACGCTGCTTTTCGCCGTATTAGCCAAGTCCGTAAACTACTCCGAGTTATATATATCGTTTGCCGATAGCATTGGTAATTTAAATGGAATATCCGCGGCGATCGTTCTTCCCCGTGTAACACACAACACCTGGACGAATCACGGTCACGCGCGATGAAATTGCCGTCCGCGATTTATCGCTGCTACTGCGTTTAACAACCGAATGAGAGACATAGTAAATGTTGCAAAGTGGGCGGTTTGGAAAATTCTTTACTCTTCTCTTCTCACAAATATCGCAAACGATTTCCGAAGAGAAGAAATTCGATACGCGTCGCCGATCGTCTCGGTTTTCCAGTTCGTCGTCGCGACGTCCCGATCTAGGTAACCTCGCGAAAACCAAGGTCTTTCGCTTGTAAATCGCGGCGATAAACCCGGCAGCTCGCATGCACCAGTTTTTCACGGGCACGTGCGTAAGCGTTAAGAACGATTTGCATGCGATTATCGGTGGGCGTTCCCGTACCCAATCGAGATCCCTATCGTGCCCCTGCTACGTTAAACCCGCGCAAGACGATTACACGGGAATTAACGAACGAACTCGTCGTTGACTCGGCCGTACCGTTGATCGTGTCGAAGGTAGTTGCAGATTTTGCGTAATCAAGATGTTTCTTTGCACCTTTGGCGCATCAAAGTTCTCGAATGTAGCGATCGACAAAGTTGATTGCGCGCAACGAGGATGCATACTGTTCGCTCGATTTTTTTTTAAATCGCTCGTATCGATCTATCGATGTTGCATCATTGCCGAAATATCTAACAACTGATTTTCCAAAGCGAAGATTTCTTGACGGACGGTACCTTGTTGCAGCGTCTCAATTTGTTCTTCCGATGACAGATCGCGCGTAATTTTAGTTGTTCCCGATAAGGCTGCATAAATCAACCTCTTCTCGAGTGGCAGGCACCGTCCAACCTGTTCCGAACCAGTTGCAGATTCAGATCGCTCGAGGCGACATCGGCTCGCGATAACCATTAACCGATATTGTCAATGAGATCGTTTTGCCTCCGTGGCTGTATATTTCAACGTGTTTTCAGTGAAAGCGTTTCGGCCATTCGACCGTGTAGCTTTCTTCGTAAATCCCGATCGAAAGCTCGGGCAAGACGTTGCACCGAGTACGTAATTACGATTCTCGCAATCGTTCCCCGTCCAATATTTTTGAGTCCTCCCGTCGTAAATCAACGGGGTTACAAGATATCGGATCGCAATCGTGTTAGCCGATACGCGAGTTTCGCGGCTCGAGCTGCCACGGCATTTGCATACGCATGTTGACGACCAACGTCAACGTCGAAAGGCCAGCCGATCTAGCGGCGGTTCTTGCAGCTGCACACGCGTTCCAACGAAATTTTTTAGGTCAGGTGAAACTCTTTCGCATACTTGAGTTGTTCGCGAATAGTTACGAATAAAACTAGGGGGTTAGCTTTGTCGTGAAACGTTTCACACACGTAGGCGTGCCGTTTGCAACGAACGAGATGCACGATATCGGGGATATCGATTAATGATCCTTACTTCTAGCGTCGTGCGACGGATAACGATCAATTCGAGTCGTACCGGTTCATGTAATTCCATGGCACGGATTAATTAACGTTATATCGGCAACCGGTTCGCCGTTTATCCTATGGTGGCATACGCGCCAAAGGATTCTCCGGTTTTTGTTACATCGGACGATAGCGCCTGCGAGATTCGTCGACGTTTCTGAAAATGCGCGTTCCGCAGATCGTGGGTGACGATACTCGCGGCGATCAGAGCCCACCGGAGTAGTCAAAGTACCTTACTTAGCGTGTACGAGGCACTCGAGTAAAATACGACTCGTTACAACACGTAGTATCATAGGCCTTAAAGAGTTCCTGAGTGGTCTGAGTGATTCGTATAGTCTGGAGTAGCCGGAAAAGTAGGATTAACCACGGCACTCGTAGACCTTTTAAACGAGCAGCATTCGAAGGCAATTTGTAGAGCGGCTCGAACAACTCGGTTCTACATTTCCATGAGCATCGCATGCTTCGTTTATCCGCATCGTGATCGCATCAGTATCGTGTACACGCGCGGTTAACATGGTAAGAAGCGAAGCGGACGAACATTTCACCGTTTTTGTGCGATCACGGTCATGGAATGCCGGCTAGCGATGCACGCCGCGACGTATCGACGTATATATTCGCGCACGTGTAACATCACCGCGTTACAACCAGACTTAGAAATTAGCAACTCTTCCCTCCCAATTGGTATCGGAGCGCCGATTCGGTCCCTTGTTCTTCGAGGCAACCAGTTTTCGCGTTTATCCAGCAAAATCGTGTCGCAAGGAGAACGAGGAAGAAAGGAGAAGGGAGATCTCCGCCGAGATATCCTTCGTCATGGTGAATGGAAATCTTTTTCTAAACTCGACTCGGAAATTTAGATGCCTCCTCTCCGTGAATGAGCCTAAACGACCGCATCGCGTGTTCCTTAAATGCTTCTCAAATACGAAACACGGTGCTTTCGTATACTTACGATATTTGGAAATACGATCGAGACAACGTTAACCTCTTTTAATAATACTACTTTTTAATAATACTACCTTAATGCTTCGTAATCGGTCAGGATAAAAATCAGGAAAGGTGTCCCGCAACTCTGCCGTTTTTCTCATCCATCGAGAGTCAGACGGAAAGCGATAACTTTTGGATTAAGGAATCTCGATTTGAAAGTCAATCGGTGTGTCCGTCGTGGGACCAGTTTTTGCGAACGGTGGGGGAAGGACGAAAGGGAGGAAGAACGGCGGGGAGAGGTCGAAACCGCGGGAAGCCGATCGTAAACGTTCCTACTCGTCGCGATCGATCTTTCGCGTGTCCACGACAATTTGTCGGCAACGCGAGGACGAGGGATGCTTTCGCGAAAACCAAATCCAGTCGATCGAACGTTTTTTTACGCGAAGCTTAGGATGTCTGAAGCCCCTCCGAGATTATTTCGCTAGTTCCTCGGCTCGCCTGTGATATTTATTCATTATCATGTTTTCTCTTCGATGCGTTCCTCTACCGATAACGAGAACTTCGGGGAAGTAGAATGTGCCTCGCGAAAGCAGTGTAGGATCATAAACCAGACGACGCTATGTTATATGTAATATTTATTTGTAATTAACGGCAAACAAAATCCATTTGTACCCGTAGTTACAGACTACAGAGTATTCCAGGAAACAGAGTTAGAATAAAAAAACAACAATACTAGATAGCTATTGATATATTAGGTTGTCCCAAAAGTTTCCTTTGTTTTATAAGGAAATAATAAATGCACAACATTTTCTGTTTTATATTATTTTATTGAATTATATATTATATATAGGACAACCTAATAGATACATGAAAAAGAAAAAGTAGGAAATAGTAAGATGAAAACAACTGGATGCAAGCTGGTAGTTCGAAAGGACTTGAAGATTTACAAAAAGAAGTTGATGCTACTACGAAACTGGTTAGCAATTACATATAACCGGTTTAAACAATTGTATTTGCCGTAAAGAGTTCAATGGGATTCAGGTTTAAAGAGAGTAGAATTTCTAAGCAGACGCGTAGGAATGTGGACATTTGGTTCGTGTAGAATATTAGGAGAGATGATCAACTTATCGATAGTTTTATAATATAAATAATAGGTCTGTTATGGGACAACGATGTTCAAAGGTCAATAACACCAGACGCAATTGAATATTTTCGTAATTTTGACAATAACGAGGCATAGGTGAATCTACCTATTATTGTCAGTTTGACGTTGTCGTTCGTAAACTCGACAGCGTGTATTAATAAAAGCGCATTAAGTAGTGTCAAGCGGTATTCCATAGCGATGCTGCGTAAAACAACCAAAATATTTCGATGAATTACGTTAAATCCGGTATCTATTTGCCGCGTTTTCGCATATGGTTTCACCGTCGCGTATCAAATTTTGATACGAAGATACGCGACAGAACCGACCGTTCATTTGTCGATTTTTTCTCGTCACGTCAAAGAAACGATGAAGCAGTTTGGACGAAGAGCGTTTCATTGTTCCGTTGCTCGTTTATTTTCGCCGTGAGGAAATCAAGATCGCATTTGTCGCGTCTCGTTAAGTCGCATTCTCCGTTTTCATACGAATCCACAGCGATAAAACGAGTAGAAATCGCACGTGATACGTACGCAACAAATAGATGCTGGATTTCAGATACCGCTGAGCAAACGATTCGCTGCGGACGTCATGCGGATTGAATTGATCACGCTCCATGCAAATCGGTCTCCTTAAGAACGGGTCGAACTCGTACGATGAAAATACAGATCAGCGGGAAAACGATTTGCTTGTGCGAGAGACGATGAAAGCTAGTTGTCGGCCACTTTTCTACACGGGGTACAAAGCGACGAGCCAATACGTCCAGACACGTTTCACACGTTTATTCTTTGTTCGGCGGTTAGTTTCGTGGCAACGCGAACGTGGAATAATTTAAATGCGTTAACGATTGGTTCAAGACTTCAAATAGTTGCTTACTACGTACGTATAAAATTTAATCGTAAATCAATAAATATCGAAGGATTAAAAAGGAATACAATGGACGAAGACCAGGCCAGGATTGCTAAGAAATAGAATCGCAGTTAGAATATAGTCGCCGGTGTAAATATGCAAAGTATATACGAACAGAGACACTGATATCTCGCAGATCGAATTCGCGATTGGCAGAGAATGATACCGGAAGAGAGGACGGCGCGACGCGACGAGACGATAAATCAGTCGAAAAGCAGGGTACAAGTTCCCGGAGGTAAGAAAAGGGAAGGCGGAGGAGAAACGGAGCGGATCGTTGGGACGATTTGCCACGCGACGAGGTTTCGGAACGCAACAGAACGAAGTAAATCGAACTCGATCGAGATTTCGCTGGTCGTGCAGCGAGCGAGGTCGGCTCGGGGCCGAGATCGTAGCGCGCGGGGCCGCCGGAGCAGGCCATCGAGGAGGATCTAATTACAGGGCTCCGCTTCCTGCCGTAATTAATCGCTACGACTCGGAAGATTTATGTTCCGCTCGCGAACGATCGTCTTCCTTCGTTTCCCCGGTCGCCGACCACTGTTTGTCTTTCGATCGGCTTAAAAATCCATGCTCCATCGTTCGCGACAACGTTCGATTTCACCCTCGGAATAACATCGTTTTACCATTGAACGCGCGATCACTCGAATTACCCGCAATTACCCGCAGCGATGTTAATTAAGGACGATTTTCCCCGTTCCGCCAGCTGGATCCATTCGAACGTAACCCGTATAATAATCGACGATCTGAGCTCGTTCTACGATAAATTTAGGTAGATACTAGACCTTTTTATCGATGTGCGAGACGCGAAAGTCGGTCGAACGTTTCTGGAGTATCTCGCAAAGCGATAGAAAGCGAGTGTATTCCGCACGAACGATCGAAATAGAGTCGGAAGGAGGAAAGTTGGAGCAGCGATGGAAGATTCTTCGAGCTTGCGCAGACTGCTGCGCTCGAACCGGCTGGTAACAAGGCGTTAATATTAGCGGCGCTGGAATCCCGGCGAAGAGGGTGATCGCTCCAACTGCCAGAAGAACAATGAATTTCCGGTTAGCTTTGTACGTCCGAGTAGCGACAATGTCCTCATTGTCCCGCGTGGCCTGCATAAAGATGCGCTCCTTGGCCACGGTTCTCTTTACCTTTGCTTTCGAGTCACTTCGTCCTGGGATTTCGCCCGAACCGTGAAACGTGAATTCATCGGTAACAAGCGACCGAACCGTCGGAACGATGGATGTTTTGCGAAACTATCCCGCAGCGCACGGCGTGTGACGCGATTCGTCCGACGGATCCAAAATGATCCGGATTTCGGTGGCGCTCTGTTTGGCCGCCGTCGAGTACGCGTTCGTCGGGCAAAAAGGAAAAATGGTCAGAGCATTCACTAATGGAAACGTTCCTGCGTCTATTCTTGCATCGATTGTTTCACAATCGTCTTCGCGTTACGATAGCGTTGAGTTATTGCTTGCGCGGCCTATCGCGCGTGCACTGGACCACTTCTTCGCCGATTGGTAAATCTCGATTCCCAATTAGGGATCTCTAGATCGTTAATCTTCGTGATCTTGTTACGAATTGAAAAGCAACTCGTATCGCGAAACTGAAAGGTGCTGCACGCGATAACGACGAACGCGACTTGTGTGAAACGCGACTGTCGTTAAACGCGTAAAGCCATCAGCCGCATAAACTATTCGCGAACTCTCGAGGCAGTAGCTCGTTCGATAGGGCCTTTGTGCGATTATTTATATCCCAAATAACATCAGACGGCAATAGTCCAACTTGTCTCGGTCTTGGAAAGAGTAACGAGCAAGCGTTTCGTAATGCGCGATTATGAAAATGTAAGAGGTTATTAGTATCACCAGAATAATGGATTGATATCCGTTGGACAAGGGAATCGGGAAGAAAATAGATTAGTTTTTCATTTTGGGCAAAATAGATCGGTTTCGTGCAGAAGGCAATTGGTATCGCATCGGGGTAGTCTCGATGGCGACTCGGCCCTCCG
Organism: Bombus vancouverensis nearcticus; assembly: GCF_051014615.1. Classification (NCBI taxonomy): domain Eukaryota; kingdom Metazoa; phylum Arthropoda; class Insecta; order Hymenoptera; family Apidae; genus Bombus; species Bombus vancouverensis. The sequence continues at coordinate 1,991,421 of NC_134918.1, read as the reverse complement.
GCAATTCGTGTTCACTTTCTGGACATTCGAAGGTTACTTAGAAACTCGACTGCGAGGTAGTTACCCATCCTAATGTACTATTTTCCGACGTCGGATCTTTGCACTCGGCGTCCCACCGCGCGAGGAACTTTAACGTCGCCTCAAGCTGACTCACAGAATATCTTCGGACCTCGACGAATACATTTGGAAGCACCAGCGAAATCGAGGAAAGCAGTTTCGGCGCGGATTTCGCTGCTGCATATATTCTCGTCACGATAATCGCTTCGAGCGTCGATTACCTACCCAGTGAATCGGCTCTTTCTCTTTACAACTTTTCTTTCCTCGTAATGGACCGCGTGAGATCGCTCTGTAGCGTAATTTCGCACTCTGTGGTCCGATAGTCGAAGAAAAATGTCATTCTACGGAATTGCCACCCGTAACTTTATCCCTCGATTCGTTCTCGTTATTCGTATGAACTGAGCGGTAAGTGTTTTCGTGTCGCAAACGTATTTTCGTGCCACGAAAACACCGTAACAAGATGACAAGGTCAGCTTCTTAAATGGAATGTCGTGTCTTTTTATCAGTCGCTGATAACAACTTGCTATGCGGGTTCAACAAGCTGCGTTACCAGATGCCTCGAAATTTCCTCTGAATTTTCAAAAACGTACACGAATCGCGTTCGCTCTGTATTTTATGTTACGTTAAATCCAATCTTGCAGTGCGGTGATAGCTTTCAGAATTTATCGTCTCGGATCGCTATCGTACATTTCAACGAATGATTCTGCACTCTCGTATTCCCGCGTTTATCGTAACCCACGCAACGATCTTCTGTCTTTCTCTATCGACGAATCGTTCGGCCGGTCCGTCTAGAATACGAGGAAACCCCTAGCCACGCGGAAAATCGCTTTTACGGGCCGCGTGCTTGTAATTTCCGCGTTTAGAAGGTCGTTCCGATTAAGTTCGCGTTCTACCGGTAAATAGATCGAATCGAAGATACCTCTCGATTGGAATCGATATGTTTTGAGACCTCCGCTTCTAATACGTGAAATACGAACGTCAGCGTTGGCCACCGTCAGAAACGTCTCGAGCGCAGGGTTCACGGCCATCGTGCGACGATGATAAATCGTGCGTGAGAACCGGACGCTTACCTGCTCTTCTCGGGCCATCTTCTTGTTCGCTCAGCCCAGTCCCCCTTCGTCGAGCGATCAGTTCGCGCAACTCGGCGGCAAGTCGCTTAACGAACAGGGCAGGTGAGCGCGAGAGTTAAGTGGCATAAGTGAAAACATATGAATGACGCGGGAAACGAGGCGCAGGGGAAAGGCTCTAATGGGAATGCTCGATAAGCCGGCGCGAAGAAAATGGCATTCTCTTTTCGCGATCGTGTTCGTTCACCGCGAAAGATTCGAGCAGTCTTCCCCGCATCGAGATACGTACGGGGATAAGGAAGAGTTTAAGGCGACGCGACTGCGAATCACCAGCCGGTTTACACGTGTCGCGCGATGGAAAGGATAAGCGGCATTCTAAATTCCGTGGGACGCGACGAAATTCAGCCTCTCCAGGGAGGAACGGCGTTCATTTGCGGGACATAAAGGTGGCCGGCCTTGACGGAGCGTAACTGAGCAGCCACGGAGAAGGAGGATGAGAAAGAAGAGAGGAGAAGGAAAGAGAAGAGAAGAGAAGAGAAGAAAAACGCCGGTCTCGAGTCGATATGGGCTCGGCTTGGAAGGGAGATTATACGAAAGGGACCAAAAGGGGCGTCGGTGCGCGTTTCTTCCCGTACGCACGTGTCCTGTGGCGTCATTATCGCCCACGCGTGCTAACTGTACGCGCAATTGAATCTCCCTTGGTTCTCCGCGCCTTCCGCGCGCGCGCTATCCTCTCGACGACAGGGATCACGTTCGCCCACGACCTCTTCCCTTCGCGTCCTTTCTAGCCGATCTCTCTTTGCGGACGTTCAGAAGAAAAGGATAGTCGAGCGACCGTGAGTTGTAATTAAAACGCAATTAGCCTCGCAGACGTAACGAAAGCTTTTATAAACGATTCGCTCGCATCCACGGCACATCGAACGCTGCGGGCAATCACCGTTTACCGTACTGTACGTGGTTCGGAGTTTGAAAATTCCTGTGACAAACCGTAGCTATTTTCTCTCGGTCGTTAATTTCCAACAGAGGATGCGCGACCGATGCTGACGAGATCGCAATCTCTGCGCTAATCCATTGATCGAGTATCGTTGATCTAGCCGTGACGTATCGGAACGCAACTAGGGAAAACTATACGTAGTCGGAATTTAAGATATCGATCGACGAGGAACTGAGATAAACCTCGACCGTCTTTCGCGACGAATGACTCTTTTAAAAATGCACACTTTTCAAATACATTCCTTTAGATCGATGCATGGATCGCGTCAATTTCACCGTGCGTCGCATCTTCCGGCTGCATTCTTGTCGGTGTAGATTGAAAAATTATTGACAGAGTTGGAGGCTGATCACGGAGCCGGCAAGATGATATGAATCGCGGCTCGCGGCGGGGGTCGCGACAGGCATGTCGCGGCTTGGTTATCTCGATATTTATACGATTGAGAAAACGTTTCTCTTCGGCTGACGCGTATCGATCGGAAACAAAGCGCGATCCGTCCGGTGGAAAAACGCGTACGAGGCCAGACATACGTCCACACATATACACACGTGCGTTTCCCAGCTCTTGCAGGGGATCGTGGGTGTGGAGAAAAGGCGTGGGTGCCTCTGCCATTATGTACCTGACATCGTGACGAGCTCGCGTGAGTCTTGAGGAATCGGTAGTTGCTTGGAAACCAACGGCGAAGAGTTGAGCCGGCATTTAGAATAAAAGCAACCTGCCGTTCACGAGTCCGCCTCCGTTGCAGCATATTTTCCGAGACGTCGTTGAAGAAAGTTTGCTTTTGAAAACGCACGGTGCGTGATCGCGCAATCGCCTACCGGGCTTTCAAAACTCGGATACATCGAATATCGAGCAGGTACATATAACTTCGACGTCCTACGCTAGGGACGCAACCTCGTTATCTTTCGTGCTTCCGGACAGCCATTGTCGTCTCGTGTAGACTCACGGCCATAATTCTCGTCTTTCACCACGACGGACTTTGCGTTTCCCAACGGTATCGTAGCGACGAGATTCACGAACGATTTACACGAACATCGGTTGAAGCTTTATTAATCCACGCGAAGATTTATCAAAATTCTCTTGCTTCTTCTTCCCACGTGTTCGAGTTCACGCTCTCCAACACGATCTATCCGATCGACAATTTCCTAGTCTCGTATTCATCGATCGAGTTTCGTCAAGTTCGTTCGATCAAAGGCTATTCATCCTCGCTGTCCGCTATACCCGTGGCGCCAAGGAAGACCTTCCATCACAATGGTCCTTGTTTCAATCGGAAACTCGAAGATCGATTTCGATGGAAGTAGATTCCTGTAGCCGTAACCATTCTACAAATTACCCGATGAATGGCTCTCATTTTCGCGCCTCTTTGTCCTGCTCGACGTTCGCCGACAGCTCGTTCTCGGTACCATGGCGCTTAACGCATCGACCCATTGTCGTTGTTCGGCACAGTCATTCCGTCAAATTGCTCTCGTCCTTGTGGATCTTGCTGCCGATTCCAGCGCTACTCCGCATCCAGATAAGGCGCCCGGCATCTCGGATTGTGGTCATCGCCGCTTTTACCCAGTTCCTCGTGGTTGTTTAACGCGCTCCGTAAATTAACGAAGTTACGCCGATTATTTGCCTTCTCTCAAGATAATCTTAATTACATCGAGGCGTACGTTTCCTTATCGCTTCCCCTCTAACAACGAGATCTCGCGCGATGGTTAACTGCTATCGTAGGCGTTGGAACGGGGCTTTTTCTTTTTGAAACTGAATCGACTCAACCATAGACTGGAATACCGAATCGTTGCCACACCGTGTAACAAATCTGTCTCGACCTCTGAGTCGAGTTTAATCGAAAACATCATTTGTCGTGACGTAAGACGTCTGACGAGGCGAGACTCTCTCGATGGCTTCCAAACTGTCCGCTGAAAAAGAGTCACGAATCGGAGTCGTGTTTTTCGTAGAGAATTCCGGTGAGATCGGTGCGAGGACGCGAGAATCGTTCCACGATTCTCCACGGGGCCGGTAGTCGATTTATAATCGTCGCCACAGCTCGTGCATCTCTTTTCTTTTTTTCCCTTTTTCTCTCATGCTCGTCGATGGTTCTTCGTGACCGTTGTGAATGATTGTCGGAGAAAGCACCGTCAACTCATGGCAACCGAGAATCTCGATGGTTGCGTTCTTGAGGTCTGCGGAATTTTAATGCCTCCGAGTTTATGTAACGCGAACATTCCGCATCGATTAGTCCGTTATTCGCCGGCTCGGTTAATTTTTCACAAAGGTATATCGCTCAATGGAAGTCACAGGAAGATGCGTGAGCATACCTTGACCCACTCTGTCCCATAAAAAAGTGCATCGAGCGAGATATATCCCTGTTAACCGTTTTAATTTATCGATCGAAGGCAGGTCGAATTGCAGAAACAGCGCATGCATTATGCATCGAAACGGGACGGTATTGTAGCGAATCAATTAAAGAGATCATTTAGTTCACGCGTTCGACTTTGCCCTCGACGCAAAGAAATCCTCCCCGCTACCTGGGTGCTCGAGTCCTTGCAAACCAACCCTAATGCATAATGCAACGCGAACACTCACAGAACGGAATAAACCGGAACGACGAGACGGTGCGACCGACCCGACGACGAACATTGTAAGAGCACGTTTTCGATGGACGAGCGATCGTAATCCGCGACCTAACGTATTTCGGATGTAACCTGTGTCGTAGGAAAGGAACGTTGCAAAGGGTCGTGGGGCAACCGGAAAGGAATTTACGACTTAGAAACAGGTGGTCGCGTCCAGTCTCGTTGGAAACGACAAGAACGTGATTCGAACTCGTTTCGAAAGAATTACGTCGTTCGATAAACTTCCAGTGGGGATCGTAAACGGACGCAAAGATTGAAAAGACGCTGGTGGAGAAAAAGCTAGAAGGCTGACGGTTAGGTTGGGGTTAGGGTGTATTCACAGGCGTGGACTTTGATACGGATGCAAATGTTATATCACAGTCGTAAACGAATAATCTTTACAGTGAAGCTTGCTATAAATTAGTCGACATTCTGCCACGGCTCGTCTAAATCACGTCGTGTTCCGCGTTACGAAAGTCGCTACCGTAGCGTACGTAGGTTTGGTGGAAGATTTTGTGCACTTTGTCGCGGTCTCTGGACGATTTACTCCTTTTGCCAACTCGGATAATTGAGTTGGCTCGTCCAAGCGCCCTTCCTGGCAAAGACTATCGAGATTTTCGTTCGGTAGCAACGCTCCGAAGCGAAACACTAATTGCCAGCCAATGTTATGGCGGAAGTTTAACCCTTTAATACTTTAATAAGAATGGTAATAATACTGTGCTGAACTCGTAAATTTACGGATCCTGCGTACAGTGTAAATCAATTAATCGAAAAGTTTATTCAGCACCGAGCTTGTCCAGGAACATGATATTCAGCGGTGAAAGGGTCAGTGATAAGGGCCAAGGGAATGATCGGATACTGCGGATAGGTAAGGAACGAAAATGTTATAGAAATTCACGAGGTTGTGTCGAAGAGGTAAATTAATACCATAAACGGGATAAAACGATAAATGAGATTTTTAATTGGACGGTGTCGAAAGACAAGGGAAAAAAGAAGGTTAAAAGGCAGAAGGAAGCACGAGACATGGGTCGAAACGGAATCGATGGAGGGGAGAAAGGAGGAAAAGAGATTGCGGACGCGTGCAGTCGGTTCGGGCGAACACACGCACGGCATTAACTTCCATACCTGAATTGCACCTCGTCTGAGTTTCGCTGTGCTAACCCTTTTACGAAAAAGAACTTCCGCGAGTTTGTTAACGACCGGATCAGGTCCGATTAGGAAAGGTCCCAGTGCGAAACAAGGTTCGTTTCCGCGAGGCAATTAGGCGAAACGAGATATTCTAGTCGTGGAACCGATAGGTGCACCGAACAACCGTCCAATTAGTTGAACGCGAGCAAATATTAGCCGGCACCGGGTATGGTGAAATTAGAATTCCCTGGCGGCGTATCTCGTTGCCCACCCTGTCCGTTCAATTGAATAATTATGACAGGCTGTCGGATGCCTTGGTCAGGGAGTAATTGCCTATCCGGGATCTAGTTTCTCGGACGTTGGCATCGCGCAACACGTTCGTGATTATACCAAGCTGTTTAGCGACGGGTAAACGCAGAAATCGTGGCTCGAGATTCTCGAACCGGAGAAACGTCGACGAAAAGGTTGAGGAAGGCGAAATGAAATCATCACGAACGGACTAGTCTCCCGTAGAAAAGACGTTAAATCGAAACGACCGCTTTCTTCTCGTTCAGGGCCATGTGCAATTCCAGCAGTTGTGTACAGAAGCTGGCTAATCCTGCCTTAAGACTGTCGTGCACGCGATGTTACGCGAATCGTTGCAACGAAAGTCGCACGTTTTGCGGTTTTCGTCTGTGGTTTCTCGTGTGGCCGAGCTTGTTGGCATTGCAATGCTCGCGCTTCCCGTTAGTCCAAAGTCGGTGCTCGTTACCGATCCGGTAGAAACGGGGGTTAATCGACATTATCGAACCCTTTCTTGTTCATGAACTGCTCGTCCCGCATGCTAGATCTCTCTTCTTAATTCAAACGAAAGGCGTCGCTCTCGGTTCTGGTTCGAAGATCGTTGATCAATAGCAGAGCGCAAAGATCGACGAAAACCGCGTCGAGTCGTTGGAAACTCGTTAAATCGTTTCGTGACGCGTTCCGTGATTGGTAACGGCGAGAATTATCATTCTAATAGGCGGTTAAAGACAAGGGGGGTCGTGTCGCGCACGTACGAGTGGAAGAGCTTGCAGGTTCAGACCACGAAGCGCTGCCCGCTCGTACACGTCCGACACAACACGAGCCTGCGCTGCTGCGTTGCTGTGTCAGGTTGAATATTGTGCGGCTATATTGTGCAGGTATATGTACAACGAGAGGAAGACTCGCGGAACGCGCGTATAATGCAGTCACCCATGGTAACTTAACTCGAGGAATAATCAAGCCTTAACGAACGTTCACTGTCCGTGGTACGCGTAACAAGGGGTTAGCCAAGGTTACTCCTCGATCGATCGACTGTTAGATGCCACGTGGAAACGCGCGTTAAGTTCGACGTTTGTGCAGCTTTCGTCGATTTCGTCGACGCTCGTAAACTGGAATTTGCGAATCTTTAACTCTGTTTCTGCAGCCTGTTGAACGTAGCTATAGAACGAAGAAATTTGGTTTACGATCTGGTCGTAATCGCTCCCAGCAAGTACAATCATGCTAGGCGCAAAATTTATTCGAACGTTTCGCAATATCGATTTCACGGGTTCTCTCCTTCTCGAAAATAAAGCGAAAAGACTGCAACGACGAAAATTCCGCGAGGTACCGAGCTTCGCAAACGATTCCTCCGAACATAACCGAAATGAAGCTGGCAGCCGTGCCTTTTTCTGTTTGGAACACGTCGAACAGCTAGGGAGAAGAATAAACGATGACGAACGACGTTGGGGATTGCTTTAAAACGTAGGAAAATTTATCGTCTTGTGCCGCTCTTATATTATTACTCTCGCGTCTTCTGGCTCCACGAAGACAGCGCGCAGCTCGGCCAAAGCTTCCTTCTCTCGCTTTCTCATTGTATGCAGATACATTCGGGTCTAGGAACTCTATCTTCCAAGTCCTGGCGCACCTACTCCGTTTCTCTATTTCGTACAACGCGAATATTTTAGTTTTTGGGTCGAGCAAACGTAATGCCTATTTCTCAACCAGTTCAACGTGGCCCAGAGTATCGAGTCGTAACCGCAAAGCAAAATCCTGCACGAGGAATGACTGTCCGGCCTCCTCGCGAAATACATTCCTTCTATCCTCTAATGATGATCTTCCTCCGAGACTTATGACTGTCCATCGACGCACGGTAAGTCATGGAATTCAACCGAGGAACAGGGTTAAGAAGGAATAGTCGTTTCGTGCATGTATTTCATGTTTCTCGTCCCGTCTGCTGGTCATAGAAACGCATTCATTATGGTTTATTCATAAAACGTTGCTCGCGTACAAAGTCGTTCCGGTGGTAACGTAACCTCGATAAATTTGCACACGTTCCCTACAAGAATTTCTACTCGAACGCAGTTGATCCACGATTGTCGTTGTTCGCGATTCAACTATTTGCCCTATTGCGCGACTCGTGGCTCTGTTCGTCCGCGAAAGAGCAGGACTACGCAGGATTAATATGGTTTCCGCGAGTTCCCATTTGGGAGCGAACGATATTGAGAACCACTGCGTGGCAAGGATGTGACGGTATAAATTACGAGCTACACGAGTACCTACAGTGGATGTTCAATCTGTGCAGGTGGTCGAGCTAGCAGTCGGATGTCCAAGACGGGATGTACGCGGAAAGATTACAAGAGACAATCAGCCGGTTTTTCTCAAGGTTTGATAACGAGACACCTAGCTGATGCAGATGCCACGACGTCGGTAAGTGCAACGTAAAAGTTGAAGGTGCCTACCGAGGCGGTTTTTTGAACTTTGACGATAAGCTATCGCGACTCGCCGAGATAGGAGTTTCTTCTTTCGTTTCACTAGAGAGATTAATCGAGATCGCGTCGTCGTTTTTCTGTCCAATGACGAAGCGTCTTTACGATCGTCCGTTTTATCGGCGTTTGCGTTAATCGACATTAGCTCGGAGGAGAATGCACGGGAATCGTTCGCTAGTCTCTTTGTGCTTAGGCGGTATTAAAATTTTCTCTCTGCGAGTACTTTACATCCCGCGATACGAGTATCTAATTACTTTTTGCATCGGATTCACAGGAGGATCTCGTAGGAGATAAACGTCAGACAGAAGCACGCTTTCGCTCGCCGTGAGATATTACTCGTAAAGTTTCCTAACGGAAACTGCAGGAAAACTGTCTTTCAATCCTCTGGAACGTCCGGCAAAAATTCATTCTATTTCCGAGCGAAAAAGAGATCGATCGACAGGTAAAGAAAGAAACGCGTAAGATAGCGGATTTTGCGATTCTTTATTCGAGAAACGGCGATTGGCCGACGATGTAGCGGACGTGGCACTAGCTGCAAATAAATTGCATCGCCCAGCGGTCTTATGCTAATTTGCTTGGCACGAGTGTCTATTACGAAAGGTAGCGCGAAGAAAAAAAGGGAAAGACGGCGCAGGATGGTGTGCGCGCGCGCGACTTGAACGTAGAAAACAACCGGCAACTCCTGCTGACCGGTTGTCGCTTGAAGTTTCACGCGATCGCTACCAAACGCTTATTAACTCGATGGCTGTAATAGCGTGTAATATTATATAACTTCCAACGAACGAAGAACAAACGAATCTGCCCGCAGGAGATTTATTTCTAAACTATGCCCTGTAAATCACGTTTCTCGAACAGTTCAAAAGATGTAATCTTATCCGGTCGTGTGACTTACCGAGCAGCATCCTGTTACCGCCTTTTCTTGCAACTAGTAGCCTTCTCTCGATAATACGCACCCGCGATCGACCCGCGCCGTTCCCAACGACTATTATACGTATACACGGTGTCGAATTCGACCGTCGTTAATTATCAACTTCTCCAGCCTTCCGAGCGACAACACTCTGACGAGATCGTCTGAGGCTCTCCAGCAGAAGCGGTAAGCCTAACTAAACTCGTATGTTACCTGGGACTATCATCGAACATGTCGCGCCATTTTCCACGCGTCGAGACAATGGATTACAAAACAGTCGAGACACCGTTTTACGCTACCCGATCATCGGGAATTATTTATCGGTTTAACTGGGATATTCGTTTCGAGCAACGTCGAACGTTCTCGCTTGCCGGTCGATTATCGAATTAACGCACCGAGTATCATTGATTGAAAGTTGTCAAAGGTAGATCGTAAACGGGAAATTTCATTGACTGGCGTAAAAGGAGCGTATCTGATTGGAGCGAAGCCATCGGACTCGTTTGTGAAATGTGGGATCGACGATGATGCGGTAAACGTTCTCCGCGAGAATGTACGTGGTCGTGAACGAGCACGCACCGAACACCGGGACTACGATGCATCGCACTCGTATCTACCGACATTCGAACAAAAATAGAAATAACACGGTGCTTAGCATGTGAGGGTATGTCTGGTGTGTACGAGGCGGGACTATCGATAGCTGACAGCTGACCCCATGGGGTCAGCGCGAGTAGGCGAGTCTCCACGGACCAGCGGAAAAGGAAGTCGTGACTGCGATCCTCCCTTTTGTCAGCTTGGCCCTACGATTGATTTTTAACGAGTATTTTACTGTTCGTAGCATCTTCCATCTGTTTTCTTTTTCGTGGCAAATGCAACCGATGCTATACGAGTTCGGTTGCTATTGAATCTTGGTTTAAATCTTCCGAGTTAAAGTATCGACGATAACGAGCGATTCTTCTAGTCTCTTTCTTTCCTGTTGTACAAACACGGAAATTATCGGACAGTCGGTGTGGACCGAACGAAACACCGATTACCCGCGCGACATGCGTCGAGACGTCGTTTATTTCCCGTGGTTTAAACGGTTTAACCCAGGACACTCGCGTAAGAGGCTTAAGGAGGCGATAAGGAGGTCCGATGGGACGGCATTTCTTCGCTGCCACCTGTCAGGAACTCGGTTCCGTCAGGTCAGGTGTAATTCCGAAATAAGAGCCACGTCGGCGTCCCATTAAAATGACGGGCATGTCTGTGGCGATGCGAGTCTCCATTCACGACGTCGGACAGGCATCGTTAATCTTGCGTGGGGTCCCCTTTTACCCAGAAACAACGAGGTGGCCGTTGATTCTGGTAGCGAGCAGCCTGGCAACTCCGGGGAACCATTAAAAATGATAACTAGTCTCAGCCCTTCCGATTGGCATCTCCTACGCATTTCGTTGAATCTTGGTCTTCTCTCGTCTCGGAAACAAGTTCTCCGAGGGTTAATAGCTGTATATCCTTTCTCGTATCTTGCTCAGGGAGACGAAAGTCCATTTTACTGAGTTGCGCCTTCACGCAGATTTCCATGGAAAGAAATTCGTTTTCGTTTTAACGCTCGCAGCGTTTCCATCTCGCTCATCGCACTCGTCCAGCTTTTATTCGCCTCCACGTGCATTTCCGACGGCTGACCAAACGCCAAGAGCGAAAGCAGGTTTGCCATCGTTGTTTCGAGATTGACTAAAACAATATCCAGCAAGGTAATTCGTTTTCGTGGAGGGCATCCATTGGCCGTTATAGTAGCCGGCTTCGAGCCCAGCGACACAGCTACTCAAATTTCGCTTTGTCAAATTTTCTTCGATCGTTCGCTACTTTGCCCAACCGAAATGGTTAACTGCGATTCCGTTTCGCGGTTAACGATTTCGCCGAGCGTGCAATTATCGCGACGTCGTTGCGTCTTTCGTTCACGCCCGTTCCTATGTATTGCGAGGCAAAAATTTGTCGAAACGTTTTATGGCCGATTACTCGACGGTGAATATCGCCACTCTAGTATCTTAAGGGAGAAAGGCCTGTGCCACAGCCGCCGCCCCGAATTACGACCCGAGACTATGGCAGCGGCTTTAAAGCTTTCGCGATAACTAATGGCACTAGAACATAAATAGTGACCCGATAGAAACGATTCTGGTCACCCTAGACACTTTGAAGAACCTCGTAACTGCTCGTACCTGTATGGTTTTACTTTGAATTATCGGGGGACTTTGTTAACGCATTCCATGTCCTGTGCACCATCGATGATAGCACGTGGAGATAGTACGAGCAGGTTTCTAGTCGCACGGTTTTAGAGAATTCTACAAGTTTCGTGTAAACTCGAACATAACTAAACAAATGGAAAAGCAATTATACGAAAACGTAAGGTAAACAATTTAAGCGGTAGTACAAATAAACCAACTGAAAATATGAGGGAAAGAGACTAAAGCGAAGTCAAATAAATCGCAAAGAGTTAACGACGTTTTCCAACTTTCCTTCAATGTCGTTTCTATATTTGTCGACTATACACATCTTACACTTGTATTGGATAAGAAGTAACGAATTATGTTGAACTTCTCATCGAAACAACGCCATAGATCTTTCCTTCGATTTCGTCGCGGTTTCGAATGATTTTCTCGTGCAAACTGATGCAAGGCATTAGTCATCGCAGAATCGAATAAACAAGAGACACGCGATATTTTCTCTCGGGATTGCGATGTGATTCGCGGAGAAATCGAATTAGAAAATCGACGACCTTCCCTCACCAGCTACGACGATTCCGTCATACATCAACCGAGACAAACACCGGTGCGTTATCCTCGCTTCGAGTCGCCAGTTTCTGCGTAAAAATCGCAATCGCCGTTGATGCAAATGCAAGGGAACGAGGTGACTGAGCCGTATCGAAAAGTGGTACGGTAATGCATATCCGGTCGTGTTGGAAATAATCGTCGCGTTGGAAATACACGATACGGTTGCGCGATGCATCGCCCGTAGCGTTTACCCGATCAAACGATCGCGTTTAATCGGTAGGATCGTAAATCGTCGCAGGCTACCGACGAAGATGGGTGATAGTATGGCGCTGGATCTGCTATAACAGTACCTGGCAAGCGAGAAAACTTGGCATAAAGTGAAATTCGAAACGTTTCGGAGAAACATCGACGATAGGATGCCGTTGGTACCTACGGGTTCGTGATGTTCGCGTCTCTTGTTTCATCTAGGATTTGATGGTAATTCGTGGAACACCGTGGGCTGTAATATACTGCATCTTTCGAATGGGCACCGTACGCACGGCGTTTTTAGAAGGTCTTAACGATCGACAGACGTTAACCCAGTTACTTTTCCGGGGGCACGAGCCGGGACCTAGGGTGAGATTATAAATCAGCGTATTTCGGTATCACGGAAGCCACGCTGGCTGACTATTAATAAACCCTAAGGTTCGTGTCGCACTTAGTTGCGGATCTGCATACATCATGGACGATGTAGAATCTCGGCAGCAACAAGGAACTTGCACATCCGCGTCCGAAGCAAATTTGATACTTAGCCAATTTCGGTCTGGCTGTGAAACTGACTCATTCGCGGGAGGACAAGCTCAGTGATAAAGTCGTGACCCGTAGGTTCGACGGACGGATGGAGTAAACGCGTCTTCCTCGGCAGGTGTCAACGCAAGGGGTTGCTCGTGATAATTATAGATGTTAACTGGAGCACGCCGTCTCGTCGGGCACTCGCTGCAAAGAGCTGTCAGCTTGGCAAAGGTTTTTTACTTCGCGAACTCTCTCGCATATTTTTTCGCTGACCGTAACACCGCTCATTCGTAGCCGAAGCAGCTTTCGTCGATCCCGATCGATCTTTGTCGCGTCTCGTTGCGTTTTTCTTCCTCGTCTACGACTGCCGCGTTCGCTCCGTAATTGATATAACGGTTTAGCAGCATTGTGCGAGCAATGTTACGACCGAGGGTAGGATTGCTCGCATTCTACAGCACAGTATCGAGCCATGACACAACGAAAAAAAACCCAATGTATCTCATTAAATTTATGGGCTTCTCTCCCAGCGGAGATCCCTAGTGGCCCTGGCCCTGTACATTTATCACAATCGGTTGTTGCCGCTGATTGGCCATACTTTCCGCGTGGGTGTACAACCAAACGATATATCGAATGATCTCTGCCGAGATAAAGTACGCTTTAGAAAGTATACAGCAGTTCTTCGACGTGCAATTAACGTTTTCGCGTTTTATGAAATACCTCTCGCGATCCAACGAACACGCGATCGATCGTTCCAATCCTATTTAGCGGTTCGACGTCTAATCGAGAGATTTTTTGTTTCCTCCTTGTCTCGATGAGCGCTTCTCTGTTCTTTCCCGTGCAGACTCTCGCCTTGAGGAGTTAAACGGTCGACGATCCCCGTAGTCGTGTGAGAGTGGTCGGTCGCGATTCGCGCGAACCACTCCAAGATTATGACTTATGAAACGTCCTTTATGACGTGGCTGAGTTCAAGTCTTCGCAAGACATCTGTTCCGTCTTTGCGGACAGAAATATGCAGTTCGTGCGATCGTAAAGCACGAAATTCGAGCGCGACGATATCACGAGCGAGACTATTCGAACCACCCCGGAGCATCGAGCGTTAATTCGTGAGGATCCGACAATACGATGTCGCGTATTTACACGGCCCGCCATCGATTCCGACAATAGTCGACGAGAACTTATGCTAATGTTGCTTGGCGAAGCTCGAATGGTAATCGCTGCGAAATGCAAATTATACCCGCGGTGTTATTGCACCTTTGCATTGACAATTACATGGCCCGCTTATTGCAATTTATATCGAGATGGTTTTTATTTTCAACGCCATGCAGTCTCGAGAACGTCATACGGCAGGTTTTAACAATCTGCGCGCACATACCGTTCTTCGTTCGAATCTTCCGGTCTCATCGCAGAATATAGGAAAAAATATATTAAAAATGTAGTAAAGATAAAAAACGTGATTCCTGAACGTTGAATTGGTACGGAAAGTAACTCGACAGAGAAACGATACGAATAACTTGGTTGAAAGATGTTTCGCTGGATCGCCTAGGAATGTAGTTCAATCTAATCCACGACGCGTGGATTGCAGTCCAGTAGGGATGCGATAGATCTATCACGATTAATTGATTCATTAAGATCGCTAGTGAAGTTTAATGACTTGCCGAGCCCTCGTCACTGAAAATCTATAGCTACGCTGTTTCGCGTCTAGGGAACGCTCCCGTTTTCGAGCATCGTTCGTATTCGTTTAAACCAAGCGAAACACTCAGCTTGCAAACTTTCGGTAATAACGACTCGAAAGTCTTCTATTCTTATATATAAATGTTTTCTATTTTCTATATTCCACGAAGCTTTACTTCGGAATGACTCACGAAATAACGCTATTAATTTAGGATTTTGTACTTTGATAGACTGAGAACGACTGAGAACGAAAAGAGTCGAACCACACTTTCTACCGAGCGCAAAAACCCTAGCGATTGCTTTTCAAACGCGTTACGCTCGATTTGTTGTCTTTAATAACCGTTTGTCTGTTACATTTTTGCGGCTCGTTCAAATATTTGCAGTTAACCTCCATGCGTATTTCTTTGTTCAAGCTTTGCGTAATTTATTGCAAACATCAGCGAGACGTCCTCGGTTGCGATATTATCGGCGACAAACCGCGTTCGATGAGACATTGTTAGCACCTAATTGACCCAGTCGCTAGATTATTCCTCGTCGACGGAACTGAGTCATCTCTGTTTTCCAACCATCTACGGTAAATACGCATACAATTTTCAAGTTACGTGTTCATTACTTCGACATAATGCAACGGTCACACGTAGAAGCACAGCATGTTGGTCTAAAATTTCAAAATTTCAACACGAGGCGCGATCTATCAGTCGTATATACGGAATTTGATTATATCAAGCTGGATTGAAAACGAGGAAGAGAAAGGGGCGTATCGATCAAGCTGTCTGTAATGGCGGGATAAAACGGTGCTACAAAAGTATCGGGTTGCACGAAGTGCACCTTTAAACCTAACCTGCATCCGCGATCAATTGCACAATCCTGACTACCGGTTCGCAAAATGAAGTTTTATGGATGGAAAACGATTGTTTTGTCGGCGAACCTTCTCCTTTGCAATTTCGAATTTCCAGCGAGAGAATTTCGTATCTCGTCGAATCCGGTAGATCGATTCGGTCAGAAGGTCGAAACGAGTTTCGCGTTTGCGTGAACAAGCGCGCGCAATTGCGAGCAGACCTTAAGCCCGCGCATCGACGACAATCCAGCGTAATATACAGGTAGGAGAATACCGATAACCGATAATTTAGTCGGGGATCAAATTTCGTGCATAAATATAGTGTTGCATGATTAGCACGACACGATGCATCGCGATGGACCACCGTGAGAGGAGACGCGTGTCGTCCGTTCAATTACGGCCATACTGATTTTAAAAGGGTGCGTCGATCCTCATAAGCGGTTCGTAGTATCGATTGGAGAACGCATCGCGTGCTTGGTGGATTGAATCAGGCATCGACCCGGAAGACCTGCTTTTAGCATCGATTAGCGATGCTCGTCGAAATACAAATTGACGAATAGTTGCAATAGAATTGTTGGCGTTTGCGGTTGCAAGGAACGCTAGCGTAACGAACACCTCGATAAATTCTGACGCTCGATCGTACGCGGTCGCGTAGCTAACCGGAGATAAGGAAAAATAATTCCACCGACATTCCAACGAACGCACGGACTATGTATACCCGTTTTCCGTGACACTAATGGGCAGGCATGAAAGCCGAGAAATTTACGTGACCAATTTTTTTTTTAGTTCATACTAGATAAGCATGTTTTGTCTAGTCATCGAATTCGCGGTTCACCGATAACGTCGCTGTTCATTAACCGTCGTGTACGCAATGAGCCAGAAAACTCTCGCGCGCCTCCGTCGGGCAAAGTTTCAAATCGTTGGCGATTTGCGTTTTGATATCGGCGATAGTGTGCCCTATAAATTACGTCGGAATACCGCGACTCTTTGACTTCTTGCTAATAAATTCTCCGTAATACACTTTACACGATTAATGGTACTTTCTCCTCGGTGATAAAGTCTTCCTTGTTGCTTCGTGGCATCCATCGTTCTGCGCCGTGCAATGTATCTACTTACATCTGCCTTTCTCTGTCTTTCTCTCTATCCGTTTCTCCCTCTCTCACGCTCGATTTATCTATCGTGTAACGAGCCTACGGTCGCGGGTTAGTTTGTCGTTCGATCGAGAAGCATGTTCTACTCGACTGCAGCGTGAATTTGCATGGCGCGTCGTCGTGGCAAATGGTCGCGCGGGATTCGTATCGGGACAAAAGGAAGATTTACTTACATAGAAGGAGAGCTCGACGCGGTGCGAGAGCTTAGGCACGCAGGTGAGCGCTTCCGATCTGCAACATCCGGTGTCGTCTGAGCACCTGTGCAAGATGGCGCAGTGTGGAATGTAGGTGGTCGACGGGCTTGGGTAAACGTCACGAACCGGAATCACCCTCGGTCGTGGCCATCGGCAGCTGCCCTCTCGCGATACCTTCATCGCGTGTTGAAGAGCCTCTCGGATTTCCGCCGCTGAAACACAGTTCGTCAATTCGCTATACCGACCTTGCTTGCCAAGACAAATCGAGGAAAGCTTAGCCTTGAAAAAGAAATTGCCTTCTATTCTCTTGGTAGACGCGCTAGACGCGCGAGATGTCGCGTGACAGCTCGCCTCGGCATTTCAAAACGAATCTGTAAGGCAGGTGACATAAGTCATGCGAGCTTTCTATTGATTCAGCGCGCAGATACCTAATCGCTTTCTACGCGTTTCACGGAGCGTCGATAATTATGCCGCAGCTATCGCTCGCTGCAATTTGTATGGACGACTACGGGAGAAACTACATTGTACCTAGAAATCAATAAATCCTAGTTCAAACAGCCGCGACTCGAGGTGCCAGGAAGAATCCGCGGAGGTTAAGGCGCGTTCCTACGATCGTGCCTCGATATTAAGATATAAACGCGCGCTAATCGCCGCATAAATAAAGACAGTGTTGCTGCAACGCCTGCACTGACGGCTATGCACTCGGTGTCGCGGTTACGTATCCGTGGGGCACGAGATTCATGAGTCTGGTCACGACAAAGCGGAGTATTTTTAGCAAAACGTCGTAACAAAGTTTTCTCGACGGCGTCTCGACGATTGTAAATTGGAGGTTTATGGTCTGCCCGGGAGCCAGACTCGCCGGATCTCGTCGATGGGGTTAATCGGGCCAAGTTCGGAGCAACTCGATTCCAGCGAGACATCGCGGAACCGTTGTGTATAATCGAAAACTATTGCGGCTGATCGGTGAACCCGGAGATGATCGGGAATTCCACTCGACGTTCGTTAAACTATCGTTTGTCAACGATCGTATCCACGAATGACGTACAAACGTCGGTCTTTGGATGACTGTGACTAAGAACGATGCCTCTGAGCCACGCGCGGATATAAAACCAGGGTTATGCGGTTCGCGAAATTACGAGCACTCCAAGCCGCGCTTCGAAGAAGCAGCTCTCGATCTCTTAACGAGAGAGCGCCGTTCGTTTATTCGAGGAACCGCGTCCTCCAGTTGCCTGGTTTGTTTCGGCCGATGAAATCGTGTTGTCGCGGTGTGAGAACCGCGAAAGAAAAGAGGCTGATTCAAGACAACGAGGGAACGATGACGAAACGATTACGGTAGTCCTTTGAGATGTCGTGAGGTCTTGAGTTACGCCATCAGACAGTAACATCGATAGACATCAAGGACATTGCGCATCTTTCTCGTCATTTCGCTGTATCTTTACTGCCAGCTATACTTATTCAACATTCTTTCTTCGTGTTAGACAGACCGAGGAATGCAACATCTGTAACGATTAGTACCGATTATTAAACGCGATGATTATTTCTTGAAATTGATAATAACTGCTGTGTCATATCTACGTATGTATCGTATCAAAAAGTAGTAAACCGAGGATTAAAATTACGAAGAACCACCCGACCGATAATAACGGGTGTTCTTCGAGGTTAAACATCGCTCATCGGAGTTCACGAAAAAAGATAGGTTGCTGTCGGTATATTTCACGAAAGGTCCTACTTAATTTCTGCCGCACGACTTCCTACGATAGCCGAGGGATCTCGTCTGCGCCCTGTCCCATCTTGACCGAGCATGTATCGCGGATGGTATCCATCTTGCGGTCAGTGTCGTCTAATGACCGCTTTCTCCAAAATTGTTGCTACCATAGCTTTGTGGAAATTACTTGCAGGGAATCTTAGCTGTAAAGAGCAAGCTAAGGATATCGGAAGAGAAATTGCGAACAGCGACAAAGGCAGCGAGGGAAAACGAAATTGGCAATTTGACTGGAGAGGAAAGAGCAGGAAAATTGCAACTAGTAATACAAACATAATGATATTCGTCGCGAGCGATATGCATACGTACGAGCGGAATGACGACGCGTGGCGCGGAAGTGTAAATAAAACGACTCGAGGGAGAAGTTTCGGAAATGTCTCCTGGCGGAGATTATTTTCTTTGGTTTAATCTTCGTCGGCGATCTGGCTTTATGCTAATTTCGAACGTAGGCGTTATTCTCGCCACGGCTGCACTGACACGAGATTATATCGGCGCGTTTACAATAGAGGCACGACCGTCAGGGAAGCTAAAGTATGCTCGCTCGTCGAACATCCTGTATTCAAACGTATTCTGGAATGTATTATAAGAGAAAGGGATTAGATCTGATTGTCCTTGATTTTTCCGCCAGCCAGATTGATTCTCTTTCGCGCGACCGCTCCGTTTCAAACGAGGTTGTCTTAGTCCGAATTATCGTGGCCTTGATTTGTCGCGGCGAATACGATCGTTGCAAAAAGTTACATTTAATTCGCAATGCGATGCTGCCCTGCAACAGAACTTACCGAGAACGAGCAACAATGAGGATCGAGCAAGCATTGGTAGACGGCGTGTCTGAAGCGCGGTAAATTGATTCGAGCGGCTCGATATGAATTAACAGGTAATAGCAGAGGGGTCAGGGGGGGAGTATACAACCCGTGTAATACGCCAGAGAACCCGAACGAAGGGCGGTTGAAGTTGCTGCAATCACGGTGGTTACGGCGCAGTCGTCATCATTAATTTGCATATTGATAGGTTGCCGTTACGATCGAGCGTTGCTTCGCGTGATAGAAACCGTCGATCGAGAAGGAAGGGCCACTTGCAAAAGATTGCTCGAGAAGCTAAACCGTCTTTAAGAGAACAAACGAAAACGTAAAGTTTCTAATAAGCGCGCGGAAGGTAAATACGCGATGCAAAAAGATTGGTCTTGTCGTCTCGGTTTATTCGACGATGACGATATTTACGTACGTTTCCTGTACATCGCACTGTATTTATTAATTTTTAGTCGTCGGCCGTAATTAACGAGAAAGTCATTCGCTTTTTGTCTGATATTTATGTTGGAGAAATAATTGGTAGCGAGGTTGAAGTATCGTGTTGACAAGATATATAGCTACGAGACCACCATCGTCGATTTAATAACGATTAATAACGATACAGCTATAAGAGAAAGAGAGCAGACAGGTGCAGTTTGGAGGGCGCCCTGCAAATATTTGCATAAATCGACAGGATGGAATTTCGATTACGGCACGGCTGTCGAGACAAGGTTTTTCTCTACGCGATCAGAATTCTCTGTATGTCTTTTTTTTCCATTCAGCCATCGAAGCATGTACGTCGCATAGATCGAAGCCAACTTACTCTTCCCATTCTTATTGTATTGCTGCATGTTGCTTCTGGTTTCTTTGACGCTCTCTCGAGTACCCAGAGACTGCCACTTGTGAACGCTGTGCGCCGACATCGACGGGTAGTCACTTTTCGATTGGTAGCCGTTGTACTGCGCCCCTGTCCCACCCTCATACGTTCTCGGATCCCGGTAATCGTAATTCTGGGTAACCACAGGCTTTGGTGTAGTGGTAGTGGTAGTCGTGGTGGTCGTGGTGGTGGTGGTCGTCGTTGACGAGGTGGTCGTGGCCGGAGTTTCGTCTTCGTCCTCGTCCTCGGCGTAGTCCTGAACGAAGAAAGAAATCTTGATGAATTTTTAGCTGAAATATTCGGGATGAAATAATATCTAAGATTCGCTGGCGCGATAGCTCGTGCTAGCGGTGAAGAAATCCAAAAAAATTAATCGCAGTTTCGTGATCGTTTTCTGAATCGTGGGTGGGCCAACACTCCCCTGCAGCTGGTCCGCGAGATTTTTGCCCGGCGATAAGGTTAATAAGCGAATTTGCATCTCATCGCGACGCGCCATTCGCCGCACGAACGAAAACTGTCCGGAAGGAGAACAGAGGTCTACTTAATCGCAGTTTGCAACATCTGGAAGCTTTGATCTCGAGCCGCTTAATAGAAACAATCCCCGCGATCGCGCGCGTGTGCACGTACAATCCGGGCAGAATTTCTCCGTGGATGCTTGGTTTA
The DNA here is from genome assembly GCF_051014615.1 of Bombus vancouverensis nearcticus. Lineage (NCBI taxonomy): Eukaryota > Metazoa > Arthropoda > Insecta > Hymenoptera > Apidae > Bombus > Bombus vancouverensis. The sequence goes on along the minus strand of NC_134918.1, from coordinate 1,970,471 downwards.
CCGTCGACACTTCGCGTGGCTGCCAGCTGCGAGCTGCGAGCCTCTCGTCGATGAACACTCGAAACTCGTGGTAGTCTGCCGTTTCTTTTTCGCGTGCCTTTCGTTTTATGCCACACTCGAGATCCCATTCAAACGCGCTTTTTTAGGGCCGTGCCGCCAGCTCCGGCACCGATTACGCTGCAACAAAAACACGCATCCCGTCGATATACCAGATCTTCGCGAGACTTTTTTCCACGATTAAACCCGAGTTACGCGAAATTTCACGCCCGAATCTCGAACCCGTCCTACGTTGTTATCCTATTATCGTTCCTACCGTATCGGACATTGTCCTTTAAATCTCTACTACGTGTAGAGGTAACGGGTAATTGAATAGAAACGGTCCCGAGGCAAAGAAACGACCGTCTGTTTTCACTTATCCCTTGGCGAGCGGGTTCGATCTGATAGCGGTGGCTGGAGGTCGCGGGACTAAAAATCGAAATAATTTATCAGTAACCGGACAAAAGGCGGCTGGAATTAACTTGTCCGACACCCAACGTGCTCACAATGTGTCCAATTACTCGAAAACCGATGTATCGTTCGTTATGCAACAATGGTTATCGTCGCGTTCCTTTGATCGTGTGTATCTGCTAGTAGTGCGGATACACGCGTAATTCACTTTAAAGAATGTTTTACGAACGATGAGAAAAGATTGATTTCCTCGGGCAGCTCGTTTCGAAACGGTGAATAATGACGTTGTTATCGCAATTACAAACGCGACTCCTGTCTGTTCGCGTCGCGACATTTATTCGCGTACGATCTCTCTTGGTTGTGCGTTTCTCATCGTCGAACGTTACTTTATGAAAGAAATCCATTTACGTTGGGAAAAAACCTTGGCCGCTTCGATCGGTATAACGATATTTTGTTCGCAAGCATCTCAAAGCTCCCTTGCCGTATGAACAAGATTAAATATACGAGTCTTCCCTTCTCTTTGATCTCGTATCGCAAGAAGCGGATTAGGTCGCTAATAAATTCGGTCGATGCACTATCGTTAACGATTTCAAAGGATTCAGGGTCGGAAAGAGGTCGGCTTTGGGCCAAATTTAAAGTCCATCGACATCGCGCTTTCTGAATTTCGCTTTTCTATCTCTCGCCCACCGGTTCCCGCGAAACCTTTCAAGATCTATAAATCGAAAAGTTTTTCGTGTTCGACGGTGTCCGCGGTTTTCTCTTCTCGTCGAACTTTGTTATGTACACAGATGAGTAAATGCGAGTACTATCGCGTGCGCCTGCGATTAGATATCAGTTGGTGTCGGAGAATAATAATTAAATTCAATGGTGAGCGGTAGCGATAAACGACGGTAAAAAGGAGAATCAATTTCGGAGAATTGAACGTCCGCGTTTTACGATGGCGCGTCGTGGCCGAGTGTCAAGGGTCACCGAATGCGCAAGCGGGTCCTGATCTTCGCACGACCATCGTCGCGAGTCACAGATCGTGAAAATTCACGATAAAAATTCCGAGGCTGTCGATACGCTGTTTATTCCGTATTAACCGGTTAGCTGCGCTACAGGATTTCGCCACTCATCGTCGAAACAGTTGGCAACGCGTTGCCAACGCCGATAACACCGTCCCGTTTTACCATTATAAACTAGACCATACGCGTTTTTCTTTCAAACGAATGCCATTTCTCAAGGGGCCCGCCGATGATTAATCGATTACGAGTTACGGAACCGACGATCTACGCGCGTATCGCGTGTACGTTTTCGACGATTTATCGTTAGTCGGCTTCTAAAATTCCGACGATTGATTTACGCGGGCGAACATCGCGATCGAAACGTTCACGACGGGCAAACGACCGATTTAATGGAAAATTCTTTCGGGCCGATGGAAACGGTGCAGAGATCACGAAGAGAGATCAAGTTGGTTTATATGCACGCCAGCTGGCTACAGGAACGAGCACAGTCGTTAAGTGCATTATCGTGCATTGTCTTCGCGCCGCTATAAAATATTAGTCGCGTGTATCCCTTATAAAAAGATCACGGTGTGTTGGCACGACTTTCAGAAAAACAGCGCAGACGATTACATCGCGCGAGTACAAGATTCGATCTCCGGTGTCCACGAGAGCTGTTCGATTTGTTCGCGTTTCGTGGGTGAAGCGGAGGGCACGTAAAACGAATCGACCGGTGTCGTATGGTTATTAGTATCGGCGCTACCCGTTACTTGTTCGAAGGAGAGTTGTGCAACGGCCACCGGAAACACGCGTAAGTGTCTACTGAAAAATTTACAATGCCATAGAGCGTATTTATCCTGCGAAGATCGCACAACCGACTATGTTGGCAGTAAAGAGCTCGGTTTCGAACAACGGAACAACGCAATTTGTATTGCTTGCCGAACAGTAAATGCGGTTACAAATTGGCTCGGAGCAAAAGGTCTTCGAGGTGTAAACGAGAGAGAAAAGAAATATTTTAAACGCCCTTAAACGTAGCTTACGCGGCACGGCAAACGTTAAGAACCATTGCTGCGGTACGGCTGCACCTCCTGTTATTAAATATCGGGTCCAGGCATCGTACCACCGCTGGACCACCCAATAATCCTAGTCTGGTGGGTCCGCTTAGAGCTGCCGTAATTAATGGAAGAAGCCAGTCATTTACATTATGGAAATCTCGGTTACATATTTTTGTGGTAAGAGCGTCGTTCACGAGGGCCGGTGTTCTTGCAAAAACGAACAGGAAGTCTGCCTTTATCCATCAACGGCCATTCTAATTTTGCTTGATATTCGCTTTTGCCAAGATGTCGTCTTTTACCGACCGTTTACGCCCGATATCGAATCACTCTTGGCAAAGATGTCTCGATTTATATCCGAGGTTGACGTCAATGGTTAATCGAAATTGGAACCTGGGGCGAACCAAGGACGGCCAGCAGACCAGTCGTTAATAAAGTTTTTTAACGCATCCGCCACGCCGCGCCGGTGGAAATAATATTCGCAGATCGATTTTCGTAGTAACGAGCGTAAAGCCGAGCGAACCTTCCCGTCAGTCTTTCCGGCGGTATTTTTAACTACGAAGAGACGGATAGAGAGAAATGGAGAAAGAAAGAGAGAAAAATAGCAGGAAAAAATGTAGAAAGGTACCAAAGCGGTGGATGCGAAGGCACGGGCAACTCGGTGTGTGATCCTCATACAAATCGCAGGTTCATCGTTCCAAGAAAGGGATCGCCTGGCTGCCAGGCTGTCTGCCACCGCGAGTCGTTGGCATTGAACATGGGAGACCATAAACCGACTACGATCGTCATTGATAATGCGTTGCCGTAACTTCTAGGAATGGATTCGCGCCCATTGCAACTAATCGATATGAATGACAATTGCTCGAGACACCAATGGGCACCTTAATTGTCGGATGATACTCGCAGCAGTTGGAATAGTCCGTGCGAACGCGTTATCGAACCACCAAATGGGCGTAAACCGTCTATTGAACTAGAGAATCAATGTTTTAAGGTTTTCTCAGTTTCCTCGCACGACGAAGCGTTCACAATTATTTCCGAATATGTTACCAGATCTTATTAATCGTCGATATTATCGTTGCTTGTTAACGATAATCGATTTGTAATAGGCAACGAAAGATCAAACGACTGATTGTTCCTCATTCCGCGCGTCATATGTCTAATAGCCCGTCATAGTGGAATCATTAGTGGAACATTTTTGTCGGCGAGTCGACGAGCGTCGTTATCACGACTAGATCGGTATTCATCGCAGCCTCTACAAGCTGTCTTATCGTACTCGGGACAAGTGATTTATCGATGTTCTGGGTATCCGTAACGAACGGTCGTTTCCATACCATCGAAATACTGTTTGGTTGTGACGTGTTCTTTAACTGCTTTCAAATCCCCCGACAAATATTTGGACGTTCTTTCTTGGTAATTTTATTTCGCGCGCATTAATTATGATAACAGCCGACAGATCGGAACGGAAACGTTCAACTGTGTTCGAAAACTCCTTGAATATTTTTACCGAGCGCGTCAACAAAAATCCGAGTTCTTACTAAAGCAAAATTTTGGCTTGGTTCCAAACACGTGAAAGCGCTCGCGATGCGGCTGGTGGTCTTGCAAAAAGATGCGTCTTGAGATCAAACTTTGAACAGTCGTTTCTTCACGGTTTTACTTGGCAAAAGCGACCAGCGATATCTTCGACGATCGATCGACGGAAATACCACTCTTTTGGCACGAACAATTTTCGGCAGTGATCGCAACACAAACATTTGGTTATGATTTAGTTGACAAGCGACGCACGTGCTCCAGAATGGGAAGATTATACGAGCGACGTCTGGTTGCGTTCCAATTAGCGCGGGGAGAAGATGGTCGCGCGTTAGCTTATCTCTCGATGTTGAAGCATGACCCTGAAGATGAAAATTAGGCACGATCAACGACGAGGAAAAAAATTCATGACGTAACGCGGTGACTCGGCGCGTTACCGACAATTGTTCCACCATTTAGAATTTGATATTCAAATGGCGATATTCGAACGGAAACACGTCCCCCGAACGCAACCTTCTTGCCACGACCTATTTGAATATCTCCGTGAAAACAATATTTTCGAAGTCGATCGATTGCTTCGCTCGCTTCGGTTTGGGCGTCTCGATTCGTTCGAGCGACGATCGACACGATTATGAAATTTATCAGGCACTGGCCTGGTGCGGCATTTTGCACAGCTGTCCGAGCGATGCGTTCCGCGCGACAACTGTGAAATTAGTAGGACGCGTCGAATGTATAATGGCGATGCATCGGTTTCGTCGCGTGAAACTCGATTCTTCGTGTACGTGCCTCTCGCCGGATGTGCTTGTCAAACGGCTTTTTTCCATCAGCCGCTTCCTAGCAGCCAGGACATATTTTTTCTTTCATTCTGCGTGCCACGAGGCGACGGTACGCGGAATTTTAATTGCAAAAGATGAATCAGAAAGGATGGTTTGCAGCTCTCCACGGCAATCGGTCGATTCGAGCGTTAGTCACAGGCTCGCAACCGCGCGATTCATAGATAATTTATGATCGATGTCTACCCGTTCTCCATTTCTCTTTCTCTCCTTTTCGCTCTTTCTTCTCCTTTACGGGCGATTCGTGTGACCAACCCGCGAACCAACTAGCGAGTGCACGTAACCGATCAACCCGAACCACTTTCGATCGTTCGTTCCGTGATCTTCGTCTTTCACGTTCGACTGTCTCCTGCAAATGTTTCGCATCGATTAATCGTTGAAACGAGATTAGCATCGTACGTAATATTCATTTACATTGCATGTAAACGTCGTATAAACGATTGTCACTGGCAGTTTAGTCGGCGATCTACAGTTCCCAGGTCCGGATTCCAAAATAAACTCCACCCTTTGACTGGAAATGTTTTGCGTTATTAGGGAACTTGTTGCTCTTGGAAATATTTCGAGAGACCTTTCTTGACAAAGACGTATTCGGTGTACCACGAAGGGTTCGGTCAACGTCCCAGAGCTGACGAAATACGCTCATAGATCTCGGAGACGGAACCGGGATGCCAAATTCCACGGGGTCTCCGACCGCGGCTTCTCCTTCGGTCTATCTCTTTCGTGCTTCTGCGATCGCTCTCGCGATTAACGCGGATAATAGGAACAATGAAAATGGAAAACCGCCGAGGCTGAAAGTTCAAGCATCCTCGGCGGGGAACAGATCGAACGAATGAATCAAGTAGCGTGCCCTTTGACATCGTTCATTTGCGCTAACCAATGAGATCATCTGGAAGTTCTCCGACGCACAGTTGCTGACCGTTAATAGGGAGAAGGTGCAACGCCTGTATGACATCATCTCGTATTCACGCCTTACAGAACGCGGTATCCAGCCGTCGACACTCCTTAGAAAGTCTTCAAGATAAATAAATGCTTGGAAATTTATTTTTCCGTGCTCCTCTGACAGCCATTACGATAAATCTATTGCAGGACCGTCATGTGTATCGGGGAATAGATCTTTCCGAGGACAATGGTCGTGTCGGACGCTGCAAATTACCAGATCGAAGAACGCCACGCGATTGCTTTCGTGTCTGCGATCATCCATAAGTATTTGCATATCAATGATAATCGTTTCGAAAATCCGATCCTTAGATAGAAACGACGTGACGGTTCGAACAGATCTAACGATCTAAGCCCTAAGTAAACGATCGAGCCGTGAGCTGATCCAGCTAATCTAGATCGCCATCGTGCCAATGGCGGCTACTGAACCGTGCAGTATTTCAATGACGCGTCAACACACGCCACGTAACGCACGGGTGCAAGTGGCGATACCGAGGACCATCGACAATTCGCCTTGTCCATGTTTAATTAACTGAACGCGTTCGCATTCCGGGGCGTGGAGCTCCGAGCCATTTTGTCTCGCGCAAAGCTTTATTCAGCCAGGAAGCATTTTGTCTTTCACGTTCGTTCGAAACGGTTACAACTTCGCGCCTTGATCTTTTCAAAATGCTTCGTTAAACTATGCTCTTAGCAGCCAATGCGGCTTGCATAATATTGATACGAGGAACTAAAGGAACGTCATCGCTTGTGAGAAACATGTTTTTGTCAAGTTCGAGGGCGTACTCGAGAGAGTTTTGTCCCTGCTGTCTCTATTGCTTCTTGCGAGGTTGAATATTATTAAATCTTCTGAATTGCTTGAAAGGATCGTTTGCTACTGAACAGCACGATGTATTTCCGAGGTCACGAAGAAAAAACGTATCCCGATATACAGGTACGAGAGAGCTGAATGAACGCCAGGGAATAGCGTAGTATTTTTGTTGCTGGCTCGCATTGAGTTTCTCGTACCGGACGAAGAGACAAGTCGCGAGAGACGAGGGTCAGAGGAGAGGTGGATCCGTTCATACAAGGTGGTTTTCATTGAAAGAACTCGTTCCTCGGGCCAAATAGGGTCAGTCCATTCATCCTGTCGCGGAACGATCGGACGCGGAACACCTATTAGCGGTAACGGGAAATCATCGCGGTAAAATTCACGTTAATAACGAGATTAGAGAAGAGTCTGTGACTGCGATTTCTAACGAGTTGCGAGTTTACGATTTCATTAGTGCGCTGTAAAAATCAACACGCGCTCGATCGTCTTAACGAACGGACCAGCGATCGGAGCGTGTTTGTTTGACACAGAAGACACTAGGAAAGAAAGTCGGAGCAAAAATACGTCTCGCGTAATCTCGTTTGCCACTTCGCATCGCTTTGCCGCTCTAAGGATCATTTCGTTAAAGCGAATACACTCATGATCTTGATCGCGATAAATTACGATTTGTTCCACAATTGTATTTTAAGTGATGACGATCGAGCGCGTCGATGCAACCTGCCATAATAAGTCTCACGCGTACAAAACAAACTTGCAATTTCGAGAAAACGTAGTTACAATATGTAAGAGAAGTCGATGATAATATCGTCGCTACTGTTTCTGATTAACAATGTATCGTATATGCAAAGAGAGCCGGTGCGTTTTGAACGTTCCGCGTCTCCCGATTAATATTCATTTCGAGTTGACGCGGCTCACGCTCGACACAGATGCAACGTGTAGGCTGCGTTCCGAGACTGCTTCGACGAATTCGACGATCGCGAGGAGGACGCATAACTGATCGTTCGATGAGCGCGCGCTTTCGAGTCGATAGCGTGCATTTTCAAGCGGGTCAACTATTTTTATCCCACTGCTCCACGACATCATCTCTCGGCCGTTATCCATTGCACGCAGGCCAGTGCGATTCACAACGGATATTCGCCGCCTTTCCTCGCGTAATTTCGCGTATAAACCGCGGACGCGGGACGCGGGACGTGCGAGCGGAGACGGGTGCAGCCGCGACGATGCGCCATAAGCGTCGTTAATGCATTCGAAAAACTTCCATCGTTGATCTCGATCGTCGTCGTGCCAGTGGTGTAAATTATTCATCGATCGCGTAACGGGAAGAAACTCGCACGACCGTGGTGTCCTTTTCTTCAAGGTGGTGCAGCCGTGTCCGTCAGAAAACCGGGCGAACTCGCGCGGTGCACGCGACGCGCGTATGATTTATCGAGCGAGGATCGTTACTTCGTTTCCTCCTTCGCGGCCACATAGTCTCGGAACAATTGATGAAGGAAGCAATACGACGCGCCTTAAATCAGCGGAGCCGTTAATCCTAATCGTCAGCTCGAGCACGACCATTTAGAGAAACTGTTGCAATTAGTACCACGATCGGGTCTTTATCGAATGCTTCGCGGTTATCTATCGATTCTGCCGGGAATTAGAGTTGCCTGGCTAGCAATTTTCCGCGCCCCTCGCGCCACCGGAACGAGCAATTAGCGAGATGTAATCGCGATCTGTTCCATCGATGCCACGCTTGTATTCGATCGTCCAAGTCGCCAAAGCTCCGACTTGACCCGTGATTCCTCTTCCTTTTCGAGAATTTTTATCGGCTACCTTGTACTTGCGCCGATTAATAGAGCCGACGATCCTCGATAAGAAAATAAGGTCGGGACGCGATCGCCGAGTGGCGTGTAGCATGTGAGACTTTCGCTCCTCCGCTCAGCAACGATCTCATTGCCGTGGTGTGCTATTGTTCGGGAAAAAAGGTACAAGATCTCCCCTAGACGCGTGCAATTGTAAAACAATGCCGCGCGATGCATAACTAATACCGAGGACCCGTTATTCGCGTGAACTTCTGCTGGATTCCCCGCGGAGAAACTCGCGCTTGGTAGACCAGTTTCAAGCGGTCGTATCGGTGCGTGTACGCGGCATCTCTGGTAGATGCGCGGACAACGCGGCAACGCATTAAACAGCGGAACACGTTTGCTCCGACATGATCTTGAACGATGTTAACGTGGCAGCACGTGTGCCGGCAGCGGTACGCGGATATAGCTGCACGCACTACGATGCGAGTGATCTATCGAAATTTAATGGATAGGGCGATAGTTCGTTCTTGTTTAACCGAAACAATGCAACGATGACGTTTGTCGATCGATAGGAATGTCGATCAAACGATCCAATTGACCGGTCATACGAACGTAATTTATACGATGGCTATGAGATAAATGTCGACAGACAGTGGTATAATAACACTGGCTGCCTCTCGATCTTTATCTATGACGGTAAACGCAAAATCGTTGATCCACGCACTGGCTGGACGCATTGTCGCAACACGGGGATATCAGCGAGCAGGTGTCCAACTCCACAATTTATACCGCAGGGGCGTGAGAAGATAATTAAGATAATCGAAGCCGAAGGCGCATTGTTCCGCGATCCCGGCTCTTCGAAGCTGAGTTACACGCTGCGTTTCGTTCCACGCACCTTTCCCCACGCGTATTTTATGGCGGCCGTAATTGCCGGTTTCTTCTCGATCTCCTGACGACACTTACATGGCTATGGGCGACGATTAACGTCGTCGGACCTTCTCGACCTCTCCTCCAAATGTCACTGGCATCGGGTTGCGTCTAATTACGCACAAAGATCGCTTTGTCCCTTCGAATCGACACTTGCTTCCTTGTGTATTTGTAAGTCGAAAAAACTCTTTTTACGACCCAACGGGCCATCGTTCGATTCTGGAAAGTCTTCGACTTTCGACGACCCGTTTCTTCCGCATTTCTTTCGTCGGTTACGAAAGAACTTGCAATTGGCGATTGATCGTGCTAGAACTGAGTCGAACTGCGTGCATTATCGGATTTGAATTTTATCGGTTTTCTCGTCAAATCGTTCGGTCACCGTCTATTTATAGATAGGTCAACGGCGATTTTAATCGAAGTCTGAATACAACCAGCGATCCTTCCAGTCTAACAGCTCAATGAGTACCGGCCTAAACCCGATCCGGCGGATAAAAGCTACTCCTTTTCAGCGGTTCGGAAATATCCCGTGACTAATCGCGCGCGCGCGAAGCCATGACGCAACAAAAGGTGGCTTCAGAACGTAAGTAGACACGAAAAATTTCTGCCCGCCAAGAAGGCTCTTTTATCAAGGATTCGCTGCCGCGCGTACCAATTGGCTCGGGCGCGGGCTTTCAATGCCTCGGAACGTTCCTCCACGACGCAGCTCCGTAAAAGCAACTTCTACGAGTTTAAGTATCTTCGGAATACATTCAACGATGCGACGTGCATAAGTTATGCACTTGCCTCGATAAGAACCGAGATTCTTCCCGGAGAACGCGATGTGCGTGACAAAATCGGAGTACGAAGATCCGAAGGTGGAGAGCGGGGATTTCCTGTGGAAGAGTAGCGGAGAATAGCGCGGTCGCTCGTGATAGGGTGCGTATAGTAGCCGAAATAGCAACAGCGGCTGAAGATAGACGACTGTCGTGGTATCTAGTTGGCAAATGTTAGTAAACTGAGTTGGAGAGCCCGTGACACAGGAGGGTCGTTGCACTTCCCCAATGGTTTCAGCTCATTCGCAGCACATCGTTTCGCGTTCCGCTATAATAATCGTCGATGCGGGAACACGGGATTATTCTCCGGTGCAATTATCGTCGTTGCGTGCACGATTATTGCACTGTGAAGGCAGAAACCTCTGACACTTTGCTGTATTTGTTTGTTTGCGAGACGCGCTTCGGAATAAAGAAGAAACGAGAGAAAGCATCCGTTTGCAGTACGTTCAAAGCGTATAGAGAAAAGAAGTTGTGCATTATCATGGTGCGAGCTACGAAGCGAATTCTCCGTTAATGCAGAGAAGAAAGGCCTAGGATAAGGATGAAGCTTAACCGCGTAATACAATGAAGCAATTAAGTTGGCCATCGGTGTTGGAACAGCGGTACGGGAACGAGGCTGTCAGCTTCTAAGGCTTCCATGGCATGCAAATCGAGGCAAAACAACGTGACACGGCAACGCGCGGGACGTCGGATCGAATTAGAGAGTCTATGGGTGAAATTGATGAAACGCTCCGCCGTCCGTTTTTGCGACAAGCACCGCCGATGCGATATTTGCCTGACGTTTATTCTCGACGTATCTCGTGATGCATCGGAGAACGGCCAGACGTTTGCCATTGCGTTACTGAAATTCCTCGTGCGTTCGCCTCGCTTGTGAATCAGTCGGAACGATGACATCAATGGGAATCAACGAATTCGCGTCATTAATATTCGTGCGAGCATACGCGCTTCGAAGAAACGAGCGCGAAAGCGGTACGAAACTGTTGCTTCGAGCGAATACCAACATTCAACGGCTGGAGGAGGGCTCACGCGGAAATGAATGTTGCATTATGTTCTCCGGTGTCGCTACATTCGCAATAAAATCATCGAAGAAACCTGTTCGAACATCCAGCTACCTGTATCCTCGCCCTAACGCCTTCTCGAGAAACCTCGGGGATACTACACTGACATAGGATCACAAAGGAACTAATTACCGCGCAAGAGACGCTGTCCCGGTATATCGGGCACTGTTTAAAGAGGAAGCTCGACGTTCCGCGTGAAAAAGACACGTGCAACGCGAGAGAAAGAACAAACGGAATGAAACGTTATTACCACGCCTGTATCGTGTCTCGCCACTTTGAGGTCGACGCATAATAACGAACCGACGCGTCGCAGTTGCCATAATAATTCTCACAAACGCTTCACTCAGGTTATAAATTGGCCTGTGTCGTTTCCGCCTTAACGCGGACGTGACTAAATCGCCGAATCTACGAGAAAGTTAGTTTTGTGGCAAAGAACTGTCCATTGCATTGATCGTTCGCGTCGATAATAATAGAGTGAAAACCTCGTTCCCAGAAGTACGTGACGTTTGAGGGAGATCGTGAGGGCATTAACGAGCGCGAATGCACGCGCGTGCGATAAATTCGACCGCGATCAGCATCCGCGGAACAAACATTCGCTAGGGATAAAGTTCGTTGACTTTTCCGGTGAAAATCTCGCCATGCCGACCAGCCACCCACTTCCTGCCAACATCGCTAGGAAGCGGCTGCATTATTTGAAACTCGCCGTTTCCTTCGCTGAGTGAAAATAAACCGGATTCCATCGGAAATCACGCAAAGACCCGATGCCGGCTGGTTGCGACAGGAACGCGACAGGATCGCGATAGAGAATTGTCTATTCAAGGATCGTTATTAGCATAACTGTTAATTCGTTGATGACGTTGCCGCGTTACGCAACATCGTTTCTCAGCCAGTTCGTTTCTCTGGCGTCGAATAGTCGATCAACGTTTATTTGTCCTCGATTCTCTTCTTTTCGATCTACGGCTTGCCACGCGTCCGCCAAACATCGAAGATGGCTCGCAATTAACGCAGCTGGTGCGTGTCGAATGGACAAAAGGATGCACGATTGGCAATCGCATAATTTAATCATCGATCGTCACGTGCTTTCTCTCGAATTCGATGTTAATTAACTCGTTAATTAGTCTTCGCGTACATACAAATTGCGCATGCCGATTCGGTCGTGATATCCAATTAGCCACGTGCCTCGGTCTCCGACGGGGTTCGCTAGACGACTATTTATAATTGCAAACGTCCCTTAGGACTCGTGAGAGTGAAATTATCTCGACAATTTGTATTCCCATAAATTACCAAAAAAGGATTGAGAGACAGCACGACACGCGTATCGTATTTTCCTAATATCTTGCCATTTTCGTTGTACAATCGATCGAACTTTCTGATCGAACGTTTCGAGACGAGAATCACGTTTCTTTATGGCTAATTTTCGCGTGTCGACTTCGTCGAGTTGTCAGTCGATCGTGCGATATTCTTATTTCTCCAGACGGTTAATCGATGCGACCGCCTGTGGATAGAGCGTAATTTGTAATGGGAACGTGAAGATGGAACTGTCTAGGTGGTTCCATGTCAAATGTCAAAGGTAAAATTCCATCGACCGACTCGGACTGCCAATCTAGCGAACACCACACACGACCGAGTATTAATTTTAGCGCGGCGCTCGCACATTGACTATTCGCGAGTCTCTCGGTTGCATATTTATGGAGGCTAGAGGCGCGTAGGAAGAACGAGATATTCGCGAGAATGGAGTACGGCTGATTGTCGCGTAACGAGCGAATTTAAATCTTTCGGGGTGCGAGGTGTATCGGGTTTCATACGCTATTCTGTAGTTGCATTTAATTGAGTGTAATAATGCTCGGAGACGGTGCGATTGTCGCATGTAGTTCCAGCTAATTTATTCGCGCGAATGATTCATCGAGTCGCCGCTTACCTTTCGATCATCGCGTTGCGATTACAAAAAAGTACGCTTATTAAAATTTCCTTTGATTCGCCAAAGAACTTTCTTCTTTCGTTTATTTCTGTCACAAGTTTCAGGTGTGGTTATTCGTGACCAAGGTAAAATTAACTGGCGAAACGACCCGTTGATTTATGGACCGAAGTTGCGAACGTTTACGATCCCCTTAGCGAATTAACGCGAATGGTTGGGACTTAAGTAGTACACATGGGTGCTGCGACAGATCTCGATCGGGGATTTTTTTTCGATCCAAAACTTTTACGGATGATTCAAGTAACCAATGGTAAACGTACCGGCTACGATCACCTCGATTAACATTAGTTTTGCAACGTTTACCGTTAGCTAATATCCCTGACGCTTGTATTTTTCCTTCCCGGCGACTTTAGACGTTTATGCCGCCACGCGAGAAGTCAATCTTTCGTTACGAAACTGTTTTATTACCCGCGTTTGTACTCGCACGGGATAGCCACCGATGAATGATGCATCGGTAGATTTTTCACGGATACCAGAATCGTTAAATCTCTGAGAAGCGACTGAATTGTCGATTGCGATTTGTGTCAGGGAACGCGCAACTAATTAGACGCTTTGACTATCGACTATGCAATTAAATAAGCCATTACATCAACGATAGATACGCGATAGCTCGTCGCTCTTCAACTGGCGCTTGTATATGAAATATAAATGAATTATTATGAATTATTTATGAGATGGGCATCGTATTTGCGACCTTTAATTGTAATCGATAAGAAAAAAACGGGAATTGGCTGCCTGTCGCTAATAGATAAAATCGAGTTAGTCGCAATGCAGAATGATTACGATTGAGGATCGAGTCGGCGGTGTTTCATTAGTCGCGACGAATGATTATCTCGAGCGATCGAGTGTCCGTATAACAGACGAGTGGAAAAAATGGAAACAATCATGAGTGAAGCAGCCTTCTCTAAACGCAATCGCATTTGTGCCCATTGACGCAAAGCTCCTCTTGAAATTATCGGATCATGCGTAGCGGCGCGAGATAAAGCCGCATCTTAAGCTTAAGTCATCGAGCCGTTGCATAAATATTGGGCGTGCGTGCCAACACATAAGTACAAGTATCGTAAAGTAGCGTCAAGGTATACGATGAGCAAACAGACGGCAGAACATCTATGTAAACATGTCGGGCCACTGGGTAAAAGAAGCACGTGTTTTCTGGAAGCCGCATTCTGGCGTACTCGGTCGCCTCGCTGGCTCTCGAACGCTCGCCGAGAAAACATAGAAAGGGTAAACTTTATACTCTTGGCGCGAGTTAACATCGGCACGTCATTGCGTCATCAATTGCACCACGATGACACGCATGGTGATTGCCCAAATAACTCGTTCGACTTCGTACTTTGAGCCTCGGCTTTCGGTGCTTGTCGCTTCTTCACCGATTTTCTCGAAACGAGGCGAAGGGAATGGCTCACCATGGCCGATCCTCGAACGTAAAATTCGGTCCCGTTCGATTCGCCAGCGACTCTCGTAAATATCAACCGATATCAATGATCCTTGTAACAATTGATTAAAATAACAAACAACTCTTGAAGAAGTTGATGGTGCACGATTTGTTTATCAGTGGAGACGCCAATGAGAAAATTCCATGGGAATCGATGCGTGCAGGAGCAACTATCGTTGTTTACGTGCATTTTAACCATTATGAAAATTGTTTTACCTCCGATTGCGATTACACGTGTATCGTTTAACATCGTTTGCATAATTTTCCTTGATTAATACTTCGAGTACATGTTTCCATCGGTAACTGCCTCGCGTTTTCTAGCAGTACTTCCTTTTGCCGATGGCGCCGCGTCCGGCTCGTTTACGCAAATCCAGCGGTAACGTTTAATTATATCCTGCAAGCGGAAATCAAACGCGTCGGATTCTTATTTATCCAGCATAATCGGAGCGTTGAAATACTAATTCGCGCTAACGCATACCGCTTATTACAATTGATTTTTTGTCAACCTATTTCACTGTTTTTATAAAGTCAACGTTCTTGTTCGCAACATTGTGCGTTCGACGACGCGGCTGTTGCGTTCGCTCAAACGGTTATGTCTCGCAATTACAGAAAGGTCGCTATTGCCGCGATATCTGGTAATCTCGGGCGTGCAGGTTCCCTCTGTGACGTTACGCGATTTTCCGCGATATCTGTCTGCCGCCAATCGCTCGTAGGAACGTTCACCTATCGATATCTGGCCGTTGTACGATATCATAATTATCGAATGTACGCATTTATATATCGTAATTAGCGACAGGCGCAGTTAATCAGGCCGCGCAAATTGCGCGAATTACATCGAGTCGCGACCACTTCACGAGTCGCGCGATATAAATTGGCTTATATATCGCGCTGTACAGGATAATTACCGCCGAGACGATCGGTCAATCGAATAAATCACACTTACGTTGGCGGCAAAGCGGACCCCGTCTGTCTCGCTTTTCGCGTGCCCCAGATTCCTCCGTGCTATCGTAACTTCCTTCGAAAAGCTGGCCAATTTCTTAGATCATGCGTTGCTTTCCTCTTGACTCGTTTACTTCCTGAATCGATGGTAATGCGCTAAAAGGGTAAAAAACCCAGCCAACCAAGCGGACGCTATTAACGCTTGTTAAGCAGCGTTGACAATTTAGGAGCGCTAAATCTCACTGTCACTGTTCTTTGAATCGATGGCGACAGTGAAGCTATGCCGCGGTAACGAGGGCCAATGAAAATGGCCCTTCCGTCGTAAATTCGGAGGGCACCCACGTCGCGGTGTTACAGCGGCCAAGACGCCATGGTAGGTCGTCTCGGGAATGCCGCTTCATCAGAAAAATCGAAAAGTAAAATGTCTCTTTGAACGAGCGCGGTTGAATTCCACGCCGAATATCGCAAGTTACACAGTCTGCATAAAAATATCGATGTGACGTTGGTCGTCGAACGATGGGCGTAGGTAGCATCTCGAAGAATTTCGAACGGCAACCAGAACGAAACGGAGGAATGTGTGTACAGGCGAGCGAATTAGGAAGGCGAATCGAACGATTAATTTTACGGGAACAACCGAACCAGACGTTTCTCGCGGTTCTGCCTCGAGCATAAAGCTCCTTTATGGCAAACACACGAGGGGGGGCGACCACCCAAGATTATACGAGATCGTTCACGGCCAGAGAGTCAGCGCGCTGCACGCATCGCCACTTTCATTCTCCGAATTTCATGAATACACTACAGTGGCATGCGAGAGTTTTCTTTCGAGGATTAGATGAATCTAGAATACGATCGTGGAAACATGTACGCGTTGCATAAATTATACGCACGTAATATACGCACCGAAAGTTTGTCACGGGCTCGTGATTTAGCAACTTGACTGCATATTACGAAGAGACCGCGATTAGGCCGCCGTACTCTACGATCCTCACGGGATTTCGGAGTATTGTCATTCCACGGGTATTTTGTCTCGTAAACAGGCATTTTCAGAGTTAATTCTTCGACCGAGGAACCGGTGGCTACTTCGGTGCTTCGTGAATGGAACGTGATCGCCATAGAAATTCCCGAACAGCGCAGAAACGAGCCGGTTTAACGTTCGTTTAACGTTCTTCCTCGAAAAGATTCTTAATTCCAACGGATTCTCTTAATCCGTCTGGAGAATAGGACGTCACGTGAAATCGAGCGTCATAATCTGCCCCTTGACCGAAAAACGGCTGCATGTTTTTCACGAACCCTCGATTTTCTTGGAAGGACGCGGCTTTGCAAGATCGCTGCATAAGATCTGACGGAAAATTATGCTCGAACGATACCGAGAAAGTGCAGACTACGTGGCGCCCAGGCTTGTGCGTACGGGAACCTTAATGGTTCGGCGAGCGATGATAACAGCAACCCCATTAAGGTTCCGTTAAGGTAAACAAGCGTTCTTTCTTTCTTATAACCACTTTAGATGGTCGATCCGTGACTCGAGCTAGGGCTTTTTATAATGACTTCATCCCTGTATAGGCGGAAATCTCGAAGGTGGTAACGTATTATTTAACCGATCGTGTTCCTTTCGCGTGTATCTCGTGCCAAACGAAATTACTTCGAAGCTGTTTCCACTGGAGATTTAATGGAAATCTCCGACAAGCCGATCGCCTCCAGCCTTCGGAATGGATCGATAGTGTAAACAATATTAACGTCCACGGATGGACCATCCTAATTATTATCGAGACCGGGGACTAGGAATATAAGTTACAAGACAGCCAGTGAAATTGAATTTCTACGTAGCAAGAGATTGTTAACCGATTGCGTTTAGGCTGAGCCACCTGTATGCTCGTTTTTGTATAGAATTAGATATAGGCGCGGATACTACGAGTTTGGCTCGCGAGGACAGCAGCGGCATATTCTTGGATTTTATCGGCGCATCAGCACTAGAATACGCGATGTTGGAAATACTCCAAGTGGACACGAGAATGACCTGAATTCGATAATAGTACTCGACAGCTGTATGACCCGGTCGTGGTTAATTTCAGATCGATGTTATCAGACCCCATGGAACCAACGACCGATTCATTGCAGAAGATGCGGTACACAATATCCATGGCTAATAATGTAATCGAAGTCCGTCTGACCTGGAACGCTGCCCAATTCTTCGATGATACATTCGCGGTTTGACGCACCTCGAAATTTGAATATCGCCCGCTCGTCGCGTTTACCAAATGGCATATCAATTCTGGCGAATTAATCGAGCCCCTTGGTAGAATATTGATGCGTAAATTAGTTTTGCATGACAAAAGTAGCAGAGGTTTAGTCACCTCGCATTGTATTACGAATGAGATGTTAAATAACTGGAGGCTTACGTGCACTCGATTTTGGAAACTATCCAATCCTCGATATACAAATCCTTACATATTCGGCGGTACATACAGCATCTGCTCTGAGACAATTCTCGTTGCAGACGAGCTTCCAGGAATCAATTAGCCTATGCATGTTCGAGTCGGTCGAGACGCTAGTATTCTGTAATTCAAACCGAACTTGCTGGCGAAATTCGTGAGTCACCGATTTAGCGAGGTCCGGCAGTTTCACGCAACACGCGAAACCCAGATTCCGCGATGTATTTATTTTATGACACAGCGTCATTTGACGAGGCAATATAATTTGACAACCGCTGGAAGTTGACGCATCGCATCGTTTTTAATTCCACTCTCGTCAAATACGACGATTGCTATTTGTCATATTTTCGCGGATTTCCTCGTTTTGAACGACGATTCGAAGCTAAGCCAGCCGGTAATAAGATCGATGATACGAAAGATGCGATAAAATCGATCATTCCAGAATAGGCCCTTTGGATTCGAACTTGATATTCGTCACTCGCTTTCACGTAGACTGGACTCGCGCTATCGTGCACGATCGCGATCGATGCCATTCTGGCTGAAGAGTATTCCATAAAAAATTCCTCTGAAAGCGATCTCATCTTCTTCTGCCGAATCCTCATGGATTTCCACGTTAAGTTAAATTTAAATAATATTATTAAGGCTGATCGCGAGTCAGTGGAACCTCGAGAAACTCGTGCAAAGATTGGGTCGATCGAGGTTGGCCTACAACTCGTCGGAATTGGGTCCATTTTCGTTGATTCATTAAGTGGATGCATGCGGCTTCTTTCTGTGGTTAGGCAGCGATGTATATGAATCATCGTTCTTCCCAAGCAAGAATCGCACTGCATCCTTCATGGCCAGTGAAATTACATAAATAGACTCATTACTAATGTTAATCTTTGCCGCGAAAAAGTCAACTCATTCTGTACTTCCTATACTTTCAGGCGTAGTTTTCTTTCTATTCTCTCGAGACAACTAATTTTCCTCTTGTAGTAATCAGTGTATACGTATATAGATTACAGGACTTTCAGCCCGTAGACACAAATATGATAATAATCGCCTGGCAGATTAATGATTCGCGAAATCGTTTTGTGCATCATCGACGTTTGTTACACTTCTTGACGCGTGGCCTCCCTTATCAGTCTGACTGACTGCGATGACTTCATTACCATTTAAAACTCACCCGAGATACATAGAGTGAGTGAGTGAGTGAGAGAGAGAGAGAGAGAGAGAGGCGAAATTGTTTCTTCAAGATCGAAGAACGGAATCATTTGCGCGCCGCGTTCCGAGATATCGACGTCGTTTCTTTGCAGGGTCATTCCCTTTCCCGGTCGACGAACACGGTTGGTTTACGAAGGGTTGTAACTTCGGATGGTGGCACTTTCTCCTGTAAGAATTTCGCGACAGTAAGCTACGAAATTTATGCACGGCCTAACGAGCTTCCGTGGTAACTCTTTACGGTCGACTTATGGATGTTGCCTACCTGGTCAGGTGGCAAAGTCATTTCTTAATGCACCACCATGAGGCTGCGTTTCGGCGAAGTGCCGAGGAATCTGTCTGCCAGCAAACAGCCAGCCAGCCAGTCATCTGCGGGCAACGAAAGCGGGAAAAAAAAGAGTCGCTTTCTCGGAGTGCAATCTGCATTTTACGTAAACATCGTTTCTACGAAGTCTATCGGATGTTTACCGATACGCCGGTCATCACCAATTATACCCTTTTTAGCTTCGCAAAAATCATGAACGACGCAACGCGAGTTACTCTCGTATCACAAATCGTACGATATATTGTATAATAAATCGCCTCGCATCGACACACGGAATGCGTTTCTCGAAACTATGACAAGTGAAAACGAACTAACTCGGAAGCAAGCGAGCTAGATCGCCGTTTCTCGCTTTATCCGCTCTCGACACCTTCGCTCGTCCAACGTTACCAAGTTTAGCGTGTACGAGCGATCTCACGCGGGTGTTGGAGCATGTTTCTTCTAACCAGTTACCAACGACCTACGATTATCATAAAACTTTATGCACGACCATATAGCTCATAGGGAACGGTATAAATCGTCGTAGAGACGATTGTTTATAGCAAGGATGTTACAACTACCGTTAACCGTTCGAAAATTGCACAAATCAGCGTACTGTCGCGTAACGATGATTTCATTAGCCGAGAATATTTTCCTCGTCGAAAGGTAGGTCGTGTCGGGTCAAATGCCGACACGAGCATCGTGATCTGAAAATATAACAGCTGAGAAACTAACAGCTATGTATATTGAGAGTTGTGATTATAGAATCAACGATTAATTCATTATAGTCGCACGCTCGCTGATTCCTCGCCGTTTTCTTTGTTCGAGAACTGCCGTTCCTGAACTCGTTTACCCTTGACTCGTAACATAATAAAATTGCCCGCCATTTCACGTCATAGCGTCATGATTCTCAGTGAGAAACGCACGGAAAAGTTTCGATTTTTCGCACAGAGTCACGGTTATTCACGCTACGACTAATCGCTTATTCGTTCGGTTTATTTCGGTTACGGTGAAAATTTCGCATCGTGCAATGGTCTCCCTTTAATAACGCACGATCGAAGGAGAGATTCGCGGCAGAAACCACGAGAAGTAAGTGCACGTAGAATTGCTCAATTACCCGACGCAGTAATTCCACTTCGACCAGCATGTAGAAGTAAATCGCCGATGGAACGTGGCGGGTTTACCTTTGTAAATTGGCACAAAAAGACCGAACCACGCGATCGCGGCGACAGCCGACTCGATTTCTTTTTCTCCTTCGTTTTCTTTACAGCGCAAGAGATCGACTACCGTAGAATTAAGGTGTCCTCCCGCGGTGAATCAGTGGTTCGACTCGAAGCGTACTTTCGACCGGAGTCCTATTTTTCTTTTAAACGAATCCCTCTAATTGGAACTACCAACGGTTCTTCCAAATTCTTTCTCTCTTTCGCCTCTATCGTTATCTGTTTCGCAGACATATCGACGAATTCACCTCCCTACACCGTCTTTTCGGTGTTATCTTTCTGCTTCGTAGATACCGCTGTCACATTTTCATTAATCGCGCGCCTATTCGAACGAATTACAAGAGCAAACAAAAAAGCTTTACACTTTGTATTAACACGTGGCGATCTCGTAGAATCATAGTCGAGAACTTCACGATGTATAACAGCTGTGTGTCCTCGATCCCTGCGAAGATTTGGCCATCTAGATTCGCGGTTCCCGCGAACCAGACAGAGTAGCCTTTTTGTTCGAAGCTGGTTATTTTTCAGCTGACTGACATTCTCACTGACTTCGCTCATCTCCAAAATTTACGCTCGTTAATCAACGCTCTGAACGGAATTTTAATCTTTCACGCTCGTCCCCTTCGCGGAACTATTTTCGATCAATTTTCTCCTTGTACTCTCTGTATCTCGTACTGTAGCCGACGTGCTTTTATCTGACGCATAGACGATGTAACTTTCGTCAGACGTAAGGTTTTTTTATTCTTCGACGATTACTTGCGAAGGATGTTAAGGAAAAATGTTGTATTCGAGCGTTCGCAAACGGCTGACCCACTTCGCGTTAGCTAACCATGGAACTATCGCTCTCGTCAAGATAACTGTCTTCAAGGATCGCAGGTTCAAGCAAAATTCATTATTATATACGGATATTCTTATCAGCGTTTCGTGGTTTTCTAGAAAATCTCGAGCTGCGAAAGATACAGAAAGAAACGAGACGATTTATTAGTGTTTGACATATCCTTTTAGCGATTTTTTGTTAGAGCGATGCCGGCGAAAGAATCCTCTCCGTTGATTAACACCCAGCGCGTGGAGCAGGTCGGTGACTCAGGTTCGACAAAAAGGGAACTGCGGTATCGTTGACCGAACTCGCGGTATCGATTTCGCACAAGACTCCGGCAATAAAGAGTGGCGCCCAGCAGCCGTGGTATCTCCGAGGTCATACCTGCGGACGCCAGGTCGAGAATTTTGACGCGGATAAAAGTGGTTTGCGGTCGGTTACCGCCCGTACTGCCAAGGTCGATCTAATCTTGGCTCTCATAGGTCAGAGGAACTGCATTTCATCTCGGCACGTCTCTTAATAACGAGTCAGCCAGCGAGGAAAGTGCAACGAATTCAAAATAGTTCTGGGAAGCGGACTGTACGTCGGAGGACTCGAACGAAAACCACTCGAGCTCCGAGTAGTAAGGGTGGAAAGCGTCATCGATGAGAGGCCGAACCGAAATAGAGGTATCTGGCACCTATTCGAGCTGCCTCGTGAGCTTTATTGCCAAGGACGAGTCGCGAAAGGATATTTCAAGGCGAATCATCGTAATCTTCTGCACCGATGCGCTTTGTGAAAGTCGATCGACGAGTCACTGGCGTGGAACGGAGACCGTTAAACGATCTGCCATGTTTCGGTGCCTAGAGGGGAAAAGAAGAGGACGCGCCTTCCACCTTGTCTGCTTTCCTCCTTCCTTTCGATTTTCGAGACGTTTGTAAAAGAAAATAAAACCGAGCGTGACGCTCACTGGAAGCCGGTGGCGCGAACAGAGGCTGCGATCCGAGAGGCAGAGCATCGATAAGGATTCTCTCGCGTGCAACGGTGAGCGCGCGCGATCGTGCTCCGTAAAATCGAGCCACGATCTTAATCTTCGTCGACAAGGTCGATACCGAGGAACCCGAGGAGACTTTACGACTTCCAGTTCCGTCGGCATGGAAAGATCTTGCGAACTCGCTTCAGGAATTTCTCGAAGGTTGATGCAAACTGAACGCGAATCGTACCGCTTTGAATCATCGATTCGCGAATTTCACCGTTCCCCCTTCTCCGTTTGCTAAAGATTCACAGCCACGCGCGATGGTAATCAAGGTCGAGTACGAGGTAAACTTGATCCGACGATCGGGAAATATTTTATCCCATATAATCAGATGGACGAGACAACGTTCGTAAATTTTTCTATCCGACAACAGTAATTCCCCGTCCACATAGCATTTAGTGTATCATCGATGTCGATTACTCGCTAATCCCGACACGGCTCGCCTACCGATTCGCGTTTTCTTCGTTCAATTCGACGTTCGTACTAAACGTTAGATTCTTGCGAATCCAATTGCTTTCGCGTCTATCGCAGACCAAACGAGATCATCCTCTCGTTCGTTTTTAAAACACAGAAAAGGAGAGATTTACGAAAGCTTCTCGGGACTAACCGTATTAGTAACGTCTGCCTGCATGTCCGTGTCTTCCTCGACTCCAACCTTGATGAGATCCTCCTCCTTCTCGTTGTCCGAAGTATTCAGATACTCGTCGTAATCCTGCTCGAGACTCTTGGTCTTCGGCTGAGTATCGTCGATCTTCGAGCCGGCTTTGTTCGCTGGCTGATCGAAGCTCTTCGTCACGAGGCTGCTGGCGTTCTTCGACGATTTACGCTCGACCAACGAACTCGACAGTTTGCCGGGTAAATTCTCGTCGAACTTCCTCGGAGACCGATGACCAGAGGCGGAGTTAACGTAGGGAAGGCCGGCGATCTTTCCACGATCGCGATCCAGCGGCCTGGTGAGATTTTTCGGCTCGTGTCTGAAATTCCCGAAGCCGTCGCTTTTCGCGTATCTGTCCATCTCGATGTTTCTGTAGTCTCTCTTGACCGTGAGTCTGGGAGTCGTTGGATCATCGGACGTCAACCTTCTGATGATGTCGTCGTAAGTTTTCAGCGGCGGTTTCTTCTCGCTTCTATAGAAATCGTTGTCCAGCTCGTCTTCGTCCAGATCCTCATCCTCCATCTCCTTCGAGGCGTCGTCTTCGTCGTTCTCCGCGTCGTCGAATTCGTCCACGGGATATTCGTAATCCTCGAAGCTGTCGATCCTCCTCCTGTCGGTCTTGGAGTGGGGGGGCTTGGACTCGCTGAAGTTCGATCTCCTCCAATCGTCCAATCTCCTCGATGGTTCCGAGTCATCGGAGCGATGTCTCTTCCTACCGTCGAGGCGCCAGTCGTGTCTAAAGATACCGACCCTGTGTTTCCTCCCGTTTTTCCACCAAGGACGATGCCCGTCGGGGCTGTTTTCATTGTACGCCCGCGGTTTCTCGTAATCGAACCCGTCTTCAGCCGAATCGTAGTCCCAGGCGCGATTCCTCGGATAATCGAGCCTGTGGTGGGTCCTCTCGGATCTCATTCTGTAGCTTCGACCGGCGTATCGAGGAGAACCTCTGCGTTTCTGTTCGTCCTCCTCGTACCAGCCGATTCCGCGATAACCGCCTCGATGATACCTAGTCGGGTAACGCGGTTCGAACATCCGGCTGTGAACGGCAATCCTCGAGGTCCGGGGATAGGATCTCTCGTAATAGGGGCGAACATCGTAATCATCGTCCTCCTCGTCCTCTTGATCCTCTCGGTCGACCAACGAACCATCCTCGTAGTCGAGTTCCTGCGACCAAGGCGATGATCGTCTGTCGGCCAGGTCATGACGATTTCTCCTCCCATTGAATGACTCGTGTCTGTGCCTGTGTCTGTGCTTGTCGTCGTTAGCAGTGTTTTCGTGGGGACGATGCCTAGCCTCGATCGCGAACAGACCGTATGCCATCAGAAGGATCACGAGTAACAGCCTCCTGTCGCGCGTCATTTCGTCTTCGGAACCGTATTCCTCGGAGCACCTTACATTATCCTAGCGACACGCGATCCTCGCGATTCTCACGATCGCGATTCCGAGCTTGGTCTGTTCGTCGCTGGAAAACCACACGGTTCGTTTGATTCAACGATGCATCGCGATCAAAGCGCAGTGGCACTTCGTCTCACTGAGATCCGCGACCGACCGGTGTCCCGATCGAGACATTAATGATCGGCCGTGTTTCGCTGGCAATGGCAGCGCGGATAGATCGCCAAAGGCGGTTATTAGTGTCCGAGCTTCGAGAATCAACGTAACGGTGATGGGATCACAGTCGAACCACGTGGTACAAATCGCGCGTGACCCGATGAAACAGGGAATATCGAAACGTCTCGCACGACGCTTGCTTTTGGCCACGTTCCAGTTCGTTCGATTCCCCAACAATGTCTTGCTAATGGAAAACCTTCTACGATTCTCGACGCAACGATCCTGCTCACGTCTCACGCCTTCTTGCTTCGAATATCGTCTCCGCGTCCATCGCGCGTTTGCTATCTTTCCTGTCACTCGTTCGCAACAATTCGATCCGGCTACTCGAGCCTCTAAACGCCCGATTCGATTTCGATGTACGATCGAATCGACGTGACTACCGTTTTCCTCACTTTCCTCGAAAACGATCGAAACGCGCGCGCGTCCTCGCCGCCGATACCGGCACACTGCTCGCTCGAGTCCAGCTACACGGAGATTACACTGAATCGTATCGCGGACCGAATGTCGCGGGCGACTGAGGCCAGCCTCTCTGGTCGACGGCTTGAGAGATCGCGGAACGCAGTGCGCATGCGTGCGGGCGATATTCGTCTCCCTCTCCCGCCCCCTCCGTCACCCTCGGCCGCCGACTTTTCTGCGTCCCCTTCGTCCCTTACCTGTGTGCTCTTGTGTGCCACCGCAACAACCGTGCACACGTTGTTTCACGGACTGCCAGTGGACGCGGTATACCTTGGATCTGGTACGTTCGATCGATGACTACGCTCCGAAAATTTCACACCGAACCGACACCACTGAAAACTTTCGCTTTTCTTCGTCAAGTTTCGCGTCGTTCTCGTTTGCGCATTATTGCTGCCGTTTCAGTTTCTCTTCCACCACGTGGACGCACCATCTCCACTTGGCCACGTCTTACACGATCAACGCGGCGACGGGATTTACCCTAAAGCGATACCCTCTATATCGATTATTAGTTATTTATCTATGCGGCGTAGGCTATGCCAGCGTGCATCCATATCGTCGAGAATTAAAGACCGATGAATCGTCCTTGCGTATCCTCGGACGAACGGGACGTTGCGTCGACTCGCGAAATCGGAACTCGATCCAACCCTACCGCGTCAGTATACGCGTTTACATCTACGCGTATCGTCGCACGTGTCTTCCTTTATCTGGCCGCATGGAGCCATGGCAATCGATACACGTGTTTCTGTCACTGTTCCCAATCGATTCGTGTAGCGTCCCGATTTTACGATCGTCCGGAGAGATCGACACCAACGACTGGCCACCCTTTTCGTTTCCCATTCACTTTCGCGTCGCCATTCAGAGATTCCGAGAGGATTCGGAGTCCGGCGGTGCCTCGAAATCCGGTCGAAAGGCTGGGGCGAGAACGAGAAGTCGATAGAATCGCGATGCCTGGCTTACTACAACCGGTACAACGAGGACTGGTTTTTCGTCGCGTACGGAGGTCGTCTGACGTTTTTTATCGCGCCTTTTAAGCCGGCCGCTATACGCACCACAATAAATAAACACGGTAGCCCTTTTGGACGGCTTCCGCTCCGATTCGATCCTCGATAATGTTCCAGTACGCGACCTATCGCCGAGATGCATCGTTCCTGTGCGTCATCGGTCCTTTCCCATACGAGCCAGAGAATGAAAAAAGGAAGCTACGCATCCTCTCGAACGATGCCAGTCGGGTCGTATCCAATGGCATTCTTCTCGTTAAAGTATCATATCCGTCAGTTATCGACACGTCGCGCCGCGTCTTCAACTTCCAATTCGACCTTTCCCTCACGATGTCTTTTTGTCGCGTGTCCGTGCTCCGTCGTTCGAAGCGTTTTATCTCTCCTCGAGCTCGTTGCCTCGTTCACAGACGAGATATATCGTATGTATAAGAGGTACAGTCAGACTGCACGACATTGGAGCAAATTGTATGTGAAAATGCAGGAGCCGCTTAATCGTTTCACTTTTGCGGCATCGCGTTACCGATATTAATTCGTTGCCATTTGTCAGAATCACGCATACGGTGGAGCGGTGTTGCGTCGCTGCAAAAACGACGATTAAATTTCATCCTAGTCGGAGATTTCGAGCGGTACCCGTACGGAACGCGTGCAATCAGCCTGCCAGATAAATGATCCGAGGTCCCAGGTGAGAGGGGCGAGTAGACGAATAAATGACGCTCCGACTTCGACTCTGTAAGACACGCCCGTGGAATGCAGTCGTTTGGACGCGGCGTACCGAGAAAATTTAAGAGCCGCGACTCGACGCTTGTGTCGCTAACAAATTCCCCTGAACTCGGTATGCATTTTTCGCGCCGGTATTAGCGATTACTTGAAGTGGCAAGCCGTCAACGGCAGACGTCACAGAACCGCTTCGAGCTCGCGCAATCAAATCTGATCCTGCTGTCTTTCTATTTCTGAACTCAACCAGGTCGGAACGGCCGCGACAAAAGACGCAAGCCGCTTTAGAGAACGTTCGCTTCCGCGGAATACCATCAAAATTTTCGTGGGCACGAAGCGAAATTAGTCACGCGGATTTAACCACGGCTCTCGTGCCAACAGGCCGCTCTGAATGCATCGATTTGTTCTACAATGGAGAGCGCGTATCGTACACGAAACTTGTTCGACGTCCGACGTTGCTCCTCCGGTGGAAAAACTCGCTGATTTAGAATCGAAGTAATATTTGTCGGAATTGTCGTCCACGGGTCTTTGGTCTTACGCGATCATCGTTCGTTTATTGCGTCTTTAACGATAATTGAGAACAGGAAACGACTTAGATTACACAAACCTACGAGAAAACCGAGCAGAGATCGGCGTGTAGCGCAGCCGGGACACGCCGCTTTCGATCTAAAAAGTTTTGCCCAGGTTCAGGAGGTTATCTCGGCAGATTATGCTTGTAGGTCACATTGTTACTCTCTGGAATGGTAGTTCGCAACGCTAGTTCTCTGTGTCAAACGCGTCTGACTGTTTTTCTCTTTGAATTCGTTACGAGTTATGTAACGTTTCACGCTTTGGGAAATTACGCTGGCGAATGATCGGCCTGGAAGTCTAAACCAGGGGGCAGCTCGCGAAGCGTGCAAATCGCATTTTCGTTGGCGATTCACGAACGCATCCGTGGTGAATCTCGTTTCGTACGGACTGTGTGTGTACCTGCAGATCGTGAACGCAAAGAACAGTCAAAGAACGGGACGAGAAGGAGAACGTGTGGCAGACTCTGATCGCGATAAATGGAATTCCTTACCTCCATTTCCGAAGACCCCTCTCGATGGGGTGACCCTTGACATCTCGCAACCCAACTACGCCTCCTACGCCACTCCTCTCCTTCTCGTTTTCTTTCACCACGTTACCTTGGCACCGAACGTTGCCACGAAAAAATCCCGCTCGGAATTCGAATGCGTCGATATCATAGACGTTCGCGCCACGTCCATAGACAATGAAATTCCTCCGTTATTATTTATCGTTGCGCCGACACGCGATCTGATGTTAACGAACGATCGGCTAAACGAAGCTGCGGTTCGATCGCCAACTCACTTACGAGAACGAATCGGAAATAATCGAAAGGTAAACAGAGGAGATTAAACGAGGGACTCGACTCTACGACTTGCATCGTTCGTGTCAAATGGTAGGGTAAACAGAAGTCCGAGGAATGTTCGGTCGGTAACGGGCTCTCCGTCTGTTTGACCAGTGATACTTTCAATTTAATATGTAATTAAGCGCTTGACGCAACAACTAATTTCATGGATCTCGAGACGTAAAAAGTCGTTCGTAATATCTCTCGACTTGATTTTAAACGATTTCTACTAGTCGCATGAATCTGTTCCACCAAAAAACATTCCGCAGCTGCATAATTTCGATTTCTATGGGTTGATTCCTATCGCATCGATGGAGAATAAGCCGAACATAGTGGGTTGTAAATGTAGCGCCGTATTCCATGACACGCGTCGCGTGAGCAATCATCGATTTACGGGATTACGAACGGACCACACGCTTTGGAAACTGGCTCCTAGTTTCCGTCGCCTCTCGGCAGATGGACACAAAGAGCGCTTAGCGTTCGAAATTATCTAGCAAGATTCGGAAAAGATGCAGGAGTTTATAAGAAAATTCGATGGAAAAAGTCGATAAATTTTGCAGATGATTTTATTGTTTCGTTATCAAACGCGGTGCACCGACACCGTATTACGCATTCACAATCCTTTGGTTTACAGATGTACACGTTACAGCTTACGTAAACTCTAATACCGTATTTGTTTTATATTTTGTTCTGCATCCTTGATCTGCACCTATGTCTGAGATATGTTAAAGGCAGGTACAGGAGATACGTCGGTGAACACTAAAGAGGTACGATATAACACACTACGAGTAAGTTTCGCGCATTTGACGCGGTATTTTAGAAAAGAAAAGCGTGTCTCCAAGGTGTAAATGGTGCAAATATGCTGCGATAAGTGCGCCAGGTGATAGAACTTGTTACTTATCACGGCACTTCGTTCGCATCGAAATCAACAGGATGAATCCGAAAGATCTTCGTTAAATCTTTTACTAGATCAATTTCATTTAAGTTACATACTAACAAAGTCGAGCGTAAAATTCAACTATCGAAACGTCTTTCTGGTATGTTATATCTTACTCTATCTTACAGGTTTACTTGAAGAATCGAAATACGTCGCATTCTATCATAGAATCTACAAAAAACGTGCCAATATGACAAAAAGAAATAGCCATCTTTGAAAAAGGAATAAAGAAAAGAGCACGATGCCCAAGTATTGTAAAGCGAGGGTATTTCGTCACGGCCAACAGGAATATCGTATTCCTAAGAAAGCTCCCTTAAAATACTTAGAAAAAACGTTTGCGAATAAGCTTACGCGCTAAAAAGTACAAGTTCACGACCGAGACTCTAACGAGAACATTCGACCGTTACATATCGAAACTGCTTTTTGATTTAAATTCTGACGATCTTCGATCGCAATTCGATTTCGTTCCGTCAGTCTCGCGCTTCTTTCCTTCGTCAAAGAGAATTCCATGGCGATGGAAGAAGACGCGAGACTCTTCCATCACTGAATCCCCTCGAGTGCATGCGAAACGCGACGAGAATTATTCAAACTGCTCACAATATCGACGATAGAAGACCAGTCAGAAGACTAACCGCGAGCGTGACCGAAGCGACCATAACGCTCGATGCTCCTGACAAATGAAGCTTATTCATCAAGTCTTGCGGTACGTCGACGTACACCTTTTTCACACCGATATCTCGTATTAGCGTTGACAACGTCTCCGCATCGACCTTGTCACCCTCGCTCGACCAAACGGTTAGGGTTACGTTGCTCGCGAAGGAGCTATTCTCCATCAGCGACTTGATCACTTTCGTACTGTTCGCGGCTAGACCAGCTCTTACAGGATAAGTTATCGGCTGAGTAACCTTCTGTTCTTTCAAGATGTTGATCATATCTTGGATCTGTTGCTCCGTGTATTGACCTTCGGTGACGTTGTCATTGACGCCGTACCTGAAACACGAATCGATGAAGTTTCGAAATATTACGAACTTTTATATTCGTAGACGGTGACTATCGTTCTTACCTGGTGGTCCAGCCGACCGACAGCGTGTACTCTGGAAACGCCATGGCTTGACTTACGAAGGCTTTTGCGGTGACCGGTGTGGTGCTTGCGTTCACTGGTCCAGGGAGTATATCCGCGTTAAGAAATACGGGGAATTTAGTCTGAAAACAAAGAAAAGCTGAGCGATTAAGACGAAAGCAGAGCAGATATTGGTAACGGAAGGCTAGACGCTTAGGATTCTCGATCGTGAGGAACGCGTGGCCATCGGTAATCGAGGCAAAAATAACCCTCCAGTTCTGGAATGTATCGTTTGACAGAAGCGATCGGTGAAACGAAGCACGAAGGACTTTGTAAAGATGCACGAGTCGATCTATAAATACGCAAACGGGATACGTACGTTATTGCGGACTTTCTCCAAGATAGGTATGCTCGCGTTGAAGGCATTGATGCTCTTGAAGTCCAGCTTGATGCCCTTGGTAACGTTCTTCTTGATCACGGTGTTGAGGAAATCGTCTAACGACAAGTTGCTCTTAGTCGCCGGCGGATGTGCCATTATCGGTATCAGTTGTGTGCTATTATCGCTCGTACCGTTCAGTGTGCCCAACGTAACGTCGGCCTCCAGCATCTTGACGTTGGCTTTAAACAGGAGAGCCAAGTTTATAAAAGTACATATGTACATCGGTACGAGTGAAAAAGAGAAAGAGAACGAGGAAGGGCAAAGAGGGAGCAAGGAGGGAGGCAGCAGTGGTACATCTGGGAAGCGCGAACAGCAATTGCGCCGCGAAACGAGAAAGAGAAGGAGGGTGAGAGGGAGATACCGCGGTAGTGAGAAAGAGATGAAAAATCGGCTGGTTTCAGTACTCGCAGACACGTGCAACGAATATCGATCGATGCCTAAAGAGGCTGCGAACCAACAGATTTCAAATTCCTACGCCAGTGCTAAGTACAGCTTTTTAGATTCTTCGCGCTCGTGGAGGCTCTGAAAAAGCACTTGGGATCTTCGCACCTTCCTCCCATTCGCCTATTCGATCACGTACGAGTGTTTCGTTCGTAGAAACGCGCGACCGACTTCCGGTTGATTCTAGAAGGAGATGCACGCAGCCACCTTGACACATATTTCTGCAGGCCCGGTCGCGATCGTATATGTCACGGGTTCCTTCATACTTTTCCTGGATATCGTTTCATTGATCGAGACATGATTGCGACGACAGCGACGCACCTAGCGAAGCATCGCGGAGAAATCGCCGAACGATGTAAAACGACAAAGAGGAACAGGTTCGGCTTTCGTTCGTTCCGCTTTTGTCGCGGACGACGCGATCAATTACGGAATGGGAGGATCAAGGTCGTACGTATCCGGAGACTGACCTTCCTCTACTCTACGACCATTCGAACGTCGTTGCTGACGTCCGAGTCTCATTGAGATTCAACGAGGGTGACTGGTTTGTTTCTCGAAAATCTTTCGCCGACGTGACCACGAAGGTGATACCATCTTCCTGAATATTAATTAATACGAATTTTAAAACATCCGGTATCACGCCGGAGCGTGTTTGAAATATTTGGTTAAACGACCTTCGACCTCGTATGTTGAAACCGCCCGAAGCGTTTAATCCCGATAATTGGTATTAAGCTCGCGCGATTTGACCGGTGCAAACATATCTCACGTGGCTGATGGGGTTACAAGCGTGTCCACCGTACGGGATATCACGATATGGAAAATGTGTCGATGCCATATTTCGAAAAGATTCGTTAACTAATAAGGCGTAACAGGCGATCGCGAATCTTCTGGGAAATGAATTTCTCATCAAGCTCTCATTATTACCGCGTTCTTTGAAATCTGACTCGTCGTATACATGCGATGCGATTAATTTCTCACGGGGCACCTCGTTTAAAGAAAATGATTATTATCGGCGGAACATTGGAAATTCAAACCTGAACGTTAAACGCGGTTTAAGTTTCTCGGTTTCTTGTTAACCACGCGCGATGCAAGTATCGTCCGGCGCGATATTCGCGTGGCATTAAAGACGACGGACTGTGATAGTTTGGAGTGCCGTGTTTCGATATCGCGGATCTGGAATATTTTCGCAAAGCTCGTCGACGCAAAAGGGATCGAACAAATTCTATTTCGATCATTAACGTGGTCTCAACTATTTCGCCAACGAGATCTCGATGAGATTGCCAAGCAGACCACTTCAATTACGCGATCGACGTACCTGATACAAGTGCGTTGTCGAGTTTCTCCTTGCTGTTGACGGCATGCTCCCAGACGATCTTGGTGAGATTACCCTCGATGTCTGGAAAGAAAGTGGCTACGTCTACAGAGACGTTGCTGGCGGACATGGCAGCCTCTGAAACAAGCAAACGTCGCGTCTAGTTAAAGAGGTGAACGGGTCTCGACCTTCCGCATTAATATTCTCCAGGCCTCTCGACCTTTGACCCAATATTCGGTGGGGTCGTTTCATAATTGAGCGGACTGCGAATTCCTCGTGAACCAGCAGAGGGTAGGAAGATCCGGAGAGTTTTCGGGGGAGGGGCTGGATGACGGAGAATTTCGCCCTACTTTGCACATTGTGTCCCGAGAGATCGATAATCTTATTCATTCGTTACCGTCGTTACCTTCTCCGCTATTGTAGAAGATCGTTTGCGCAACTACCAGCAAAAACAAAAAGAAGAAGCACGCAGCATCGTTGAATTTTCCTGTCCGATCTTTCCTGTCACCGGTCTTTTCTTTCACTCCTTTTCCATAATTGTTTGTTCGCTTCGCTTTCCTAGAAACATCGTGCAAAGGGAGCAACAAAGATTCGAAAGAAGCATCGTTCGTGAAAATACGGGGATACTTGGCAAATTTTGCTCGAACAAATCGATACGCGACGAACTCCCGATACAACAGTTCCAACTGACCCGTTTCCGGTTCAGCAGATCTGTGCAGGGATGGTTGTACGCGTTGGTCGATCGACTACCCAGCCGCAAGGGAGAACCGTGCTCTTTTTAACACGTATGAAACGGGGAGTAGAGATCGGAGCTACTGAAAATGGCCAGGTTATTCGATGATATTGCGAAACGCATATAGGGAAAGAAAGGTAAGCGTAATATTTATTTTAAGAAAAATTTATCGACTTTGCCGAGAATTTCTTCGTAGCGCTATTTTCAGAGATCGAGCTAGATCTATATTCGTGCGTTGCGCTTTGCGCGTGAAAAGTATCACCGTAACAGTGTGGCATTCGTGTGTAAGAAATAACCAGCGGAGAAAAGAAGAATATCCGATCGATCGGTCTTTTATTCAAGTTATAAATAATGCAGAGAGCCCACGGTCGCGCAATTATGCGAATATACGTAGAAAGAAGAAGGACAATCGTAACGAGTAATACATATACAGTTTAAATTCGCCTATCTCGTCTTCTGCATCCACGAGTCTGTTTGCACGGAATCGCCCTGGAACGTATTCTCGCCGCGACGTTTCCGACTTCCGGCTAAATTCACATTCAGTTTCCGACTCACCGATTCCGTACAGAGAAGGATATGTCTGGGAATCGGTGGTCGAACAGCTTTACCAAGAAGAACGCAACACCGGCCCATTCTTTTCCCTCTAGAATGGCCGGCCGTTCTTTGAACCGGCAGTTAGCACACGCCTAGAGTTCGAAGCGAGATTGACCTCGAATGAGCACGAGTTACACCAACGACGCACTAATTGGCTGAACAATCGATCGTTTGTCTTCTAGAAGTACGATGGTTCCTGATAATGCTTCATCCTGACGCATTCGTTTCCGATCATCGTATCTTCCTCCTTAAATAAAGGGAATTCATATCTTTCTGATTCGATCGTTCTGTACTTTGAATTACGGTTACATAAACCTCTCATAAGTTTCGACACGTTTAAAGTGGTATATCTCACCTTGTGTATATTAATCCTTAGCAAATAAAGGACGGGGCTTTTATCGCGGATGAGTTATCGACCAACCGTTATCGCGATTTGCGAATATATTTTTCAGTTTCAAGAGACACGAACGATTACGCTCTTCTTTCGCCTAAGACTCGGGAAAGTTTTCGTTTCGTTTAGCGAGAGGCATAGATGTACCAGTCGTTCTTGCTTGGTCCCCTTAAGTGAAAGCTGTTTTTACGCGGTAGACTCGGACCGGATAGTTGGCACAGCCCTCGGCTACTTTCCACAAGCTTAGAGTGGAGTTTTGCAGGCGCACGGATTTCCGGCGGAATTTACCGCGATACAGGCTGGTATCGAATTTAGTCCGCTGAGCCGGTCGAACGACTCTGTGACTTATAGGTGAATCGTAATCGAGCTAGCTGGAATCCGACTTTCATTCGCAGTTAAACTGTCGGAAATTCCAATTTCCACGTTAAGCGCCGATCGGATTTCAGCGAAAATCAAGGCCTCGATCGTTTGCCATAGCTAGTCTCCACACGTTTCCCTCGTTTCCGTATGGTTATAGGGGATATCGCTCATATCACGGATGTGTTTGCCATGTAGGGTCGCATACTGTAGATAGTATAGGTAAACATATAAGCTACTTTAAATATCGACTGTGCCTAAACGTGACGCGCGGATTATTCGATAGACGTGCGATGAAACGTCATCGATGCAGGGTTAAACTTTTAAACTAATCTGTAGAATTTTCCAAGCAGTCATAATGTCGATCCGATGAAAAATCTTCGTAGGAAGTTACGCCGACATTGACGCGTCGTAAAACCCGAACCAAGCTTTAAAGAGACGTCTGTTACCCTGCCGATGACAAAGTAGTCTTGATACGATAATAACGCGATAGATTATACCGTGATCTATTTTCTACGATGCGATACCATACAAGATTGTTGGTATCGCGTGATACGCGATCGGACAGGGAAAATTAGAAATGTCACGCCCTGTCCATTTCAAGCCCGATTCTATCACGAATTCGTGACGCAATCGAGAATTTCTGTCTCTTGATAAGACGCGCGATGTTTAATTCGATTCCTCCTGCGCGTACGCTTCTATAAGCCGATAACAACAAGTCGGTTCAACGTTGTATCAGCCGTATTCCGAAACTTGGCCGAGTTTCCAGGATTCTCCATCGAATAATCCTTGTCCATGTAATCGATACGCACGTACGTCATACGAGCTGTTCGAGCGATACGAGAATATAAGCATCAAAAGGTAAATCGTTTGCGCGAAATATCCACTCGCCAATGCCATATACGAAATCTTCGTCCAATATTTTTCACCGATTGAACCAGGGCTTTCGTTCGACTGCGACAGATTCGAGAGATTTCCTTCTATGCCCGAACGACGTTCTTTTTTCGCACAATAAAATCTTTGCCGAATAATCCATACGTCGTGTACCAACGAGGATCGAAAGGTCGGTTGAAAATTCATTGCACGATCAAACTCAGGTCGAACACGTCTGGCGATCGCGTAACATAACGAGATTAAGCACGGTATCTTTTCGTGAGCAAATATCTTGCGTATACGCTCGTTTCTTTTCATATACCTAAGTATCTACGTTTGATATTCGTTGAAGAATTACGATCGACACGGTACAAGGTTCAAGAGAACTCGTTCGTACGAAACGTTCGAAATCATTTTGTTCACGTTCCATTGCGAAACTGTTCTCGATGTGATCAAGATTTCGTTGTAATCTCCGAATCTACAAAGGACGACGTTATATCACATATTTTTTTCACGTTCTTATCTACCTATCGGCATTTATCCGAAAATGACTAAACCTACGTTCGAAACGACACGGCGGATCTAATCGCTTGATATCTCGTTACTGGCTCTAATCACGCGATGACAGTTTCATTATGATCAAACAATTTTACACCTTATTTTATTTATTGTGCCGAAATTAGAACACGGCTCTCAAGACTGATAATACCATCGAGAAATAGACGGTATGAGTCACCTTCCTCGACTTGTACGTAGATAAGAATGCACTTACCAAGCGCCTCCAGCTACCTCGGTAAACACGTTATACGCCTTACGTAAACGAATTCGGGTTCCGACGTATCGCGACACGATGTCGCTGTTTGCGATTCCCATTACAATTAACAGCTTGGAAATAAAAGGCTACGAAGAAACTCGAATCGATCTGATCGATTTTTTCCTCTTCATTCACGTTGCATCATCTTTCATTGCCTGTGTCTTTCGTCGTTCTATTCGTTATTTCTAGTACGTTACCTGGCTATCGTCCAGTTCGCGTAGACAACTTTCTCCCAGTGTGTACCTAGTTTTTGCAAATTTCTGCTCTAAGATGGAAACAGGTACGATGGAATACGATGTTGTGATAGAGAGAGAAAAGATCGTTTGACATGGTGACATTCAATTTTCAAGAACCTAACCCCATGTTTCCCGCAAGGAACGCACTATGTCACGCGGCTTCTTCCTCTGTATTTCTCCCGTAGAGATCTCTAATAACATTTACGGCAAACGATACGCGGTCAAGCCGACGCGCTCTGTAACATGTTTATAAATGACAGTCGCTCGTTAATTAGTCCGCTAACGGGTGCTCCTTGTTTATCGTTGTTAAATAGAAAATCTCGCGTATTGATTGTCGGCCGAGTCGATTAGCCTAATTAGGACTATTAATACGTTGCTAATGGGGCACGGTCATGCGAAGATTAATTTTTCTCCGCTAATTGTTTGCGTGTCTCTTTCGGTCGCTTCTACGCCCCTATGTTTAATTATCCTGGGAATTCCGTAGACGCGCCCCTTTGTGTTCGCGTGAATGTGTTCCAACGTCATTTCAATTTCTTAATATACTCGAGAATTATAACGATGCATTTAATGAAATCGCCGAGTTACGAGCTACGAAAATTTGACGCGTGGCACGTAACATTTTGCAAAAAGAAGGCCTGTTCTTTCGTGCGTTCAAGAGCTGCGGTCGTCGACCAGAGATATGGTCGAAACGATCACAGAAATCTTTCTCCGATAATTTCCTTTCTTCCTTTTTCCTCAACTAAGCCGCAAACGATACCGATTGTTACTACAAGAACGATAACTGGTTAACGTACAACGAGCGCCATAATTTCAAGGAAAGCAAATGCTTACAGCGTTTCATCTTGTGAGCCTCAAGATCTCGAATTCACGAGAAGGAATCAATCGACTCGAAACGGCTATTTTCTGACAGCGCGTGCACAACGATGGGCAAAAAGAGCTCTAAAAACAGCTTATTTACGTACTATTTTTGCGCGGCACGTTGGTTCGCATATTCAACGGAGCAACGGTAATCTATTTTTAAGAGTGCTCCGCGATACAAAGAACTCCGGTGCACGGTTAAAATGCGCTGGAAAATGCCAACACATCGGAGGAAAGCGAAGCAGAAACGAACGAAGATCAAAAGCATGAGGAAAGTAGCTGAAGAAGAAGGTTTACGAGTATCAGAGAGAAATAGAGAGAGGGGGGAGGGAGGGAGAAGGAAGAGAGAGAAAACCGGGTTACGCCCAGCGTATATGTTTGCATTTCGAAATTAATCGCGTTTCTCCTCCGGCCTGTATGCCACGATAGAGTGAGATATAAACGCTGAGCTTTAAGAATCAATTGATCAATCTCGTTGTTCACCGACCGTGCGAAATCGGCTGCTATTCTCACGCGACCGTTGCCAATAATTGATCGGCTCTGGTTCTCCTTTTGAAACACTAAGAATCGTCGGGATTTAAAGGGTTGCTTTCGGATAAAATCGATAGCGAGCAAAGACGAATTTCTACTCTCATCCGACAATCCTAATCCGCGAAACAAACGGAAGTACATGCCCTTTAATTTCTCTGCGTCATTGTTTCGAGTTACGATCAGCTTACTGTGAACCGCCGAATGAACCAAGTGCTGGATTAATTGCACCAATTTGCGACACACTTGGAAAACCCTCGAACTCCAATATATTTTTCTTCGATTCTCGTGACGAGTTTGATCGCGATCGAGGTTACGGTTTATGACAGCGTTTCTATGACACCGTAGGAGCTTCGAGAACAATTTCGCGCGCGATTAATCGCGACTTATCGTCAAGCCAGAGAGAAAGGTGTAGGACTTACGGATCAATGCCAGGAACAGGAGACTGGTCGCCGTGGTCGTGATACTCTTCATGGTCCCTCACGGTGAACACTGTACACGTTTTGAGAAAAAGAGAAGCGAGATGATAGACGCGCGAACAGCGTGCGCTCGAACGACGAACAGGCGGGCTACTTCGGAAAAGAAAGAGGGAGAGGGCAGAACCGGCGTGGCTCTGGTTGCTCAACGACACCCGGTCAACTCGGCAGCCTCGAAACGACTGACTGTCGTCCCGTTGCGTCGATCGATTCTCGAAATCCAACCGTACACAATACGGAGCCGCGTGCACGGAGCTGCCGTCGCGCCGCACCGCGTCACTACGCTCCACTCCGCTCCGTTCCGCTTCGCGCCGGCTCTCCTGGCCATATTTCGCGATGTACAGGACAGGACCCCATAGCACACACACGTGTCCGGCATCTCACGGTCCCAGACAGTCGGTGAAACGTGGGGTGAATAACAGACCGTGGCAAGGGGCAGCAGGTACAAGGGGAAAGGGTTGCACTCCTCGTTCTTTCTCCTTTTCGATGCGTGAAAAGGGACAGGAGCGTGGATCGAATTAGAAGCCGCTTCACAGAAAGAAAGGATTCGCAACGCGGTCGTTGTTTAGCGCATCGCGCGTTTGTTGCTCCTTTCCGGTATGAGATACGGATCTCCAATAAATTAAATTTTCGGATTTCCGTGCCCGAGAAAATTTTCACGGCTTTCGTTTCGGTTCGTCGACGTCGCATCGTATCGTAGATAATGAATTTCGTTAATCGTTTATAGTTGCAAATATAACATCCGATAATAGTGTTTAGCGTAGATGCATGAGTTTAGCAATATATTGTGAGCTCGTTTTTTTTTCAGTGTGTAGGTCTTCACGTCGTTAAAAATGGGAGATTCGTGACGCTGTTAGCTTTACAACCCGTTCGTTAACGACAATAGTTTTCGAGGTAAAATTCAAACGGTCCCATTAATTCTGCTCTTGTTTTCGACTGTTCGTAGCGCGAGGTACCAACGCAGAAGAAAAACGGAGCAAAAAGGAGGGCAGACATTCATCGAGAGATAAGGTAAAGCTTACGAAACCAGGTGGCACGTTATCAGAAAATTGTTCGAATAAAGCATATAATTGATAACCGGATCGATAGCCGTCGGCTTCACCACGTTAGGTAACCGAAGCATCTGTACAAACGATGTATATTTTTGCGAATCGCAGCGCAGGCTTCGGCTTGTAACGCGGAAGCGAAATTTTATTTGACCGCGACGCGATACATCTACTTCGGAATAATGCTAGTCTTGCCGCGTTCCAGATTCGAATAATCGATAATCCCCGATTAATTGTTCGTCCTGTCGGAAGGTTCGTTTTTCGGCTTGGACGATCACGTTCACCTCGAAACTTCGATGCACCGGGTCAAAGCGAAGCGGTTGCAAAGACGCGCGCATCTCGTTGGTGAAACGGTATCGCTTAGGTTCTTATCGCAAAAGTTTGCTTCGGGATATCGAGTGTTTTCGTCGTATTCCGATCGCGATTTCAGCGAAGAGAAACTGCGATGCCAACTGTTTTTTATTTGTTTCATTCGCACGTAGTATGTAAATTGGACACATTTGTTTCTAAAGCGATTGCTCAATCTCGCGTATTGTTGATCGCCGGTGCACGAAAGGATCCGAGCCTGTCATT
Organism: Bombus vancouverensis nearcticus; assembly: GCF_051014615.1. Lineage (NCBI taxonomy): Eukaryota > Metazoa > Arthropoda > Insecta > Hymenoptera > Apidae > Bombus > Bombus vancouverensis. Next base: position 1,930,493 of record NC_134918.1, on the reverse strand, counting down.
AGCATTTTAAAACGCAGCCGTCCAGAAATTGTAGCTTGACGAAAAATTTGTTACTCCACGCGACATGTGTTCGGCACACGAGCCCTAAACGAAGCATAAACCCGACGACAGGGGTCGTTTCTCAGATCGGTCGAGGGTCGGAGGCTCGAAACATCTGTCGAGGGTTCGCGATTCCAGGGTAACCGTACTAGCGTTAATTTCGCAGAACGTTTCGCCTCGATTTCGCCACAATCCTTGCGCAGCTTAGAGGAAATTTACGAAACGACGAGTCATTGATACGGTTGGCGATTCTTCATTACCGTAGAGACAGGCGCGTTAACAAATTTACACGCCAGTCGAGTTGTGACGCTATCCACGGAAAATAACCGACTCTTATCTTGCTAGTTGGGTGATGAACGCGAGTTGAAAGACCGAACGTTCGATGGGTTCGATCGTATGTTCCGTGAGCATTTTCGATACACCGATCATGCGTCGTGAAAGATCAATCGTCCGAAAATACGGCAATAGTCGCGTATAAATATTCCATGAAGTTTTGAATAGATAGATTTTTCACGACACGACGAACACCTCAGGCGACACCGATGCCAATTTGTCGAAATACCATGATCGATCAGTTCCCTGTCTGCCAATTTTTGTAAGGGATAGTCGCTTAACGGTTACAGAAAGAAGAACGGAAGCAAGAAAAAGAAAGGAAACATGAAAATATCGAGAAAAAGAGCGTAATTATCCGTGGTGAAGAGGTCAATCTCGTTAATAGGTTAATTCGTTGTGCGACCGTCACGCGATTTTTGCGAGAAGGACGCGACATTTATTTAATCGTGGTAATGGCGATCTGTTTGACACTTCCGAAAGTTCCGCGGCACGAAAGGAGCTGCGAGCGTGGCTGGACGAAATAACCGACTAAAACTCTTGGGAAATTTCTTCTCCCTTGTTGCTTCTTCCCATTTGCCAGAGGAATGATACGCGTTATCCCGTAAAATCTACAGTGTCATCAAGGAAAGCAAGAAGGAGGGGAGAAAGAGGGAGAAGGACGAAACCATGACCCGGTAAAGAGATCATGAATGTTTAATTTCATAAGTTCCCATGTGTCGTAATATGCGGGAAGCTTTTCGAACGATATTTTTCCAGGACAGGAGACGCTATCACGAGCCTCGCAAACACTAGGTATGAACAGGCTCGTGGTGACGTCTACGAATCGGCCATAACTCCCAGACTTGTCCTTGACTCGTTCCACGAGCGGGGAGATGCGGATCGCGCGAGCGAGGAAATGGAAATGCATCGGCGCATTCCAAATTTTCCAGGTCGACGCTGCTCGTTCATGGGCGCGCGTGTGTACGTGTGTGGATGCGCCAACACTCGCGCGCACCCTATACTCAGGGCCGATGCTTCAGATACAATAGAAAAATGGGAGTTTCCCCGAGACAATGTGGAATACTCTGCTTTGTAGCGCGAATCGAAGGTTCCCCTCGGTTCTCTCTTCTCTCTCCCATCCCTCGCTAAGCCATTCGTCTCTCTCTTTCTGCGTCTGTCTCGAATACTCATAAATATCCTCTTTAAAGTCCTCCACGGAATTGAAACGGACCGGCAGACGTGACAATTAGCCGTTCCGGTGTCTGCATATGTATTCGTCGGTTCTTTCCACCAAGGAGGAACATTCCACCGCTATGCCATAACAAGGAAATCAAAGACAGACAGAGAGGGCGCAGGAGTTCGCGACTCGAGCACAGGAGCGCCCCTAATTCTGGATCGAAGTAGAGTCGTCTCGCGAGCGAAGATTCCAGCGAAAGAAGCGTTTGGATGAAAAGACGGGTGAACGATGCTTCGTCGGCTATTGATTTTCAGCCGCTACCGCAAACGCGAGGAAAACAGTGTCGCAAGAACTGCCCGACGTAATTACTTTCTTAATGGCAGTGGCACTTTATTTTCATTCGATTAATCCGTAGTCGTTGCGTCTTACGTGACTCACGTGGTTTGCTATTCGGGATTAACGATCATGTGGTTATTCACTTTTAATTTGCACGTTTGTGTTTCATTGGCGCGCGCTGAATCATTTATTTTGTCATTTTATCGAATCGTATGATTATTCTCTGGCTGCGCGATACTACGCTGCGCGATACTACGCTGCGCGTCGTGAAACGCAATGTCGTCCCTTCTATCGCGTGTATCGTGTATCTATGAATCGCCTACCGTGTTGCGTCCTTATCCTCGCTGGCTCTCGTACGCTGCTGAACCATCCACTCGATAAGCCTGGTTCGATGGGATTTCGAAAACTCCTTGACGACGGTTCGAAATCGACATTGATCGCATGATCGAGCTACTGAAAGGCCAGATGTTACATATCGCTGTTGTCAACGAAGAACGTTATATAATGGTCGAAATCGATATGGAACGATGCACCTTTTACCAGCAGCTGGAAAGCAAGGCTGGTGAAAGAGAATCGCCAGCCTCTCGGTCTTTGGAGCAGCTCGAGAAATATTTCTCGCTACCAACATAATGACTTTTCTGTAGTAAGCAATGGATCTTTTCAAATTTATCACGATGAATAATAAACGTGCGCGAACACGGCTCGTAGCTATCGCGTTATCTTTTATCTAATCGCAGGCAAACATGGCAGTTTCAATACATACATAGAAGGGAATAAAAAATTCAGTTATTGCCTTTATACATTTAGAAGAGGACATGAGCGTGTTGTTCGCTGTTATCAACGAACGATGAGTCTGCGCGCTTGATTACTCATCGATGATAAAGAAGTTAGCACGACGTGTGTCGCAGATGCTCTTGTTTCCTTCCAAAAAGAGAAAAAGGTTTTGTACATGATCTTTGCGAAAATGAACGCAACGTTCAGATAATTACATATGGTAGTAAAAGTATCGAGTTTTTATTAAAATACAATACAAAATCTGAAACGGCCAGGAGCTTTGTCGTGTGTGTCATAATTACAGGATAGAATTACAACTAGACGATAATTGCACTTGATCGAAACGCGTTAATTTATGCTTCGTAAAATGTATCATACTTGTTCGGCATAAATCATTGGCGCCCGTGGCAATCTTAAAAACAAGTAATAAACAAATAGAAAACTTAACGCCTTTCTCCACGAGTTTGGCACAATAATAGCATTCGGAACAACAGGAACATCGGTATTGGCGATAAAATTATTATTTATCGTACGCTAATCAACGTATGTTAGGTTGACCTCAGACTACACTAATATACCTATATATATTGTCAATATTTCACGGTTCTCAACTAAAAGGATGAAATATATTGTCCGTACAATATTGTTAATTCACGAACACCTCTTTCGTTGAAAATCCTGAAATATCGACGATATTATCGATTGTCTGAGAGCACCTTTAAACGACGGCCGCAAAAGTTGGCACCTATTACCCTATTAACGTGACTCGCCGTCCCTATTCGTTTACTTATATTCATAAGCATGAACGATGCTTGTAATTCGGTAATTGCTTGGTTCTGTCGACGTATCGAACCATTCGTGTTACGAAGACCGAACTAATCGTATCTATTGTTATTTCATTCGAGTTCCATTAATAAAGGTTAATTAAAACATCGTTCATGACCTCTCCGCTTTTATCAGTCTTACGTTTGATGTTTGTTGAATAACATAAAGGTATGGAATGTATCGTTGGATTGATCTAGCTGTCCTTTTTTTTAACCATTAAACTGAGGTACAAACGTGCAACCTTTTGGTCTAAATAATAGAAAATCAGAAGGTTCCTTAGCTGAGAGTGATATGTACGAAAATATTTCAAAGACTCGTGGACTCGAAACGTAACTCATACTACGCCATAGAAGATCTCTATTTCCTATAACGCATAAACCATTCCATAGGAACTCGATCCATTTTGTCTAAAATCCTAAATGTTTGAATGCAGTTGAAACGTAAATTCGCGCGATTGACACGGCGTTGCGTTCAAATACTTTGACACTTTGTCGTAGCAGGAGAATCCTCCGATCGTTAGTCGCATCGACGCCACCCGTCGAACACATTTAATCCTAGTCGATCGACTAGATCCATTGCTAAACGTCTTCTTTCCTCTCCTTTATTTTTGGTTCTGAAGCTTCGGCTGTAGATCCGTGTTGAAGCATTCGATCGAATTAAAGTATAATTTACGATCGTTTCTGACGTGTACGTCGTCACCACCGTTGCTCTTATCCAAATAAATCAGTTCTGATTTGTCCGCCGAGGCCGATGCTGTCTCTAGTTTGGAATTCTGTAAACATCATCACGATTCTTACTGCTTTAAAAGTCGCGAACGATTTGAATTCGATGTTTAATAGTAGGTTACCTTGTCGCCAGCCACCGAGTTTGCGCGTTGCTTGTTCAAGAGGTATAATATCGTGATCGTGAAGACTATAAGGGATCCCACGAGCACCATAATCGCGCCAGCGTATATGAATATATTTGGCAGAGATAGGAGCTTTTTTAGCTCGTCGACGAACTTGTCAGTGGCCTCGACTTCCAACGCGAACCACATCACTGGGAAATAAATGGTCGGTACGGATCTGAAAAGCCTAAATAGAAGTCTATCATGAACGTCTGTCGTCTTGTTAGATCCATTTTTGTTGTTTATTTCGCTCGTTCTTCGGCCTAAACGTTAGCGGCATGAGAATCGAATATTCGCTCTGATTGTTTAATTATTGGAAACGTACTTACGATACAGAATATAACGGTTCTAGCAGCACGTTGATCTGCAACTTAGCAGATACTTTCAAAGGAATGCCGGTTTTCTGAAAAAATCCATTTGATTATTTGCAATTGATTCGCGCAGATTGGAGACGTGTTATTCCATTATTTCGAATCTTTCGATACGCGATTGCCGCGACAGTTCCGATCTAATGATAAAGAGCAATCGATTGTAAATAGGTGATCTAATAACAATAACGATGATTGCTACGTCGTGGACGATAAACGACGATAATGACGAAGTATGTCCGATATCGACGTGTCGCGTGGCATCGCATGTAAGGAACTCGTATCGAGGTCGTTGCAGATGTTGCAATGCTCTCTCCGAGGTCGAGTACGTGAACAGAATTTAGTCGATGGGAACATGCAAGGAAATAAAGTAGGAAATAGTACGGTAGTGGGGAAATTCTAAAAACTCGAAGATGGTTGAGCTCGTTGAACGTATTTACCGGCTCGAGCGTGATGAAGAAGTCATGTTCCTCATCGGGATTAAGTCCGGTGACTTGTTCTTTGAGACTAGGATCGGCTCTGTTGAAATGAGGTAAGCTGGCAAACACAGGAGCGCCATAACGACAGGCGCTTACGTTCAGTAGACCAGCGGGAGTGCATTTTCCGTTGCAAAAACAGTTTCCTATGTTTACTACGTCTGGGTCTTCTTCCGGGGCATTTGTGGCCTCTGCCGAGTGTTCGGCCTCGAAAAAGTCCTCGGTCGTGGTAGTTTGCTCGAAATATTTGGCCTGGTCGTGAGGATAGCGTCGTCTCGTATTGTTTCCCAACGTCTTCTCGCTGAGATCGTATCGGTAGCCCTCCAGACCCATGTGATCGGTTGTCTGCGAGTACTCGAACGTCAACGGCCTGCGAAGAACGGAAAAGGAATCGATCGTGATCCGATTCGGAGTCGTAAGGGATGCGACTATCGTCACGTTTGCTCGGAAGCGAACAACGGCGAACCTATTGACTCCACCTACGAAGAAGCTGTCGCGTAAACGGCATTACCGGATGATCCAATTTACGTGTCTCGAAGGTTAACGAGGGAACTTGTGAATGAAAATTGTCTAAGGTTCAGCGACGCTTAATTTGCCGCGAACAGACGAGAGTAATTAGCGAGCAGGAGCGCGCGCCACGCGATTCTTTTCTTTGACGGGCGCCGCAACTGACCTGCATAGGTCACCGCTGAACATGACAATCTCATCTTTCTGTCGATACGGCGACCAGAATTCTCCAGCGCTTCCTTCCACCACGTTGCACGGGCTTTTAAAGAATCTAGTCGTGTCTTTGTAGTTCCATTTCCTCAGGATCCCAAAGTCGTTGATGTTTTGGGCCCCCGTGTCCATATTGAAGTGGCCATCGAACATCGTGGAGCCGTTTCTCTGAAAGCGTAACGTGATGGATATTATTAGATATTCGTACCGATATCTTGAAAGATCGAAATCTGTCGTCGTTAATCGAAACACAGGTGGCGTTTGATAACGCAACGATAGATAATTCTAAATTGTTTTCTATGATCAAGTAGCCATACAAACGAAAATTCGTCGCGACGATTTTATTGCTGAACGGCCTTTATCGAGTGGCGTGCACTCTTCAGGATTTACGACGCAGGGAAAAAGGGAGGAAGAAAAGTCGCTTTGGCGCGTAGGTGGGATTAGTTCGCCGTAAATGTTGCATGCGTGACGTAACAAATTAATACATAATACGCCTCCCATTGCTTTTCATTCGTCATTTAGCGACCTACACGTGACCTGTTCTATTCAGTACCAATTTAAGTCGCGCTGCGAATAATTTATCGTCGGCTGCAATGCCGTTGCTACAACAGCGCAAATCGCATCTTCGACCTTCTGCGCGTCCTCGACACGATTAAATAAACAATTTTAGCTATAATTTCTACTTTGAGATGGTTGGTTTTCCTCCAATTATTTACTCTCCAACGTACCATGTAGAACCATCCGAACTTGTCAAAGGGTGGAACATCCTCTCCCATTCCGGCTGCCATTTTTCCAAGCTCAATGAGCGTGTCGTCGTAACCTTTGAATAGCAGCTGATCCACTGTCTTCGTAGTATGCACGTCCAACGACGACAACATCAGCGACAGGGTGGCTTGCAGCGCTCCATCCCAGTATCGTACTTTGTGTTTCGCTGACTGAAAGAGAAGCATGAACGATGGATGTTTACGGTATCTAACGTAGTTTTTTACCAAAAAGGTTTACTCACGATCGCGACGGTGTTCAGTTGTGTGATGCGGTCGGTCAAGGAACCATTGGTAAGCTCCGGTACGAAGTACCACCATCGTCGGTTGAAGTAGCTGACAGTGTGGTTCTCAGGGTGAAACACCACGTTTGCTTTTTGCCTGATCTCCCTGAAATTTCGATGTTCCAGTATGAATCACGGGAACGGGAATTATTTTCGCAAAGGAAGCAATACGCACGTGAAATCGTAACGAATCACGCGCCTATTACTTCTTATCTGTGATGGGTATAATTTTCTCTGCTGCTTTTTATAATCGAGTTACATCACGACAGTTAGTTGCAAATTGTCGAGCAAGTTTCAATAAAAAGTGTTCGTTCTTCCGAGACCGCTCAATTTGGAATCGTTTGAACGCGTTACACGTTTCCATAACGCTATTTGCTTATCGTCCGAAGCGGAAATAAATAATAACAAAGCAGGATAAATAATAACGTGTTGCCCTAGCATTATCCGGTGCACGGAAATCAGGCGGGTAAATGGCAATAGTTAGGCGCGTGTTGCTCCAAGTGGTGGTGGCTGCCAAGCGATCTTCAATTAAGCGATACGTTCGTGATTAGAGAGCCGTGATTTGGTGCTTTAGCCTACATATGCTTGCACATTTCGTTGATTAGATTTGACGCGACAATTGCTGCCCGCTAAGTGTATGAACTCGCGGATGCACCTTGCAGCGGGTCTAATCTTCGCTTATTGCTAGCAGCGCAATCTTTGTTATGTAATTGTCTCGAGATTAGGGCGAAATCAACGACAAGCAAGGAGAAGCTCACGCGTCGACCTTTTCGATGACTTCGTTGCAATCAAATCGGCCAATTACTTCCGTCTCGCGATCGACCAACTAAAATGCCAATCTGCGCCAGAATCAAATCGCTTCCACATCTTGTTGCATGTTTCTAAATATAGTTTTGACTGAGTTATACTTGCGCTTGCATTCCACAGGCCGAGATCTGGCACTTTAACGCATACTCCGACTCATTTCATTTGCTACTCATTTTTATTCGATGAGAATTTCCGAATTGATGAAAACCCGATTGCCAAAGGTTGCACGAACCACGTATCGTCACGCCCTGGTTCGCGTTCGTTCACGTACCATCGGGAAAAAGCAATTAAACGAGCAATTGTTTTGTGTAACATTTAGATCTTCCTACGCTAGCTTGGTGACCCGTCGACCGGTCGAGTTTTCACCGTTCATTAAGATGTCAATACCGCGAGGTTAAATAGTATGCTCGTTTTTTATCTTGATTAGGTCGCCGATTAAGAGTGCCCTCGTGGAAGGTGACTTCGAGCCTCCTTCTCGCGTCCGACGTATCGACGTGGGATTTCTATTCGATATGAGCGCAAATTCAGCCAATTTGCGTCATCGATACATCTAGATGAACTTGTAATTTTCGTGATTATAAGTACTGTGTTTAGTATCAGTTTGTATTGAGTGGCAATTCAATGTTACGCAACAGTTTCCGCTTTGATCACACCGTCGTTTTTTTTTTTCTAACGATTCTTCGATTTCCGTGACAGCACGAAACAAGCCTGACATTTAATTGATGCTGAAAAGAGAATACCGTGTCCCGTTGACGACGTCATGTTCCTGTTATTACTGCATCGAGGTTTTCGTTATTATCAGTACAAATGCTGCGTTAACTCGAAATTTGTCGTTTTCTCGATGCCTCCGCGAAGATCGTTAAATCGAAAGCTTTATGTATTCGACGAATCATACCGAAATACGTAAGGACCAACTTCTTCGAGGTTCGGCTTCTTTCCAGGTGTCTTCAATTCCTCTGGATTAGTCCAATTGAAAAACCGAATTTTGAAATACATGGGCGGCAAGCTACTCGTGTCGTTCCATACTTCGAACGCTTTGGAACTTGGCGTCAGCGGCATTTCCTGGTAACAGAATTAACTTTTATCGTAGCAGTATCATTACGTATGGTATCAAAGCTCATTACATCCACTCAGCTATGAAATCGGTTAAATCGCTATGAAATCAGTCATTTGCTCGTAAACGAAGCATGCGTCCCACAAAAGTGTAATATGATCGTAAATAGGTCTGCAACCGAATCGTACACTATGCACGTTCCTTCGCAACGAAAAATTATACGTCTAGTGTAACTCTAAAGAGATATGTCAATTCAGTGAACAATCAACCACTTTTCCAATCGTGTTGGGAACAACGACGAGACACAAGTGAGACTATCGACTAGCCTGTTTCATCCCGACCGCGGTCGTCGAGAAAATCTCGGCTATTAGACAACTTTGTTCGTTCCGTTTTGTGCAGATTGTCTATGACGAAAGCTTTCGACAAACAGAGAGCCTCTGTGCCGACAATCAGGCATATAAACGATATAGAAATAAAATCGCGTCAGTTAAACGAATCGCGAGATAACCCAGAATCGCGAGGCTATCCGACCAATTCTCGCGCAGGAAGAATAAAGCGTTGCGACTATATTTTACGTTAGTCTCTGATGAAAATAAACAGTTTTCCAAACTATCTCGGCAATAACGACGGAGAAACGTATAGTCACGTTGTTGTAGCGTGTGGTAATCATAAAAGCACCAAGACGCACTTCATTTGTTTAAACGATTCAGATCGATATACTTTATCGCGAAAAACGAACGAAATTGCGTCACTGTCTGCACGATTATGCAAATTAGATGCGAAACGTGTATGTAAATTAAAATGCTCGGTTCGACGAGCAATGATCCATTGATACCCACCTTTTGCAGAATGTAATGAAAAATTGCTGACGAGGAGGAATAGAGGACCGTGCCAGAAACGATCAGCAGGACGCCGAAAAGACCAAGGCCAAGAGATTTGCTAGTCCAAGGCCTCATGATGACGGAAGCTTGTGTACGCGGAAAATCGTTTCTTGACTTCTCAGCATGTGTGCCTCCAACGGCCGCGGTCAATGTGTTCGCCGATTAGACCTACACCCGGTCACTCTTCCGGCTGTTATGTGTTTTTCTACGTCGCGAAGCCTGAAACAAGATAAAACCTATCTAATCAGGCAGTCACCGAACCACTTTTTCCACGCTCTCTTTCGTCTTGTTGTCTAACCATACATACATCACGTATATACGTTTGCCATCTACGTCCTACGTGACATGTTTCTCATTTGGGCCATAGAAACGATGACTTTGCCACTTTGTAAATTGCGAGAGAACGTGATTGTCTGGGTCGTAATGCCAGTAAGAGTAATGTAAACGGTTGCTCGAACGTTTAGCTCTCGGGTTTTGGTTAGGTTTGGGTTATGGTATCTAAATTATAGTATGGAAGAAGGTCATAAGATGCATTACCCTACCGTAATTTGTCTTTTTCGACGATCCGAATGGCAAAGTTTATCGGTGAATAACGCTCGAAAACGTTTTAGTTCGTGCTCCTCCTTTTTTCTGTTAAGAAAATGAAAGAAGCAACTCGCCAATAATATTGTGTCGTATAAATTGCAGAGTTTCGTGGAACGATTTGGGTAGACCTCTTGTTTTACGTCATCACGTGTCGTTCGTTTTTTATTCCCTTTTGGCTCATCTTTGACCTACTTTACTTTATTAATTTGTTGGGCGCTCGAACTTGTCCACACGATGATTTCATCGTAACAAACGTAACATATAATCCGCCTTTGACTGTTCTGATATTAAACAGTATGATGTAATCCAGGTTTAATGAATTTATGTAACTCAGAAAAAAATACGGAACGAATGATCGATCGCGCTAATCGCGAAGAAAACGCATCGGAGATTTTGTTTGAAGAGTCGCGTATTCCCGTTCACGTGTTTACATACTTGATCTATGCAAATGATTATTCAGATATTGTCGATAGTAAAATAAAAACATCGGCTTTTTCGAAAACGAAGAGGTGGAAAATATATATGTCACGACAACGTTTGAATAGTCGACGAGATTCTGAAACGTGATCCTAAAAGTTGTAACTCGTACCACGATACATACACAGCGATTCGGCGTGAAAACATGCAATTGACAGCTTCGCTGATACTGCGTTTTCTCCAGATAATTTTATTACCCGAATGCATGCGTCTTTTGTGAAATAAAATGTTACGAGACAATCGCAATAATAAATCGTTCCCGAGCGTTGCAATTAACTTCAAGTATCCTTTTTTGTCGATAATCTTTGTACAGAATTCGTGAAAAATCAAGCGAGTAAAAATTACGTGCCAGGTTTCAATATATTACAGATTTTTATGATATGCTTGGCCATGACCTACGTGATCCCATGAATTTTGAGTCATACAGCTACGTTTACTGTTAGTTTAGCCGGATGCTTTTACATTGCCGTTTTTAATTGTGTCAACGTTATCACCTTAGCGTTACTTGTAAAAAAATGGGAAAAAAGGGGTCACATTTGCATTCATATAAGAAACGAATTTGTAGCAAATGCACGTATATTTTTCGTCATGAGATGATTTATTTACGGTCGCATGACAGAGCGTACTCGAAATCATATCCGCGAGCGGTTTCGCGAGGCTGGAAAATTTTATAAAATCTCGAACTTAAACACGAGGATTGGGCGTAACAAATAGAGGGACGATAGCGGAGGTTTAGTCGCACGTTTTGTCGCGTATCCGCTCGTATCCGTCCATATCGTATTGATGTAGGAGCACGAGTAATGGGAGGTTATTTATCGGTTCACCGTCCCGTGGTGTCCACCGCGTTGTTCCGACAAAAGACGCGAACGAGTGTGTTCTTATCGTTGGAAGCGCCAATGGACTGCCACCGTCTCCTCTTCGTTCATCGATATCTCCTGACCTTTAATTCCTTCCCGACCGAATTTCTTTTTCGCGCATCGACGTCCATCAACGTGCAGTATCGCGCGCATTGCTTTATAGATCAAAAATAACATAGAAGTAGCAATGGGATCATTGATTTTTCTGCCTCTTTTCGAGCAAGGGTCTCGCGGATTATGAATGAAGCGGCCTCGACAACTATCACGGTTACGACGATCGTTGCAATCGCGGATTTTCATTGTACGTGTTCGACGTTCCACGTATGTTTGTTGTTCGTCAACCAGTAGGTAATGTTTCCTTTACAGATAAATATTTATATTAGACGGATATCACGGTACACGTGTAAACCGATTAAATTTAAACCAACTATTCTCTATCCTCTCGAAAAACGATTCACATTATTTTAGCTAGGACGATCGTTCACGGACGCGAATGAACGAAAAATAAGCCTAACGCGACGCAAAGCCTAATCGGAACATCTTGTGAGAATGTTAATATGGAATTGTGCTTTGCCACGCAACATTGCTCTTTGAGACTCCGAAAGATGAGTAATCTTCCCACAAACACCGACTACTATATCTCCAAACGTGAATAAAACGTGGCGATGATATGCGATTGACTTACTTGTTTCACGTAGTCCACAGTGTACGTTCGATTACTTTCACTGTCCACGATCTAGACGAAGACTTCTTCAGTCAAGAAATGACGATAACTTTAACGAGATTATAGACCAAGCTCAATCACCTCGACTCTAACGTGTGATACTGTATACAGCACGGTTGTTACTGCCGCGTCCGATGAATCAACAGGCTGCATATAATGTGACTATTGGCCGCATCCCCTCCACTTAGGGAGACTTCCCTCCTTTGCTCACCAATTCGGACCCTCGTCATCCCGCCTTACTCCTTCGAAACCTCTTGAAGAATTTTCTCCCTCTTAAAAGCGACGTCGAATCGCTCGCTCGTATATACTAGGGACAAGGTCTATTATCCTATGATCGAGCAGTAGTTTGGCTTCTCTCCAAACCGCGTCGCAGGCCCACGAAACCAATCCAATGGTGGTTTCGTCGTCAACTAATTATAACACGTGCTTGCGCTATCATTACACGTGTCACGTGTTGCGAATGAAGCGCGTTTGCGATAAAAGGAAGTAATTCGTAAAAGTCGCGGATATGGAGTACGAGTGCTCGCCGGTAATTGCCCTCTCCGTTTTTCGCTGCTCAAAACGGATTAACGTACAAAATCGATTTTCGAAACGAACGCCATTCTTTCCACACGAACGTTTCAATTTTCGATGCAGACGCAATTCAATCAATTAGTCGGACTCGTTTGTCCTGGACAGTTGAATAATATGAAGGCAACTTACTTTTGCAGGAAAGTTCAGATGCTCAATGCGTCGAAGCTGATTTGGGCTAACAGGATGATCTTGACCTCACGTGATTGACCAATGCCTTACGTGGCTGTTATGCAATGGTCCTTTTATTGAATATTTTATCGAAATACGTTTTGTCAACCATACGCAACATTTTCCTCGTTGTCACGCAGATTGATAACGCGTGAGCAACTCGAATTGATATGCCGAAGCATATTTGAGAAACACGGTGCATGAAAAACGTGGTGAAGATTTATTTACCATGGGCGTTGAAGCATAGTCGACGCTGCTGATATCTTATCTTCCGATGCAGTTGTGTGAAAAGGGAAACAATCTTCGAACAAGACACACGACTTATTTTACATCGTTAAATCTTAACGACCGACACCAATCGAATTCTCGCCGTGGTACATGTTCGAAAGAAAAGCGAACGAATCGCGATGTACCATGATACCGAGATCAACTGGGTTGACTATACGTAAGTACGTAAGTGTTTCGAACGACACTCGACCTAAAACTGGAGCCGAGCGTGTCAAAGGAGGCAAGGGGCTACGTTCGCGACAGGTAGTAAGCCACAGAAGTGCCTGATCGCCCCGTCTAACCCCTCCGCCTGTCTGATCCGGTTCAAAGCAGCTGATCTCTTCATTGCCAAGCGGATCCGTCTGCATCGTTTGCGAAGAGTAGCCATAAGAACGCGGCTTCTGTCTGTTAATTAACCCGGCAATTTCGTTGCGATTAATGCCTCGAGCGTTCACCCGTTCCTTTGCCTGTGAAACACACTGTTCGTCTGAAACCTTCGTTTAATCATTACCGTGTACGCCCACGAATCGCCCGAACTAGCGCAGTACGCGCACTAAAACAGACATTCACTGAGGCTCGACTGCGTCGAAATCGATCACAGTGTACCTGTTTTAGCGATCAAATAAAATTGGATATCTATTAGATGGTCGGTCGTCGTTCATTACGATAAACGATTATGGATCGTTATCAAATGAGTGGACGTAATGACACGTATTGATCTTTCGGGATTAGAGATCTCGAGTGTATTCACGTGTGTCTACAACTTTTACAGATAGAAACTTTTAATTTTACTTTCGACTTCCAATCTCAAGCGCTAGACTTGTTTGGAGTAGATAAGTATAGGAATTTTTCAACTGTTCAAATTCACACGATATCTCGAGAACTACAGAGTAAAAAGAGGCGGGCAAAAGTGTTCTTTTTGGATACATAATTCATAGGGATAAGAACGGTCGAGGTTCCCAGAGACTTGTGTTTGTACATCCGTTCTCGAATAATCTCTACGGTTCCATTTCGTGACGGGTTAAAACGACTTTTAAAACTTCCTTTTTCGAGATCATCATCCGTATACCGTTACGCAACGAAATCTTATCTAAGGATTATTTGTATCGTAACGGAACTTCAATTTGTAGTAGATATTTTATCAAGTCATTCGGATTAGACGTAATGCAGATCGCAATCAGATAATCTCGACACTTTTTCACCAATACAGTCGCATTTACACGGAATCTAAACAGAGTATCGCGACATTAGGGTTCCAGTATCGCTTCTCACTGAAACACTATCTTCCACTGGATCATCGACTATCGTTCAGCTGCTTACGAAACCCGCCAAGATCCTGCAGTCTCAAGAACAACCTCCGCATTTCGTGTCCCTGACCGTGTGAAGACAAAAATATGCAGTTAGCGTAAGCCGATTGTCAGCCATGTCCAAACAATTTCGAACAGTGCTTGTCCTGTATCATGGATTATACAAACGGTGTGATAGTCGCGAAGGAATATGTCAGAGGCATGGTGCATAGTAATCGACACAATTTATTTACAATACAAAAACGTTTCGGATGTATACATACGTAAATATAGTCCTAGCCGAATCATTTAACCCGGTAGACTGGGACACGTTGGATGCTTTTGACGGGTTAAGAACCCATACGTTCCTCGAGGCCTGGTGGCCAAATAACGGCCAAATGCCGTATCTAATCCTTAATAAACGTGCACTTATCTAATAAAGCTTTTAAACGATACATAATGTAACACGATGCAATGCAAGAACACTCGTAGTAGTAACTTATACGTAAACGCAGTAAATCAAACCGTCCCACATACGAAACTCTTCAACATCGAATGATTGCCGCCTCGATCTTTTACACCTCCCTTACATCTACGCGATCGATAATATATTACATAGAAACGATTACAATTTCGCGAGTCGACGAGCGATTCACTTGGAAAAACGAAATTCATCGTACTGTATCAACTATCGATATCGCTACGTTAGGGAAGTTCGTTTCTGCGCCCGCGCGTTGACTTTCGATCCTCTGCCGAAAGCTTTCCACTTGAAACGCGCTTAAGGTCATTCCACAATGGGCATCCCTTACTTCTCGTTCGATGACTGACAGAAACGTTTCTTTGCCCACCATATGGCAGCCAGGGCTGCTGCCAAAAATCCGATGCCCGCCACTATTCCCATGGAAATCGCCCTGTTCCTACGGTATGCTGGAACTTCGAGACTGACGCGCTCGCTTGTGGCCACGTCGTCCGACATCGACATTGCGGCCACCTCGAACGTATAATAGCTCTCCTCTTCTAAGGTTTTAACTGCAACGATTGTCCGAAATATTAAATATAACGCGACAAATTGAAAGTGCTGTTTAACAAACGAAGGTCAACAATTACCTAGGTAGTAAGTGTCGGTCGTTTCTGCTCTTCCGTATAGTTGCTCGGACGGGCCTCGGAACCACCTAACAGCGTATAGTCTCACTTGCTCTTTCCCGTAGGCAGGGGGTTCCCAGGTGACTAAATAACCCTGCACGGTGGCCTGTACTCTGACGTTGATCGGCGGACCCATTCGGTCGTCTTTTAAATAAAGAATGTTTCGATAAGATCGCAAAGTGTAGAAAGGTAAAAAGCGTAGACCTAAGTATGCCTACCTGGTGGGCTACGATATTCCGATGCCGAGTTCTCGTCTATCGAACCTGAAATTTATTTGTCCGATATCAATCTGTACGTCTCGCGTACAATAGTATCGCATTGTATGGAATGGTACGTACTTGGCTGTGTGAAAATACGCAACGTTTTACTAAACATCCCGTCTCCGTGTTTGTCCTGGCTAAGCACCATGAATTCATACTCGCGTCCGGGATTTAGATTGTTGACGGTGGCCTCGGTGATTTTCCTAGACACGATCTTCATCGTTCTCCATTCCGTGGTATCTGTTGGTCTATACCTGTTAGCGAGAATAAGTAGTTGTGTAACGTTGTAAACGATATTACACCGATACCTTGAAAGTTTTGCTTACCAAACTGAATACTCCATCTTGGGCCTCACGTACCCTGGCACCCAAGTCAGCGTGACCGCGTTATTGCTGCTGTTGGCACTTAGATTGTACGGTGCTCTCGGAGGAACGTTCAATACCATCAATTCCGTGTCCGCAACAACGGTTGCAGCTTCGTTGCTAGCCGCGCATTGATACAGTCCTCTATCCTGTTCTTGAATTCTATCGATCGTCAAATTGCCACCGATCACGATGGTTCTGTTTCCTGGTGGTACTGGCGAACCATCCTGTTGCAGAAATCGAGATTAGTTGAGAAGGAAAATGAAAGGTCATCGATGAAACGTACCTTGTACCAAACGATCGACGGTCGATGTGATTGATCTCCATCCCTAGCGTCGCAGGGTATCTCCAAACTCTCTCCCAATTTCCTTATGTACAAGTGTTGTGGGGTCACTGTAAACACCGGCGGCCTTTGCACCACCTATCAAACGACATTTCCGAATTAGGAGCGAGAATTATCAAGGGCGAGCCGTTTGAGCCGGCAATTGTGTCCCTCTAAAAGTTGACAATTGGAAAATAAAGGAACGATTAACACTGGTCTGCCAACGATCAATGGTCTCAATGATGACATTGCCTTGTTCTCTTTTCTTCTATGCTACTTTCGGGGTCAACGATTTTCAGTCCGGCTTCGTGAAAAGCTTTGCGTTTCATTCAATTGCAATTATGTTACAATTGTACATATGTAATGAAAAAAGAAAGGGAAATACTCGCCACGGTGATCGAGGGGCTGGGCCCGTCGGTGCCCAGTTCGTTGTACGGTGTACAAGTGTAACTTCCGGAATGAGTTTCGTCCACTTTGCTGAAATACAGAGAACCGTTTCTCCTGTAGAAGACGCCTTGAACGTTGTAAGGATCGAAAAGAAATCCATCCTTCTCCCAACGCAGGTTCGTTAGGTGTGGATTTGCCCTAAAATGACAGTCCAGGAGGGCTGGTTTTCCATACGGGAGATAGACTTCCCGGGGAGCGTATATAACCTTCGCCTTGTCTGAAACGTCAAACTATACTTCGTTAACGGAGCACAGGTCAGAGTCACGGGTCCCATAATAAAGCAGGGAATGTCGAACAAAATTCTGGTGCGAGCCACGCTCGTTACACTTTCGCCCGCAGAGATCTTGATTACCGCGCAGTTATCGTCGGTTGTTCTCGTCGGTAATTCCCATTATTCCGCTCATGTTATTATTTCATTTCCTGGGCGAAAGTGTGCGATCATGGCCTCGTGCGGTATTCCACCCTCTGATATCGCTACGTGTGCAATTGCAGGCGCATTTGTGTCGCTCGATTCTATAGATCTCGAGGTCTAATTCGTTGGCACAGAAGGGATCGTCTGAGAATACTTGCATTGTACGTTGAGGAAGGCCGAGGCGCTCTGCTGGTCTCCAGTTTCACCGGTCACCATGCAGGTGTACTCCCCAAGGTCACCCATGGCAGGCGCGTTGATGGTCAGCGTTCCATTCTCGGCGATGGACGCTCTCCTTCTAAGATCCTGTTATAAATCGGTCGAAAATCAACTGCGGACACCCTGTGTTACACCACGATCGACAAAAAATGTTACCTCGATTGCTGTAATTTCCACGCCCTCGCGGAACCAGTTTACGACCGACTTCTCTCCTTTGGCGACGCAATCGAAACTAACGGACTCACCCTCCATTACCGTCTTGTTGACAGGCGGGACCGCCAGCAAAGTCTCGCCTGGAACAGACGTCGGAAACGGCGACGCACCTGGGTTGAACGATTTAACGAGTCTGCCCAGTTTCAGGTTAGTAAGCATCAGCGGGATTACATCGTTTCGTTTGGTTTTAGTCTGCCAGCAATAGGCGGGATTAATCCTTCGAATCGGTTAATTCGCTTTAATCGCAGTGATTGCAACGTGTTAATCGATCTAGTGCACATTCGTAATGGTTAATCGACGCGCTTGCCACCGTGAATCGTGTGCACAATAACGTAAGTGTTATTTCGATTCGGTGCGTGACAGAGGCATTATGTTCTTTCAGTGGCGAACCGCGGAAACGCTTTCTCGCTACGCCACCGTTTTCCGTTCCTTTATTTTCTGTTTCTTTTTCTGTTTTTTTTTTTTTTTTTTCTAGGAAAGGGCGCGCCACTGCGTGCAAAACCACGTATCCGCGTATGGTCTATCGAGGGCCACTTAATTTCGCGATTGGTTCTACTGCGATCAACTGCGCTGCGAATGCGCACGATGACTCAATTCCTTATTAACGTTCAACAGAACTCTAGCGGTAAAAAGCAGAATTCCGTCTGAGTTAACGAGTGAATCATCTTGCGCTACGAAGCGGGATGAATTGAAACGAAACTTCGTATATTCCGTCTCCCGATACTTGGACTGAAATAATTTTTTTGGAATCCGAACGAGGCTTAAAAAACTAGAATGACGTATGAAAAATGAAATTAGGTGTAAACGTTTACTTCCTCGTTGCCGGAAATCCAGGACGGTTTCACGGTCACGAGCCTCTGCTTCGTCCAGCGCGGCATTAGCGTTGGTTGTCCAGCGTGACCCAATTTAGTGCTCAGGGTTAGTCAGTCGGCGTTTAACTGCGTTAATTCCCTTCACCACTTGGTGTTATCGAATTAGCCGATTAACGGATGCAAGAAAGTGCGCGACCTTACCATCTATGGCGAGGTGGAACCACGTTCCATTGTTCCTGGAGTTAGGCGTTCTGTTCGGGAAGATCACCCGACACTCGTACCATCCTTGATCGCTCTCACGAATATTCGTGAGATTAATGCTGCCCTGTCCATATCCGCGGTTCACGGCATCTTCTAAAAGATGAACGCGACCCTCGTAGCCCAGTCCCACAGACGGATATCCGTTGTACCATGAAAAGATCGTTCGACCCTGGAACGATCACAGATTGCTCGGTATTAAAATTCTCTTCCGGTATCAGAGGATGATTCGTGTCGACGATGCGTCCCTAACAGCTTCCTCTTCCATCGCCATGTACGCGACCAATAGTCACGGTTCTCCGTACGATTGTTCATCGTCGGTGTGAACAATTTCTCTTCCTGCGTGTAATCGCTAACGGACGAAACGTAACAACGCTGCAGACGTGACTTAAACCTAATTTATCGATCTATTTTGACTTCCGACGTGCGATTACGTTCGCGAGGCCAGCCAGTAGACAATCAATTTCATAACCGTGGCTCGATCGCGTTAACGTTAGAAGGACTGGAAAAGAAGTGCAACACGAGACGACGGAAGTCGCGTTACGAAGTCAGAGATTTACGTGATCCTTGAAAGAAGAAACGGTCGGCGGCTCGTAAAACTGAAAAACGCTGGAACTTAGGGAACGCTGGCGGTCAAAACGAGGCTGGTGAAAAGGCCGCTAATCGTCCCTAATCGTCTGACAATGCGTTAGCAGTGACCCACTGGTTGGACCCCTTGTGTCGCGGACTCGCCGTGACTAAATATAATGCAACCTTACGTCCCGTACTCCAATTACTACGTTCGACAGACAGAGAGGGACCGAACACCTGTTTTGCATACGCATCGACGCAGGGACCAATCAGGTTAAGTTCCACTTGATTTCATGCGGTAGCCATGTGCGACGCTCAATCTGTTTCCGGCGTGCGGCTGCACGCGTTTCCAATGGAACATCCGCGAAAGAACGACGCCTCTTCGCCGTTAACAGGAAATCAACACGATCAATCGATGTCGCTTTAAGGATTTCGTTTAGCTCGCTTCGTTCGTATTTTACATTAGGTAACAGTCAACCGACACGATTTCTCGTGAAGTTTTGGAAATTTCCTATTTAGATCTATGACGACGAGAGTTAACGAAAAGATCGGACATGTATAAACAGAAAAACAAACGCCTATGACTCTGGCATTCTTGCTACAGAATGGAAGTTAAGAAAGTTTGTCGATCGAGAGGATTTACACACGATGGAAAGATTGCAACACAAAATTGTGCAACTGCAACCGCATTAACATCGTATCCGCGGAATATTGCGCGATGCCTCGAAATCGAGACTCGGAGTCACGAAAAACTATATCGGGCTTCCCACACAGATCGAATGCATTTCTTGAAGAAACCGAATCACCTACTCGACCTCGAGCCAACACTTTTCTACGTGGTTGAACGTAAGCGCAGACTGTTCTCTGGTAGACGTAATCTCGATTGGACGGATTAATCGATGTAGATCTCGTTTTTTCTACTTTGCATCGAGTTAGAATCACCGGATCAGGCCTCAGTGACGAAGCATAAATTAACCTCCATGTTTCTATTATTTTGATTAAATTACACGAAGACCAGGAGTCATTATAACGGGAGTATAAGTTATCTCCTTGAGATGAGCTATCAATTTCCTTGAAGGATCAAGAACGATACCGAGCGATACCGGTATCGATGCGTTTGGACGAGTCCAAGTTTCATCTTCCCCTGGTAACCACAAACCACGTAACCGATAAACAAGTCGAGATTTTCGCATCTTGAGAGGAATAATATTGTTTATCGAAGTTGAGCAATATCGTTTCTGTCCTTGTTGTTCGTATCTCATACGGCGAGATGAAACCTACTAGATGAAATCGACGATACTTTGAAATCAATGTTGTCGCACTTACGTCACGATTCCATTGAAGAATGTAGGGAATCGGAGTCTCGTGTGGAAAGTCCAAATCGCAATTAAACACCTCGTACTCTCCAACTCCTGCGTTCAGATAATTCGGCTCGTTCTCTTCCTCCAGTATCAAGCCGAATGCTGAAAATAATAGAGACGCGAATCAGCAAATGATAAGCGAGTGAACAGTCGGCGCGGTTGGCGAGAACATCGCGTGATAAATAACAATATAGGATCGAGTCAATTTTCGCAAATTGGTTAATTTTCTGGTGTATTACGCGCGACCGTCAAGCGAGTCCCAATTAAATCGACGCAAAGTTCGATATCAACGAGCCTCGAATGTTGAGAAGAAAAAGATTCCCGTTGGGACGTGCGACTCACCTTGGTAGCAGAGGAAGATGGCCAGCAGCTGGTGAATGCCAATCGCTCTGGACATTTTCTTCGGTTATCCAAGATCGCTGTTACGATGAATTCTCACCGTTTTCGTAGCTGCCTTCCGGCGATAGTACGCGGACGCAATGTCAGAAGCAAGTTACACCTCGCGCCCGACGATGACGTCGTTCGAAACACGGCAGCAAAATACATCTGTCATCACTGACACTCATTAAACATCGACCACCACCTGCGACGGTTAAATGACACGCGACACTTTCGCGATCGAACTTCTGGCTCGATCAACGTCAGCACATCCACCGCCTCCCTTCTACTTCTCTCTTCCTACTCTTTGCCTTGTCCTTGAGATGTTCAGCACTGTGTTTTTCTACCAAACATCCGTACTTCTCGATCCGTCGATCGAGTCACTCGAAATCGAGCCTCTAGCGTTTTTATCCCGACGCGTTCTCCGTACGATCTGGTTGCAGCGGTTTTAATGTTGACGTCTTTTATTGAAAGCCACGAGATCGAGTGGTACCGAGAGATCGATGCGGCCTGCCGAGCTGGTCCACCGTGGAACGTTCGCTCACCGAATGCTTCGGTGGTTGTGGTGATAACCAAGTAATCGCTCCGCCTCGCTCAATCCAAGCGGATACGACGCCGAACAGAAGCGGTAACGAGCTGTGCAATTGGGAAGGGGTAATGCTACTAGCGTCCAGAGAAGGGAGATCCGCGGGGTACCAGACGATTCTACGTTCGCGGTTTCTAGTTGTACGGGCTTCTCTAGCGCCGCGCCGTTCCTATTAACCGGCACACCCACCACGCGAACGGGGGGCGCGTCAGAAAAATGATTAATCCGTTCCGTGGGAGAAGCCGAGAGTCAGGTGCAATCGGTGGATGATTTTATGGGAACAAGGGATGGCCTCGTATCATCGTCTCTCATCTACGCACATTATCTATCTATCGTTTGTTATCTAGGATCCTTCAAATTTTGCACCCAGTTAATTCTCTCTTATCGTACTCTGTAGTCTGTACTCGCGAAGTACGCCCTGTTCTTTCATCGCCTGGCGGGAGAGTTTGTCCATTCAATCTGGCACGAATCCCGTTCTTTCAGTGTCACACTTTCTTATCTGAAGCTGGATCGAGTGTAGTTAAGAGGCCCAAACGGAGATTAAAGGTTCGTCAAACCTGATCTTGCATAGAAATGAACGACCATTTACAGAGACATCCGATTCGGCCTGCGAGTGGTTCTAAATTTAGGAACGCTTTGACGTTTCGTAGGAACGTAGTTGCGTTAAGAGAACGTAAGTAGCAGAAGGTTAGCGCGATAGGTGTAGCTGGTTGTCGCAGAGATCTCTTTTATTTATCCGCCTACACAGCGTAATTACGTCTCGCGGTGCTCTCGTAACGAAGACGCCGACTTCCGGCAACGGATATTTACTATCGCGTCACGTTCGTCGAGTTCACGGGTCCGTTTTTCGGCGTAAAATTCACCATCTCCGACAGTAATTCTCTCGCTCGATTAAAGCCATTGGCTTATTGTTATTATTATTGTTTTCCGCTGCGGACTAGATTTACCGATTAAATTCGCTACAAGGACGGATCGAGCGATAATTTCGCAAAGAGAGACGACGCGATCGAAGGAATGGGAAAGCAAAGAAAGCTAATAATTGAAACGAGGATGTTCCTGTGAGAGATGGGTCGAATCGAATCTCGATCGAGTCATTGCAGCGATACGACGACGACAACGACGACGAAGCTGCACACCGGTACAGTCGCGCGCCATTTGCGTGGGTGACCTCAGATTACGTCACATCCGTCCCTTGCCGCATTAGTAGACTGCCCACAGCCTTGTCACGCTGTTGAGATAATGGATCCATTCGCATGGATCACGATCCAGGATTGGACGTGCCCGGGACACTGGAAATAAATGCGTCCATAATGATACGGACCGAATTATTTCATCGACGAGCCATAGAAGGGAGCAACTTGTTCCTGGTCCACCTGCCATGCGACCAATGAATCTTCGGAAATCGAAAATGGGAGTTGCACATCGACCGTCTGGCGTTTAGGTCACTTCGCAGCTAAACCGTCTCCGCCGCAGCTGTCTCGCGGCATAATCATGCGGTATTTAATTCTTTTTCTTCGAATAGACCATCGAAAAGCCTCGTGAACGCATTTAGCCGATGTAGACGCGTCGAGTTGGAATGTTAGCGCGACGAAGCGCTCCAGTTTTTCGCCCGCTACGTTATCGAGGGAAATCATGGAAATTACAGTAATTCCCGGTAATCAGTACCGTAGACGCGTTGCGCAAATGTTCCTTCTGCGCGCGTTTAATGGCCGGTCATACGCGCGGTCTTCATAAATTACAGACAAAGACCGAGATTTCGCGTTTCTTCGCTCAGCCTACAAAAATACGTACCTACAGCATTCTCGGTTGAACGATTGGACGTTGCCCTCGTTACGCCGAATTGGCAATGATCTTATTGCCTTGGCCAGTGGTTCCGTTTCATCAGTTTCCTGGAAATCCTCCGATCGTCCAAGAAAACGGAGCGACGCGGTAATTCGGTCGACGACGATTCAATTGCGTTTTGAGACGAGCGATGGCGATCGTTCGACGTGATCGATTTGACGGACCTCTCGAAGTCTTTCGCGACGACACGCGGCCGCCGCGATGGTCGTTGCGCTTTTTTAGCAATGAAAGTATCACGAGAGGCAGATTTCTAAAATAACGTTTGTATTTATTAAATTTGAACGTTATAAACTATGGTATATTGCATATATTATATTATATACGATACTAACGTAATATATTATATTAATACACGATAATATAATATATTATACACTATCGATATAGGTATAGTATTCCGTTTTAAAAAGCCGGGCAACGTGTTAGTACGTGTGTGACGGAATGGGAGCTAGTATCCCCGTTCCGTTTCGGTTCCTACAAACGTATCAATAAATCGAACTTTACTCGATAGACCTCGTGCAGACGAGTGCATCGTATAGTTTCTATATGCATTTATTTGTGTACGCGTTTAGAGTTGCAATCGGATCGGTGCGCTCATACGTATCGCGCATACTTCTAGAAGGGATTGGAGTGAACGTAGAGATATCCCACAACACAGACTCTCTTCTTTTTTCCTTTCAAATGTCGCTTTATTTTTCACTTTTATTTGATAATAAATTGTCTACAATTTGTCCTAGGTTAGTACGTCTTGGAGTTTTCGTGGGGGGAGGTTCGCGAGAAAGCATAGGTCAATCAATAAAACGGTGGAAAATGGAGGTGAAAGCGAGCACTCGCGAAGGTGACTAACGAAAACGCGCCTCTCGTTCGTTTCTATTCGTTCTCATTTCTCTCCTTTTCTTTTATTTACTTCTTTCATTTTGTTGCTCGGTTGGAAGTCGCGCGTGCAACAAGAAAACGGACGATATATATAAGCGAACGTAGCGAAGACAGACGATACAGAAGAACGTTACGATAAGAAGATTATATTCGATGCACGCGCGCGGATGCATATCCGGCGATTGAAGAACGCTGTCACGAACGGAAATCAAAGGGTGACTTTTTGTAAAACGAAAAAAAAAAAAAACAACGGGTATGGTTGAACGAACGGTTGGACGTTGCCCTAGAAATCGTCGGTGTGCTCGATGCCGATAGACTTTGAACACTCGAAAACTCTCGTCGTACCTGGAACTGCGACGATCGTTTATTTTGAAAAACGGATCGCTTGCTATCGGCGCAGCGTCGCTAGGACGCCGTCCCTTCTACGTTCGTCTCTTTCTTTCTCTCTCTTGATCATTAAATTTTGTTCACGATTCGTTGCGGTTTTTATCGATCGAAGGAAAACTCGCGTCGATTATTCGAAAGAATGCGGAATACCGTGATGGAAATGAGAAGATCG
Organism: Bombus vancouverensis nearcticus; assembly: GCF_051014615.1. NCBI lineage: Eukaryota > Metazoa > Arthropoda > Insecta > Hymenoptera > Apidae > Bombus > Bombus vancouverensis. The sequence continues at coordinate 1,905,242 of NC_134918.1, read as the reverse complement.
TAATACCGGTGAAAAATAGTACCCGAGAGCCATTGTATAATAGTAGCGCGACGCTGACGCTGTAAACTCTAAACGTACGCGATCGTAGAGACCTCGAGTCTCTTTGGCCATTTTGCTAGCCTGCCGTCTACGCGCGCGATTCGACGGCTCGACTTTCCGAAATATTTTACGATTTTACGTTATCGCAACGCAGAGAAACATAGTACGTAGTATGAAAGTAAATACACGCGATCGTTTTGAACGTAGTTGCTAACCGATCGATCCAATCTCGCGCGATCTCTAGCTCGACCGCGACGAATATCTTTCTGTTAGCTGCTGCACGTGGTGGATTCGCAAACGTTCTGCTCCGAGGGATGAAAATTTCACTCGCGACTCTGAAAAATATGCTATGCCAGATGGCTTTCAGGTACGTAAAGAGCGAATACCTAAATTAATTTCATTCACATCCGGCGGTAAGTTCATACTCGCTCGAACTCTAAATAAATAACGCGACTAAGATAAATCGCAAACGAAAAGAAAGCCATGACGATGACTCGAGGTAGACGGAGAGCAAGAAATGGAAATACGTAGATATGAGAAGTAGAAAAGTGAAAAGAGATAGGGAAGTAGAAAGATGAATACGATGAAGATGCAGAAGAGGAAGAAGATGAGGACAGCGGTTCTTTTTTTCAGGAACAAAAAGAACAAACGCAAAACGAAGCTATCGATAATGAATGTTGATGACGAACGTTACACGAACGAATTCACGATTCAACCATATTATTCATTTAACACGCGATCGCGCCAAACCATTAATCCTTTCTCCCGTTCTATGTCGTATCCTTTGTCTCGTTCTCTATATACATGCACACGTACATATATATTCCTTGCTAAATCTCAGACTCTTTTAGACGATATTCGTGGCATTGCCACCTATTGTTGCCGCACGATTACACTGAAATTATAGCGGCGGCACCTCCGTTCGTCGAAGGCACCCCGTCTCGTTCTCTCGTCTTTTCGATTTATCGCGATCGTCGACACTCTGCGCGTATTCTTGAGATCGTTGTATCTAACTATGATATATCTACACGTTACTTATATGTCTATATCGATTGGTTGGTTTTTCTCTTCTTTCGCTCGCCGTATTTTCTCTTTGCTCGACCGTTTAAACAGGCAAAGGGCCACACGGGTAAAGGAAGATCGGTTAAAACGTCGACCCACGGTCCGATCCTCTCCCTGTGCCTAGACATTTGCTCTTTCGGCTTTCTACGCGGTACCGCGTCATCTCGCCGAGTTCGACTCTTCGATCTGCGAAAGGAACAACGGATGATTTAAATCGATCATGGCCATTCGACGTACAAAAAGATTACCGATTGATTGCTCGGTTCCTTTCGTTCGGCTGAGAGTGCGTCCTCGTTATCGATCACCGGTACCGCGTGCACAGTGCGCCACTCTTTGCTACCAGGGAACCATACGGCTTGATCGGGACACGCCTCTAACATCCGATTTTATTATGATACAACAGCAACGATAGTTCAAAAATCGCGGCGTGGCCCGATCATGCATGCTCCTCGAGCTTCTCCTCGCTGTCGCTTCGATCCCGAGTAATAGTAATTAATTTAACGAATTAATCGTCGCTGCGTTCGTCGTTCTCGTTGATTAATACGCTACACGCTACGTCGTTTACGATGTACAATATCAATTAATTATCAAATTATTAATTCAATCATTAGAATTACTTTAGAATATTGGTACTCTTTAGCGTCACCTCCGTTCTTTCTTTGTTTCCATCTTATACGCTTCTCTTGTTCGTTTATTCCGCACTCTTTCTTTCCTTCTCTTTCTCACGCACGCTCATACACTCAAACAGATACACTCTTCTCTTCTATCCCGCACTCTATCGCATAATGTAGCACTCATCTCACGCCGCACTCATTCAGTTACATCTTAACGGAGATTATACAGAGCGTCCTGCCTCGACAGCGTCCGCGTCGTCGTTTGCACTTGTCGGCTATATGGCTTTTCGTCGAAGTATAGTTGAATCGTGAGTAGAGCCCTTGCTATTATATTTATATAATATAAGTATTTATAACACGCACGTATAAATAAATGTTTTGTACTATAAAAAAAAGTAAAATGCTGAGACGTCGAGGGGAAATCGCGCGGCGCCGCGGCCCGAGAGTATTCGATTGCTCCGCAGTCGCAGCTGTTGCTTTGCTCTGTGTTCGCACGTAGTGTGCAGTTGAACGGAAAGTAATCAAGAAAATTTAACAAGAGGGGAGGTAGAAACCAAAGAAGAGGAAACAGAAGTTAGAAGCGGCTTTCGATTAAATCGAAGTAACACGTTATAATTATCGTGTAAAGTATCGCGGGTGAATACGTTAACATCTTTCTCATTCGTTTAGGTCGCGTTCTACTCGATCGAAGTTAGCCCGTATTTGCATCCTCGAACACTCTGTGGGCCGTCCACGAGCTTCGTCCTCGACTCGAGATGATTTAATACAATGCGTTTGGTGAGAATTAGGTAGGTCTCGAAGAACGCTTTTCGTGTGTGCACGTGTGCCGCGTGTCTGGTATCATTCGTACAACACTCGCTCGTTCGTCATTCGCTCGTCCTCTCTCTCTTCGTGTACGCGCACGCGTGTGTGTGTGTGTGTGTATGTGTATTTGCACGTGCACGCGTGTATGTGCGAATGTGTCGCCAGTGTGTCTTGTACTGTCGATAAGAGTGTGTACGCGTGTGTAATTCTTTTGTCTCTAATGCACGGATCACGGCATCCAACGGCGATGCTTCCACGCGAGTGCACGATTCGCGATCTCCTTTCGTATGTATATTGGTTTGTCAGTCACAGGAGCTCTTGCCGCGAACGCATTCCCGTTGGAAGGAACGGACAGAGGGGAAATAGTCGCCGGTCCCATTGTCGTCGTTCGCTGGCAGTTCGTGAAGGAATAGCCTTCGCATGGCAAAAGTTCGTGCCGAAAGTCTCGACCCGAGCAAAATGGGCTCGCGACGAGGGTGGGCGAGAGAAAAAGGCGGCGAGCAGTTCTCGATGTTTCGGAATGCGTGCACGCGCGTGTTCGCAAACTCCGTGGCCGTCAAGACCGTGGCTAGATTCAAAGAACGTTACTTATTCTCGTTTACTTTACTTAAGAAAAATTATTGTGCCGATAATATGTTGGGTCGCTAGCGAAACCCTAAACAGGCAGTGCAGTACGAGTGAGTCCTTAAGCAATTTCCAGGCAAGCTTCGGCCTAATATCACTTTTCGAGTCCATTGCTCATCGATATAATTAACTTTTTAATTTATTTTTTTTTCTTAGATTCTCGTGTGTATGTGTGTGTTTGTATGTGTGTTTGTGTGTGTGTGTGTATGTATGTATGTATGTATGTATGTATGTATGTAATACGTGTGTGGTAATTCTTCGATTATCTTACTTGTGTGTTTTCTTATCTTCTTTTTTTAGTTGCATCGCATTCGCTTTCATTTTTTTTGCTTCATTTTTTTTTTGTTTTTCTTTAATTATTACTTACAGTGTACGATTAAAGTTACTCTTACGTGTCGTTTTAAAAGATATACGGAGCACGGTGTAGTTTCTTTGGAGTATCATGCCGTCTCTCGTCTTATCGGTATTTCTCTTCCCCTGAAATCCGATTTCACGTTCCGTGCCAATCGTTTCGCTTAATTCCTCGGGCGGGAACATTTAGTTATCGGTTCGAACGGAATCGGTTCTCTACCGAGTTGTTCTCGGCCTAACGTCCTCCGGCTTCTTGCTCGCACTTCCATTCGCTAAGAAACTCATCCGCCTGATTTTCTCTTTACTCGATAATATTAGTAACGCTAAAAATCGCGGTCGTCCGAATTGGACGTAGGCGTCGTTAGTACACGCGGGATATGACCAATAACGATCGTCGAACTCGAATCGTCCCCGCCTGCTCGAACCGTCTTTCGTCTTCCGTCGCTGGATCCTCTGGAACGTCGTCGATCCTCTTTGTGACATTCCTTGACTGTCGGACGAGAGAAGGGGGTACGAGAACTCGTCTCGTACGTCGCGTTTTTCCTTAAATCAGCAACGATCGGACTCGGACGATGTGTAACTTCTTAACGTACAGTTCTACTACGTTAGTTGTTCGCATTGGTGAAATTTATGTATCCTGAGCTGACGTTTGTAACAGCCTTTTTTTTTTGTAGAGATGGTTGCCCAGCTGGTAGAATTGACTTGAAGTTGCCTACATTTGAATCGCGTACGATGATCCTCGTTGTGCTTTAACAGTTGGTCTCCGATGATAATCACGGCGACGTCCGCTTGGAATCGCGTTTGCATAACTTTCGTCACAGCCGGGATTTGCTGGGATTCGTCCGCTTCATCGCTCGCCCGCGGCCTTCGAGATTGTTCTTCCGTTCTTTTCTCTTCCGATGTTCTCGAGATGTCTTGATTTGCGAATTTGCTTCGTTCGCAGAGCGTTCCGTCTCTCGTTACGCGTTCTTCTCGTTTCCGATTGACCACAAAAGAGACGAAGAAGCAACGAATCGGAGCAGATATCCGATGATGGAACTATATGGAAATCCAAGGAATGCAGCTTAGTTACTAGTGAACAGTGCCGTCAACAGGCGCTTTCGAGATGCGCGCTCTGTCTTCTCCTCGCTTGCCGCTGTCGAAACTGATGGAACTCGGCCTTCATCGCTTGCACTCTAGCCTCGATGTTGTCCCTGCTGTACCTCGGCGTCTGATGATGAATCGTATGCACCTGGTGAATGTGTGGCACGTGAATAGTGTGAATCTGATGCACCGGTGGCCTCTCTTCCCTGGTCGGGGTGGAGGCGGATGTAGGGGTCGGCGTACACGAGACAGGATCGAACTCGTAATGTCCATCGACGCTGCCAGCGTCCACGGCATTTTGGATGTGCGTGTGCTCGACTTTCGCTTGATCCTGAAGCTCCAACCATCGGCCAACCAGGGGTGGCGGCGGTGGTCTGTAAGGCGGTGGTCTCCACTCAGCCACTGTACTACCGCTCCTCGAGCTCTGATTCTGTTGCGAGGTGTTTTTACTGCCGAAGCCCGAGCTGCTAGACCTACTCTCCGGCGATGTCTCCAAGTCTGGGGACGCTGCCAGCTCCGGGGCAGACCTCGCGTGTCTCGCGTGTCGAGGAGGCAGCCTCGCTCTCGATCTACCAGCAGATTGAGGCGGCGAAGAGGTCGCCAACGGTTGAACGGGTACGAACCTCCTAGACTCGGCGTGGATCGCCTTCAACGAGGGAAGCTCCTGGCTGTATCGCTGGTGCACGCTACGAAGCTGAAGATAATCGGGCGGCGTCGGAAAGGAACGTTCTCCGGACGATGGTTGCCTGACAGAACTGAGATCGCTGAAGTATAAAGGCGTCCAGGGGACTTGCGGCCCGCTCGGTGAACTGGCCAAGAATCTGGGTGACGAGATCGTGCAGATTGCTGGCGCTATTCTAGCCAACGAGTTCACCGTTCCGTGATGATGAATAGACGGCGGTAACCCTCCGATGGAGACGCCGCTACCATCGGACCTGAGGCTGAGTTGACTGGTGCCGACGAGCGGTCGCCGCCAGGACGATTTGAGTCGCTGCTTCGGCAGGAATCCACCGTCGTCGCTGCTCGAAGCGTCCAGGATGCTGTTGTTCGCCGAGCTGAGGACCGAGTCTGCTACCACGAAGCGGCCGTCGGCCGCGCGTGAGATTTTACCCAGCGGTCGGCCGCGGCACGAGTCCGGTGTATCCGGGTTCAGAATCTCCCGCAGGAGATTTAGACCTGGTACTCGGCTTTTTCTAGGTCTACGGGTAGGACAGAACGAGCGTTAGAGAGTTCGCAATGGTGGCCGTTAACTATGGCGACGCGATCAACCCCGTCGAAGGAATTCCGAAGCGCTATATATTCATCGAGACGAAATTTCGATCGTTAGAAAACAAGGAACGCTCTTTTAGTCTGGACAAGCTCGACTCGGTTCTATCCCTGACAAATAAGAAGCATGGCGGGCGCAAGAGTATTCTCTGTCGAATATTGAAACAGTTTGAATATCGATCGACTTCCTTCGACGATGTTAAACGATCGTCATACACAGCGATAAACGTGCAACAACGACGTAAAAAATACGCAACGTTAACACGAACAAAAAGGAAAGAAGGAGCTAGGAAAACAAAACAACGTAAAGGCAGACGTACAAGTTAAACGTACAAGATAATTATTGAGAATTAATTACGTATACGTATAATAACGAATAATGGATGCAGGCGGGAAAGGCATGCGCATGCGCATTCCGGTGCACGAGTGGTCGGGCGTGATGTGGATCGTGGGCAGGTGGGCGTTGCCAGTGAGTGGATTTTTCTTTTTTTTCTTTTCTTTTTCAATATTTTTTTTTTTTTTTAGATTTCATTGCCCAATTTTTTTTTTTTTTAGTGATAGCAATCGTGGATTTAGGTGCTCCGAAACTCGTCACCTTTTCTCCTCCTTCGGGTCCGGCAGCAAGGAAAGATGGGGGAGAGAGAATGTTGTAACACAACGATTACATTCACAAAAAACAATATCATGGCGATAATGATAAGAAATATAACTCTAAATAATCGAACGTTACTTCTAGGCGGTGATATTAGGGAGCAAATAGATAACGCGTTTTCCTGTCGGGATCGCGTCTCACGTTCTTCCAAAACTCGTTGCGTTTCGTCGTGCGTTCACAACGGAATAGACACAAAGAAGGCGAAACAAAATCGTAAATCACACACGATAAATAGGTGTCGGATGACTGCGTCCGCGAAAAGAAGAGAACGGAAAATAGAAGGAATACTCGGGGTAACACGGAAAATTACCAAGTAAAGAGAATGTACAACAGATCATTGCGCAACGATACAAATATATAAAACGGATCGATGGTAGAGGAAGAGGGGATTTAAGCATAATCAGACAAAAATGTTCATCGATCGTAGGGGAAAGAGCAAAGTTTCGTACAATGACGAATAATCGTGTAAAAACGACCAACAATGAATAATACAATGAAAAATCGTGTCTAAATGCAGTTGAGGGTAGAGCCGCAGTGAAAGCGGCTTACCTATGTTTCTTTGCTTATGTCCGTGTGTGATCGAGTGTGATCGCGTCTTTTTACGGCTCGTCTAAAATCGATAGACTGGAAACAACAAAAGAATACAAGAAGTTTCGGTTAAAATTTCGATCGATGGGAAGCACCCTGATTACTATCGCAACGGTTCCATTGCATTTCTTTTGTCTTTGTTACTTTTGCATCTCTTTTTATCGTCATGCTCGGTGAAGCGTGACATGCTACGTGAGTGGAAAGAGTTGAAAAAGCAAACGGGCGGACCCCGCGAAGGCTCCCGTTTGCTCAAGTTATTTCGTGTAATCGAGATCGTAACGTGAAGAGGAGAAAGAGAGAGAGAGAGAGAGAGAGAGAGAGAGAGAGAGAAGGGGTTAAAGGTGAGAGTGAATGCCGCGAACCGAATCCGGCGAATAGAGGGAGGTCGTCGTTGCGTTTCGTTCGCCGCACCGAAACCGTACCCGAAATGTCCGGGTGTTAACCGGGGTCGGTCCGCGACACTTTTAAAAAATGAAGCAAGCTATCGATCGAATCTTTAATAAGAATTATCTGAGTTCGGTGCATCTACGAATACAAAAATGTTGCGCGAAATCCATGACGTTTCAATATATACGAGCAAAAAAGTAGTCACAGCGATCTCGATGGTTTCGGGGTCCGTTTCGATACGCATTGTTACGTCGTGATTACATACAATCGTCATTTAACCGGTTAATCTTGCTAAACCATCGACTCGCTCGTATCTTAATTATCGTCTATCGATTGAGCGAGTGGCACAATGAGAGACGACAGACAAAAATCAAGTGAACAAGTCGGGTGAACGTGAGTGATCGTGAGTCAAGTGAGCAAAGTAGATGACAGAAAGGAGTGAATAAACGTATCAGTGAGAAAGAAGGACAGCGACAGTTATGAGTGAAGTATCATTGCGACTGGCAGTTAAGAAAAAAAAAATGAAAGGTGAACGAACAAGTTGATCTATGATGTACGGTGATCACTGTAGAGGCGAGATCGAGAATGAACATCGACAAATGCAAAAGTCGACGTACATGATATATTGAAAGAGTTTCAATCTACGTAAAATGACAAGGACTAGCTTCGTTTGCCAACCTCAATCAATTGCGAAAAAGAAGCTATGTGTCTTGATTAAGTAGCACGTTATGTTTAAGCGATTATTCATCTTTTTCAGCTACTAGAATCTACCGTCTTTCTCGTCTCGTATCTATGTACTCCCTAAGTCCGCCCAACGAAGGTATTTAGGGTACTGACTGGATGTTACTAGTGTGACTCCTAGCTGTATTGCCTGTATTGCTGATCTCATCTACAGTCATGACAATCATCCTAAGTAGTAGATAGTAGTAGATGGTAGTAGTGGTAGATTAGTAGGTCCTAGCAGGTAACATTGCAGAGCTGTAGTCTCGCATAGTAGGTAGTAGTAGTAGTAGCAGTAGTAGTAGCGGTAATAGTACAGTAGGTAGGTTGTAATAGTAGTAGTAGTAGTAGTGATAGTACTGGTAACGGACAAGTCCCAGCGGCAAGTGGCGTTTGCTCGCTCGATCGATCAACGACGAACCACGAGTATCGATCGAATCGTTTGACCGATCGACATATCGTTTGGCAATTAGGTGTTTCAGATACACACAAACACATACATGTATGTCGTCGGCGAGTTCTTATTTTCGTGGTCTCGGGAGCAACCGTTGTCTCGGGTACGTAGTAGTAGTAGTTGAGCGATGGTAGTAGCCGTACTATAGTAGTAGCAGTAGTAGTAGCAGTAGTAGTAGCAGTAGTAGTAGTAGCAGTAGTAGTAGTAGTAGTAGTAGTAGAAGTAGTAGTAACAGTAGCAGTAGTAGTAGTAGTAGTAGTAGTAGTAGTAGTAGTAGTAGTAGCAGCAGCAGCAGTAGTAGTAGTACTAGTAGAAGTAGTAGTAGTACAATAGTAACAGTAGCGGTAGCAGTTGCAGTAGTAGTACTAGTAGAAGTAGTAGTAACAGTAGCAGTAGCAGTAGTAGTAGTAGTAGTAGTAATGGTAGTAGTAGTTGTAGTAGTGATAGTAGTAATAGTAATAGTAGTAGTAGTAGTAGTAGTAGTAGTAGCAGTACTAGTAGTAATAGTAGTAGTAGTAGTAGTAGCAGTATTAGTAGTAGCAGTGGTAGTACTTGGTTTATTTTCAGTGTGGCTAGCGGAGGTTAGGCTTACTGTTCCGCCTCTCTATGATAAACACGCTCTCGTAATCTCGATTATCGAGGTGGAGTGCGTGATGGTCACGATCACGGTTCGGGGGGGCCTGCTCGTGGACCGGCTCCGAGGTGGCAGTGGCGGGGGTGGTTACTTGCGTAGGAAGTGGTGGTTGATGAAGAGGTTGTGGTGGTGGTGGTGGTAGTTGCGGATTCAACGGGCTGCAACGGGTCAGCGTCGAGACTGACTCGCCGCACGCGTTTAGATTTGTCGACCTATGGAAAACACAGAGAGAGAGGAGGACAAGAGACGCCCACGTTTTCATTTATAGCTCTTCTTCATATTCTTTTCCTTTCTTTCTTTCTTTCTTTCATTTACTCTCTTTTCTCTTTCATCGTTTGCCTTTCTAGCCGCGTTTCCTCGTCATACATCTTTCGTACTATCGCGATTGCCGTTCGTACGAGAAACGAGAGAAAGAGGGAAAGAAAGCGATTAATTCCAAACCCGCTGGAGATGTCTTTGTGCCGAAGTTACACTCGTTCTAGTTTTTTCTCTCACATCCGTCGCAGCACATGACGCGACGCAGCTTCGACTATCGACAGATTTTATCAAAGACTACTCCGAGCTCTTTCTCTCCGTAACCCTCTCGATCTCCGGCAAAATTTCTCTAGCTCGCGTGTTGGCTCTCTTCTGATCCTTGCTCTGATCGTGATCCTCGAACGTCGATCGTCGAGGTTCTATCAGCTCCGTATTCGTACCTCGTATGCGTGCTTTCTCCATCGATTTCGATAATCTACCGCCCGCAACTACTTTGATCTCCGAGTGTACACGTTAACACAACCAACGATATTCGAAAGGTATACACATCTACGGCTACGAATACGGAGCTGGAAACGATAATCTTGGCAGTGGCTGAACCGTCCAGCCCGTTCTGGATATACGTGTAGGTATAATCGTGCATTATTTGCTCGCTTCGTGAAAACCCCCGGGAGACGCGCGATAGATACGTTCGTGTTTGCACGAGGGAGACTCAGTCGCGCCCGTGTAAATCGAGAAAAGGGCTTATCACGAGACCGACCAGCGAACAGACTAAAAGCTGTCCGAGAAGTATTCGTCGATTCCATTTTTCGTTACGATGAAGTCTCCATCGGTCGATTCGATTACCGTGACGTACAGTAGAAGCGCGTAGATAATGCCAATGAATTAGCATTGCCGCGAGCAGAGTAATCGCGGATATTTTCGTGATATTTTATCACGTCAGATTATATCGACTATTCGAATCAATGTTAATGCCGCGACTGATCGCGTACATGAATTTAAGATTACTCGCGTAAACATCGAAAAGGCATTAATTAGATGAATACTTTGCGTAATCGCGAGCACGCTACGTTTTTACGATCGTTGGAAAAGATGCTCTCGCGATAAGCCCACAAGTAATTCGAATGGAACGATTGGTCGTGCCAGCGATTCAGAAAAAAGAGTCGTAAAATAAGCCATGAACGAGGAAAAGGTGAGGGAAAGATCGACGTGAATGAAAATGAAGGAAACGCAGGTGAATGATTTATCCGCAAAAATTTCTAAGAGTCAACGGAGGTGAACGAACGAAAAATAGAGGGGGAGGGGTTGGTAGTTGGAGTTGGGTCTGGTGGTGAATCGTGGGGAAGGAAGAAAAAAAAAAAAGAAAACGGACGTCGAACGACAAACGAAATGGCTCGTCGCGGGAAACAAAGGCGACATACGATCCAGAATAGGCATCACTGCAGTCGTATTGTGGACTTTTGGATGCCACGATGGAAATCATAATAGTCGGCTGAGTACCCGTTACTACACGTGCAGTCCGCTTGGCGTGATTTCAAAGCTGAACACCTTATCATTGGTTATCGAGGCCGATTTTCATACGTACGTACGGTTAGTCGGGAAATGCGATGACGTCGGCGAACGTGCTCTTTCGCGATCGTACGTTTCCGTGCGATCATTTTCTCTCTCGAGAACTATTCTCTCTGGTGTCGTTCATTGAACGACCCGCTCTCTGTTTTGCTTTTGTACTTGTTACGTGGCAACAGAAGCTGCACGCTGACGCGACGGAAGGCGAGCGCGAGGCTCGAGCGAACAGCGTCCGATCCGATCCCGGATCGACTCCTCTCTTTCCTTTTCTTTTTCTTTTATCGGCACGTGTTCCGAGATACCACATCGAGGAAGAAGAAAAAAGATTGGCCAGTCTTTCGGCTGGCGAAAAGTTGGATCGACCGAGGTGTGTATCGATCGCGGTCAGAAAAGGGAAAATTCGAATAGGATCTTTATTCTCGTGTCTCGCGTTTCGGTCGCGTGCCGTGCCCTAACTTCTCCCCCCTATTCGAGGATGAAATTATAAAATAAGGAGGGAAGAATTTGGACCATGTCCGTATTACCCAACACGAGTCGAATATGTAACTTGACGAAATCGAGTTATTTCGGTGGAAAATCGAGATCGAAACAATTCGGATCCTGGGACCAGGTCGAATGCAAAAGTATCGCTCGATTGTTCGCTCGTGCCCAAAGACCGCAATGCACACGCAAAGGCGGACGCCAATATACATATGTAGGTGCGTTGATCGTTTCTCCAACCTCGTCCAAAATACCTCTGCTGCTGCGGTTTAGTCTGCCGGTTTTTCATCGCCATGCGATGCATCTAACAAAAGTACGCGGCTCGCGTTCTATTATGTATTGCGCAAGATCAAAAGAGGGTTTTCATTTATTCTATCCTCGACTTTACTTTCCTTTGTATTATATTCTCGTGTATTTTACGTTTGTTTGTCCCATTATTTCTTTATTTTGCAACGACAAGTGGATGTGACTGCTGTTTTCGTAAAAGTGGATCGAGACGGCGAAAGGAGAGAACGAGTAGATTCTCTCCTACGTCTCTCTCCCGACTTACAAGTTACTCAGAGATATGTTATTAAAGATAGTCTCGTTCGTGCAATAATGCTTACTTGCCTTTCACACGTCACTCGTGTATCATAAAAGATGGTCATCGAAACTCTATCGTTTGAATTTTAAACGCAAACAAGATTGTCACACGAACGACACGTCTATCATGTAAATATATATATATATATATTTTTTTTTTGATATATATATATATGTTTGTGTGTATATATGTATATATATACATGGAAATATATATACATATATATACACATATATGTTTATCCGTGATAATAAAAATGTATATGCATAATATCAGGTATATATAGCTCGAATATTTTGTTTGCTATTAATTACTCGTGAGAGGTTTCTTAAATGCTTGCGGTGCTTCGGTCGCCTAATGCTCGTAAGAAGGGGTGGAGTGGACTTAATTGCTAGCTCTGGCTAAACCTAAGTGATGGATGTATATATCTCTTCAAGGTCGTAGCTGCACCGGCTTCACGGTCCTCCCTTTGTTCGGGCAGGGCGTACCTTTCGTTTTCACAATTATCCAAGCGTTCTGTTGATCGCGGAACGACGCTGAAACGAACCGTACACTCGAGTGCAGATACGATCTCTTCAGTCTACGTCCTCGATTCGTAATTAATCTTCGGGGGATCCCCCATCGGGGGATCGAAAATTTAGATAAAGTCGGAACCTGTGGGGAAGACAGAACTTTCGGAGACAGACACTCACTTTTTCAAAGGCACTGTTCCCTGGGGCCCTTGCCCTGCGCCGTTCCTGGCGTCGGTAACCCGGCAGGCCACCATACTATACGCTGAAAGCAGTTCTACAATGTTACAAGATTATGTTAAATGAGTAAGTGTTCAGGGTTCACAGGTGCTTGCCCAGCCCTGCGTTACCAGGCCGTTCTCGTCTCCTTTTCGAGTTAAAGGGAAAACCACGAATCCCAAGCGAATGTCAAGGAATAAATTGCTAGAAAGGAGACGAGACGACCTCGAGCCCAGGTGCAGGTAAGACTCGAAGGAATAAGTCAAATGACCGATTAACTCGCTCTTCGCGACCCAGCCCTACCTTTCTCCTGTTTTCGTCTTTTCCGTTTATTGCAAATCTTCACCGCGCATATGCTGAGGATGATCGCAACGATGAAGAAAAGTATACCGCCAACGACGCCCGCGGTGATCGCCTTGTGCTTCACTCGAGCCGGCACCGGGAATTTCACCTGCTCGCTGGCGCCGTAATTGGTCGCCGAGTTGGCGAACACTTGGAAATAATAGGTTCTACCACCGACCAGATTCTTCACTGTACTCGCAGTCAGAATCGTCGTGATACAAGAAAACATAAAAAAAAAAAACTTCGTTTAACCATCGTTGTTGTTTATTTGAGACAAAGTGATAGAAGAACGTACCCAAATAGCTGGTTTCTTCGGGTCGTATCTGTCCCTTGTTGAGCGTTTTCCAGGGTCCGTCCGTCTTATACTTGATGGTGTAGTATTGAATGAGATGATTACGTTCCACAGGGGCTTCCCAGGATATCAGGAAACCGTTACTGACCTCCGTCACCGTGAGATTTTTGGGAGGACCTGGCTTTGGTCCTGACGATTTATATGGAATTAGTAGGGACGACAAAGAAACATTTTACATAAAGAATAAAGTGGGATATGTCCGGTGTTATACTCGACGACCATACTGTATGCGTAATTCCCTTCTCAAGGATTTCCATCGGGCGTTTATTCGCATTCCAGCGCGTAACTCTATGGTTACAGGGGAAACAGCGACGGAATTGGGATTACAGCCGCTAATAAGGCTAACGAATGAATGCCGGAAGTAATTAGGTCGTAACATTATATACATATGTAAGTAGTGACGAAAGCAGATGAGCTCACGCGTCTCCGATTCCTTCGAGACGTTTCATCAACATCGTCTATCCCGCGGCATTGTAATGCATTAACGTTACCGTTTGTCAAGATTTATTTGTCGTCGTCTCGGTGTTTAGTCGAGAGGAATTTAAAAAAAGACAAGCAAAAAAACAAGTAAACTTGATAAAAGGAGAGACTAATAAAAAAAAACACGCGCGCGTACGTAGTTCTGCGTTGCCGATGAAATTCCCTGGCAATATTCGTAATTATTTGCATCCGTTAAACAGTATCACGGCACAATGCGATAAATTTTCACGATAGAAAAATATACGTGACTGAAGCGGCTGATATTTCTGCGATCGTTTCTGCGGTATTTACAATGTACCTATTTGTTAACTTCATTTCCGCGGTCGTGCACGCTGCGCCGAATAAATTGTCGACCACACAGCCGGCAACGTGTGCATTAGGAAATGTGCAAACGGAAAACAGACGCACACAAGGACACGTGCCCGCACCTCCCACACCTTGCTTCACCCCCTTTAACCGTGCAGGCACAAAAATATAAATGGGTTCTCGATGGAGGCGCCGCGCTGTGGCGTCCGGGAATACCGTGAATAACTGGAACGCGGTTATTGTATTCGCGAAAAGCTTTTTACCAATGTAACGGCCACGAGTGGCTGCAATTAATTCGCGCCGGTCGAATGAAAATTTCTCCCCGCAAAGGCGACCCTTGCGTTTTTGTTCGACCGTACTCGTTTCGATCGTCGCGCCGTGCGCGCTCGATGCGACCGAGTTCCACTCGAAACCAAACTCTCCGCTTCTCGATACCAGCCGCCAACCCTTCACCCCTCCTTTCCCTTTCCTTTAGTACGTCCGTTTCTATTGAATTCGAGCACATTATCTCGTCGAATAATTTGGGGGAAAAAGTTCGTTTGTCGGATAGCGAGCGAAGCACGCGAAACAACGACGAGAATCGAGTCTCCGTCGACTGAAAGACGAAAAAATTCAGTGGGCCGAAACAGGTCCGTGTTTCGCTCCGAAAATAAACGTAATTCCGGCCGCGAGACGAAATCAGGCCGGACGACGAAAACGACCCAACAAAAAGCTAACAAACAGGCAGAACAATCGAAACGAGAACCAACTTGGTGGTCGACCGCGTGTCCCCTGTTAACGAGATTACGCGTTTCTCGACGCTTTCGGCTTTTATTGACATTTTACGTTGCTCGCGCGCTGTCGACAAAATTTACGCCAAGCCTGTACAGCATCGTGAATGACAATTGATTTCGATGCAAAGGCTCCGCTTTCCCTTCTTCTCGTGTTTATTGTCCCCTTCTGATCACGTTACGGTATTTAGACGTTTGGATACGGGGCAAGGATAAACGAGGAGAGATAGTCGATAGAAAACACAACTGGGAAAAGGCTAAAATAAATTTCATATTGAGCGCGACTGAAAGTGTTTATAAATCAATTACAACACGAAGAAAACTGTACGAATACACGCGGTAGAGTAAATAAATTAAAGAAAAGAAATTGATACCTTTCGGGCGCATGATTGGCGGGAACACTGGGTTGCCGGTAGAATCGGTCGGTAATATGAGAGTATTATGATCTAAGATGTCTGAAACGAGAGCAAAGAAAACGGCAATCGTGAGAAATCAGGTGGGAGTCGAAAGACAAGTGGATCCGGTGGTCCGGGGTGACTGGTCGTGCCTTAATAATAGGTCGCAGAGAACAGGATCGGTGCGGAGGAGATCCTCGCGAATCCGATCCACCGGAATTCTCGTTAAGCTGGCTGTAATCGTGTTACTCGAGGCGGGCTAACGAGTTTCGAGACCGTTGATGCGTAGACAGCGACGAATGGGGAATGGAAAGGGGCAAAAATTGAAGCGCGGGGAAAGAAAGATGCGGGTGAAGGGAAAGGGAAAGAGAAAGGAAAAGAGAAAGGGAAAGGGAAAGGGACAGGGACAGAGAAAGGGAAAGGGAAAGGGAAAGGGAAAGGTACGTTGGACGTACCTGGGGTTCTCGTGGCACCACTGTACGAGAGAAAATTCGGATGGTTGTTCGTGGCTCGTTCCCGGTTATTAGCGGAAATTTCTGATTCCGACACGTTATTAATATGGTAATGCAGGAAAAATGGACGAATCGGGTCACGTTTTACGATCTCACGGGATTACGAATTGCATACGGATGTATGAAACAAAAATTTACTAGATATAGAAGTTAATGAATGTGAATGCGTATATGTGTGTGTATGGTAGAAGCGAATGCACGAAACGAAGCAAGTTGAAGATCGGCGGCGTCGCCCTTGTCTTTGCAACGACAACCGGATAAAAATCTGCACAAGCTCGTGTAGGAAAAATCAAGGTACAGTATGTACAAATGGGAGGCAATGACCCGACAGATTCGAGGGAAGGAAATAAAAGAGGAAACAGAATGAACGGCTCGATGGGTTTTCCGATACGATAAGTCGCGACGGAAGTCTTCGTTCCCTTCCTCTTTGCCTCTTCTTTTAGGTGAGGTGAGTTTTAACGTTAACTTTGAAATTCTCGCGCAGAATCGTTATTTCCAGCAACGAAGCTTCATAAACATCGGTCACGGAGAAGAGAGGGAAGCTTTCTTCCGCGCAAGGCATCTTTACGAAATCGTTCAACCGAGATTCTTTGTTAGCTCGTTTCGAAGCTCGTCCGTTTTCAGAGAGAACGAGCGAGCGAGCGAGTGAGCGAGAAGGAGCAGGAGAAAGCCCAGAATCGGACGGTTTTATGGTCGATCGCGTTCAAATACAAAATCGTCCCTTTGATTTCGGGGCTACAGCTTTCGCGATAGCGTCGAGTTGTTTCGGTGCTTGCCGCAGCCTCTACTCACGGAAACGACTTTTCCAACACCGATTACTAGTTGTACGAACAGCTACGATTGAAACGACGATCTTACCGCTTTCGTCCGTGGGTGGAGCATGACCGGCGCTCGATGATGGAGTCGCTGAGTGCGTCAGTGCCACGTCTTCGAGAGTGAAGCGATTGAAAAAAGAAGGAAAAGAAGAATTGCATAGGATGCGATTTGTTAGTCGTGTTAACATGGACAAAGACCGTTAATTGCAGCGATAGCGATATTCGTTCGAAAGTCGACTGTCGCGAAACAGAGAGTTCCGGATTGTAACGAACGATTATCGCGAGAGATCATACGGCACCTTGTATCACCGATCCGATTATACCAAAAGTTCAAAGATCGTTACCAAGTGTCCTGATGGTAATGAGTTTGCTCAGCATCCCATCGCCCAGAGCGTTCTTCCCAATCACTTGGAATTCGTACAGCGTACCTGGCGTTAGGCTGTTGATCGTTACCGTCGTGCTTCCAGACGGAGTTACTGGAATTGTTTTCCATTCCGACGTACCAGATTCTCTGTACCTGCGTTAAACGGAAACCAAAGCTTCCTATAAACTCAGTCCCAAACGTACATACTTAGTTCGACATTCGAAACAACGTACTCGTTTACGAGTTTGCTCTCGGAATGCCATTCTAACCGATATTACCGGCGCCACGTACCATGGTCACATTACGTTCCAGGTGAACATACTCGGAAATACTATTCCAAAACCGTTTGTACTTAGAAGCTACTTGAAACGCTATCAACAGTTTCCGGTCGACACGAGAATTCGAGTAAACAGCCGGAGTATCAAACTCACCAGATAGTATAATCTTGTTTGTAATCAGGTCCTCCAGAGTATCCCGGCAGCCAAGTCAACGAGACCGCGAACTCGGTCGCAGTCCCGGATACGTTGTACGGTGCGTGGGGTTGCGTGCCTTCAACGATCAACTGCGTGGAGGCTGATATGGTTGCCACCTCGTTCGACGCGACGCATTGGTAGAAGCCAAAGTCCGCGCGTCGAAGGCTCTCGATTGTTAAATTGCCACCGACGATTTTGGCCCGGTTGCGTTGAATAGACGCGCCATCCCTCTGCGCAATGAAAATCACGATGCAACTCGAGCCGAGCGTTAAACGACCAACGAGTTGGAGATGCCGCGAAATTGAAACGTGGTATCGATATCTCGACAACTCGTTGACCGATCAGACTTTTATTCCGCCGCGCGAGCGGGGTACTACGTCAATGACAAACCGAAACGCCGCCGAAAAGTCTAGGATATACAAGGATTCCCAGTATCCGGTTAATATTCGCCGATTATGTTTCCGCTCGAGCGAATGGAACCTGCGCGACTTTATTCTACAATACGTTGAGTACTCTTTTCGTATGCGATGCATACCCTGTGCCACTGTATCGTGGGCTTCTGCGTGCCCTCGGCTTCCTGAGCGTCGCAGTGCATCTCCACCGTTTCGCCGACCTTCTTCTGATAGATGGGTTCTGGTTCGAGAGTGAAGACGGGTGGATTTCGCACGAGGACCTCCATCGGCCCAGAACTTCCCTGTGTGCCCTGCGCATTGTAAGGCGTACAGGTGTATCGACCTTGATGATTCTCATTGACTCGTGTAAAGAGCAGGGAGCCATTGTTCATCACGACGATATCCTTCGTTTGATAAGGCTCGAGCAATCGTTTGTCCTTTGTCCACGTGACATACTGAAGGGTAGGATTGGCTTTTATGTAACATTGGACCACACCAGCCAGTCGAAACGGCAGGTATTGCACCGTGGGAGTGAACGTGACCTTCGCTGGATCTGAAACGCCGTGTATTTAGCTGTAAAAGTCTTTCGATAACAATTTTCGTTCGCGAAACATCGCCGATAACTCACATTCTACGTTGAGGTAAGCGCTGGCGCTTTGCGGGTCGCCGATGCCGTTTGTCACCTCGCACAGATACTGACCAGAGTCGTCGGCGCTAACGGGATTGATCACGAGACTGCCGTCCGGTTTGATCGATACTCTGGTGTCCAACGCCGAGAGTTCCGTTACCGGAGCTCCCTCGCGGAACCAACGTACAGTAACGTTGCCGGGCAGAGCTTTCGCCTCGCAGGAAAACTGAACTTTTTCGCCCTCCAGCTTGGTCTGGTTCGTTGGTGGCACGGTGATCACCGCTCCGCCTGCAAATCGCAAAGAATAACGTTAGAATGAATTCGCAATCGACGCAAATCGATGTGAAACGAGGCTTAGTCTACGCGATCGAAAAAAAGCCAGCGGATTGATAGCGCTCGTCAGAGACGATACCGATTTCTGGCACGCTAGCAGCTTGTCAACGTCAGTCTGTCTGACTGATGCCGGAAATGCGGCGGCCAACCAATATCCTGACCGAAACGACGAGCCCGTCGCAGGAGCTTTTAACTTGGCCTGGTGCGGAAGCGTATCACGAAACGAGATTTCATCGTTTGGTTGCTCGTGTCAATTGAGACCGCGCGAAAACCAGTTCACTAGACGACGTCGATAAGTAAACAAATGGAAAGAGCGATAGATATTCTCCATTTAGCGAGCCCGATGAATAGACGGCTCTATAATGGACGGGATTGTTATTTTAGAAACGTCGTTTCGCGCCACAGGAAGAACTACGCCCCGAAACTGCGGATCGATTCGAACGAGAGACTCGTTCCGACCGGTGAAACGATCAACAAAGTTTTCGTTCCGCGGAATTCTCTTGCGTATTTAGAGCGGACGAGCTCGAATCGGTGACGAGTTCCGAACGGAAGTTACGCGGAGAAAAAGAAAAACAGAAAGAAAAGGGGCCCGCGTTTGAGCCAATACGCCGCGCCGCTTCAAAACTGACTGCCTTCTCTTTGGACGACTTTTCGCTTTGAGTGTTGGCAAAAAGACTGAACGGGACGCATTATATTTTCCTTGATATCCAAAAGATCGTCTCCTACGAGCATGCACGTAGAATTTTAAAACTTGCGAGACTTTCGAGACAGAGGAACGCATTCTCGGTCGCGCGGCTGAATATTTCCACGCATAATGGGAAGAAATCGATCCTGCGTGACAAAAGTCCTTCCAACTTTTCTTGGTATTCACTGGTACTTTCTGGAATCCCATCTATCTTCACTGGGCGGGAATTAAGCTGGCTGCCATTCTGGCTGCCATTCGTTCGTAGGAACAACCACTTTCTCAAAGGAAGGAGTCGCGCGCTACGAGTTCCCGAATAGATTTCCGCTGTTTCCGTTTCCACCTTCTGCACCGGCGAAACGCGCCAAGTTCATTGACGAAAATTAATCGTTATTCGATCGGAATCCGCTAATCGCGGGGTTCGTCGACCGCTGTGCCCCGAAACAATGAAACGGTCGAATCAACGCGGGGCACGTAGGAAACCGCAAGCGCGAGCATAAAACGGTAGCGGAGCATGCCGCGGATTCCGCTATGTTGAAAACACACCAAGTTAACTTGGCGGACAAAGCGACGGAGGATCCTTACAAACGGGACGATGAAATTCAACGATGGAGTTCAGACGCGTGCGCCTCGCGGATGACAACGCGATGAATTTAGAAGCAGCCGCTCGATAAATATTCACAAGTCGGATTTAAAACTTTTCGCCCGCGAGAGCAATGAATCTGAGAATAGAGCGCATCACCGACGCTCGCTCGGAAACTTGAAAGCAATCGATACGTCGGTTTAAGACGAACAAAGCCTCCCAATCTTCGCTTTTATTACGAGCCGAGATTACAAAAGGCAGATGTCGCGACAGCGTTCGTGTTTTCGGCGATTCGAAGGGGGAAAAGAGTCGCTCGTCCGAGGGACACGATCCACGACCGAGAAGAAACGTCTCCGCGATAGAGATGAATTTCGGAGTAGGAAGCTCGGTAAATATTCAAAGAGCAGATTCAAAAGTTTCACGCTACCGCGGCACCGGGCGGAGCAAGTTGGGTTGAGCTCGGCAGCTCGAGGATCCTCCGCATTAATGGCGCAGTCTATTGGCGGTGTTTTATACGAGGAAGATGAGAGTCGTCTACTTTGCACTCACGGCTCACGGCCGCTCGTTCGTGACCGCGCGCCCAGATTCCAGCGAGATTTATTAATGTGAAACTTTTGGTGGGCTTTTGCCGAGTCCTCCGAGTCTGCGTTCGCGACTGACACGGGTTTTTTACATATCCGTGTCGAATTAAGAGAGACTATCGAAAAATTTCGTCGAATGCATAAAAGTTGGCATTCGTCGAAATGATGACGCGAATTCGGTATGGCAAACCGATTACCTTCCTCTAAAATAGAGCGGAGAAGGGTAGTACCGACATGGCGCGTCGATCATGAAAATCGTCGGTCCATGTATTAAATCGGCCGGTCGTTAACTGGAGGAAAACCACGGAGGGGAAAGACGTCGGCGCGATGATGAAGACGAATGTTCACGCGGCCTCGTAACGAAGCTTACAAATCTGCGGCACCGGTGGCAAACGAGGCCAGGGGCTGAGGGGAGAAAAAGAGACGGTACGCGGAGTGCTCGAGACAAATCGCCTTTTAACTCGGGCCGTTGCGAAGAACATCCTAATTGGCTTTGACTACCACAACCGCACCGTCCGGGACCGACCTCCTAACGCGAATTTTATCGCGCGCACTCAGCGATCGATATCGCATCGACGCATCGGTTTACGATCTGCCTGGAAACGTAATGGATGCACCGGTCTGTCAGATATTTCCAATGCTGCTGGCTGTGGAATGTCCGCACCGACCAATCGTTATTATCCTTCCCGTGGGTTCCATCGAAAGCGCCTTTCAAACTCGGCGAGAGATAAGAGCAGTGCGTTTCTTTTCTCCTCGTTGCAATAATACTTAGGCGATACCTAGAATTCCAGTTAATTAAAATATCCGTGCCGAAGGGAGCGTAGAAAGTTGAAACGGCTCGTTCGGTCAATTTTACGAGCATTCCGAAGAGATTCGGGAATTAAAAACGACGTAAAAGTTACGTCGTTACCCAGAACGGCCAACCGATCCCATCGGGGACGATTCCCCCGAACGAGACTTTAAGAACTTCCATAAAATCGCGAAAAAAAAACGCGACCGATATCCGCCGGAACTTGGTCTTACGAGTCCGAACGGTACGGATGGATCTTTCCATCGATCAACAGACATCGATCGCGCGCCTCCTCCGCGCGAATCCAGCGACAAAAACCGAACTGGTTGCATCGAGGCATTTTCTGACGACGCGGTTATCGGAATTTCATTATCGGTGCTCGATCGATTACCGTCTACCGAAAATACCCCGATAACTTCTAATAACAAGCCGCTCCGATAATTATCGTACCGATCCGACGTATATTAATTATTGGCACGTGCTAAATTCTCCCCCGCCCCTCATACCAGGGTTATAAAGTTCGCTGAATTTACCGTAAAACCGCAAGACAATTCGTTGCCTGCGGATGGCAAGAAGAGGAAATCTTGATAGGATCGCTAATGAATAACGAAGGATTCCGTTTTTGGGAAGTTTGACGAATGACCAAACTTTGCGACGCTGCGAAGATCAGAGCGTACTCGCAAAGGAAAATGGTTCACGCGGTTATTGCTGGGAAGTAGCGCGTTTAGATTAACACGTTTCTAAAACTTAGCGTCGATTTACGAGAATTTTTATGGCAATGGCGCGTCACACCTTGTAGAAACGACGCCGAACGGAAGGCGTCGACCTTTGCTGCTGTGTCTGATGATATCGGAGTGTCTGACGAGGAAGTAACCGCTGACGTAGGAATATACACGTGTTCCGCTACACACACTCGTACTAGATCTGTTGTTTTACTCACCAGCGATTATAACGCGGGCTGTGTGACTGATTTGACCCTCCCCATTTCGCGCGATGCACGTGTAATCCCCGATGTCCTCGTTCTTGATCGTCGAGATTCTGAGCTCAGTGCCGTCGTTGAATATTCCGATGGTGGTCGACGGCTCGACTGGGTTCGCGTCCTTGTACCAGAGAATCTCCGGTGTCGGCGTACCCTCCGCTTGGCAGTTCAATATTATCGCGTCGCCCACGTTCACGTAGATCATCTCCTCTGGCGTGATGCTAAATTTTGGTGGCGCTACGAAAACGAACCAATCGTTTTTATCCTCCCGTGATACTCTTGGAACTGTAAGCAGATCGCGAGCGGAAAAGGTCGAACGTGACTGTTCGCGGTATCGAAAGTAGATCGGACCAGAATATGGTCAGACTAGCGGGCCGGCTGATTGCGATTCGTTTTTATCGATCGTCGAGTCGAAAGATGGAAACGCTAAAATAGAGTAACACCGACGGGGTCGTCGAACGTGTTAGAATTGTTGGGAAGAAATCGCGACAACTACCACGCGATGGTGCATTACTCGAAGGAAACGGCATTAAGGGAACAATCAAACCCTCGAATCGCGCGGACGTTTAGAAAACGCTTCCGCGCCGCACTTCCAACGTTTTTATCTTCGATGAGTTTCCATCCAGGGGGAATCATGACGGCCCTTCAACAACTTCGACGACCGCCGTAGCACAAAGGAACGTCCATTTTCGCCGCGTAAAGCGCGCTCTTCCTCGTGTATTTGATAGAACGGAAACGGTCGGGGCTGGGCAAGGACGAAAGAGGAAAGAGAGCAAGCAATCGGTTACCGAGAGAATTCGTCAAGATAGATGACAGGAACATTTATTGGAATATAGTCGAAGCGTCAAACAACTCTCCCCCTCTCTCTCTCTCTCTTTTTCTCATTCTTCTTGATCGTTTTAATAAGTTTGATCGTACTTTGTCGTAAATTGCGATCCTATCGTCTTCGGTACGATCGTCTCCGTTCTATTGTTTGTTCTCGGCATCGTTAAATGAGCGATACCTGGCCATAGAATCGTACGCACGTTGATCGTATTCGGAAAGATATATCGCGACAAATACCATAAGCAGAAAAACGGAAATGGAAGATATGAACAAGGCCGAAAGCGAGAACGCTGGGAGGAAGAAAGGAGAAACAGTTTACGAGTGTGACGCGAGTAAACGACCGGCCAGAGACAATTTCAAAAGTACAAAGAGAGATTCTGAGCGCTTTCGCTGGCCGAGTGGTTCTCCTCTTTTTGATGCCGCTGGCAAATCCTTAGTTGTCGCAATCGCTGACGTTGTCGACATCTTCCTCGCAGTTGTCGTTGCTGTTGTTGACGACGACGATGACGCGGTCGAGTGTGGCCGTGGGCTCGACGTATATGCAGAAACCGAGAGGCGAAACAGCGAAGAAAAGCTCGTTGGAGGAAACGGCGCAGCAGCGATGAGAAGAACATAGACGTGGAGGTGTGACGATACAGATAGAGAAAAGAAAGAGAGTAGTACGTATCGTTTCTTAAAACATCTAAATACTTTCCTTCCTCGCGGCCGTTCGTCATAGTTTATGGGCAAACAAAACGCGGCAATAGATTTTTCTTTCTCTTGGCTAGCATTTTTCCTCTTTTTTCGTTCCTATCGCCTGGTTCGATGACTCCATCGCGACGTCGTCGTCGACACACTGACGTAACGCGTAAAACTTTATCGCGTCGCTCGACGAAAGAATTGAATTGAATTCCCAAGAAACGACGATGCTCTCTCTCCCTTTTTTCTCCATCCTTCTTATTCCCCCTGTTTCGTTTCTCTTATCAGCGACTCTCTCTCTCTCTTTCTCTCTCTCTCTCCCGCATGCGCATCTTCGTTTTATTCGCGACAGGGGGAGATCAGAATCGACAGCGTTCGTCATTCGAAGATATAAAAGTTCGCGGATCGTTGGAAACCGGGCCAGGAATAAGATTCGTCCCTGGACTCGTTCAACTTTTCCTTCGTTAGACACTTTCTCTGACAAAAACACGGTACTCATCGCGGTCATAAAATCTTGTTAAGCACGAGATAATATTAATGAGACTGCTTCGAGGTAAAATCGATGCAAAACTTGGCCAACTCGGATCCGACGCGAATGTAATTTTCGACTTAAATTGCATTCGCGACAGCTCGTTCGAGACACGAACTTCTATTATCGCAGTTAAGTCCTTTTTAATCGATATTGTAACGTCGCGTAATCGCGTTTTTTGACCCAGTAACTTTTCTTAAGTAGAATTTCCTGGCCGATCAACTACGGTCAAGCGTAAAACGTGAACGCCAGCTTTTGAGATACAGTAGACCGCCCAGATACTCCGACGTCAGCTGACAGATGGGGAATCGCGCGATTAGGTTGATCGTTCGCGTGGAATCTTCGGAATCGATACATCGAACAGCGATGCTGAGTTCGCCGATATCCAAGCACGTTATCGAATAGTAGGTGTAATGTACCGGCTTTCGACGAGACGATCGGTTAACGAAGAAAAGCGATAGCGTAACATGATCGTTCTCAAATGAAAAGTACTCACCGTGGACATCCAGGTGGAACCAGGTACCGTTCTTGTGACTGTTAGGCGACCTGTTGAGGAAGACGACCTTGCACTCGTACCATCCTTGATCGCTCTCGCGGATGTCAGTCAAGTTGAGGCTCGCCACGCCATACGGTGAATTCGGCGAAACTCTCGAGACTCGACCTTCGTAACCTTCGCCACTGTGGGTCGGATACGACTCGTACCATATGTATATTGGTATCTCCTGCCCCTTGCACCAACACCAACACGCAACATAAACGAAGGATCGCCATGAACACGTACATACTGGTGCGAGACTCGCTTCGGTATATGCTGGACGCTTCGTTTTCGATTTCGCGAAGCTCGTCGTCCCTGCCATTTCGTGTTGGGTATCGACGTTCTTCGGTTCATCGACAGTTCCACGAACATGATTGGCGAATAAATCAGTAGAAAGCATAGTAGAAAATGGAACCCGCGAGACGCATAAGCGACGCGTTATTATTAAAAAAAGGCGAAAAATTCGAATCTGCTCGCACCAGCTGCCGGCTAATGAAATGACAAATGACGAAAGACAGAGGATGCAGCGTGTGTGAAGAGCGGAAACGATCTACGGCCGCGATTGGTCGCCGAGTCGCCGAGTCGGCGAGCTCTCTCCGCGCGAACGACTGAACGTAACGAGCATGGCCTCTTCCTTCCCTCTAATTCAACGCACCGGAAGATCCTCTTAAATTTTCATGCTCGTTACGTTCGCCCGGCCGAGGACGGCACGACAACTGTCATTTTCCATGCAAGCCTCTATGGCAAACAAAGGAATTCGTTGTGCGCCAATGAAAAAGTAATCCACAAGGCATAGACTGTGCGTGGATAGAGAGAAGGCGCTGCTGGAAAATGACTGGTGACACGAAACTTTTATGGGATCCGTGGGATACGTGCCATGCAAAGTCGAGATACCCGTCGATCCTAGATTATTCCTCGAGGGTCGCATGTTTTTAAAACGATAGATCGCGAGCCAGCTGTCGTTTTCGATCGGTCACCGAACGACTTCGCTATCGAGGATCGGCGGTTTGTCTCGATTTATAGTAAAGTACAGTCTGACACACAAAAAGGGAGGCATGCGACTAAACGGATCTATATATCGGTGAAGAACCGGTAAAGAACGATCGGTCTCGATCAATTCCGTGTTTCTCGTGGAAACGAGAAAAATATAATCGGCTGATATTTCAACCGGTCAGTTACGTGGCCATTCATTAAAATTGCGGTCTGCGAAGCCAGATGATGCCAAAGAATCGTGGTGAAGCGCGTGTATTAAAACGAGCAGCGGCATTGTGCGTACTAACGTGTTAACTGCTACCTGTGCAACGACTTACGCACCGTTTCGTTGCTAATAATTAAATTACACGTTGTAGAACGTATTTGCATTTTCGAAGCACGATCAAAGGCCGACGCGGCGGACCACTGAATCAGCGGCACTCGGTAAACGCTTCCTCGTTCGATCGTTCTCGTTTCGAAAGACTGCCGCGTGCTGTTACTGCTCGTCTATTGGTTGCTCGATCGAGCCGATATCGATACTTATCGGAATCGAGCGACGAGGAAGGAGTCGAGAGACAGAAATCGGTCGCTGAAACGGTGGACTACTCGTGTCTGGCACGGAACTAGGCTATTCTACTGCCGCGCGTTTAGCACTGCGCGATTCTCGGAAAAAAAGGGAACAGAGAAAATAAGGTGGAAGAGAGGAAACGAAGAAGAAAAAGAGGAAGACGAAGACGAAGAATAAAAAACGTGACAAATGTGGAGTGACGATCGTATGTTGGCCATTGACTGCCCCAGTTGATGGTTTCTATTTCGAGCTGGCCTACTTGCGACGGCGAACGACGTCGCGTCGTAGTCGTCGTGCTTGGAAGCTCAAACCACAGTGATTTCAATATTATTCTACTTCGAGCCACGGAACTCGTTCGATATTGCGATTTCGTGGTAAGTTGTCGCGTTTGCTTCGCCGTTCTATACGTATAGTCTTGAACAAACGATGAACGAATGCGTTGCCGTGTCCCAAAATTTCGAACGAGAAAAACAATTGGTTCTTTTTCCAGGCTAAAAACTCTCTTGTTCCGATTCGCTTCGCCCCGTGTCCCGAACGCGAAACAAATTTAACGCCATCGAGTTCCTCGTATATCTGCTCATGTGCATGCTGTTCGTGCACCTAGTCGCAAGCAACGATTTCATTTTCTTTGTGAATCGGATAGACCGATGAATAAACGTAGAGATAGACCTAGATTTGGATTTAACCGAAAAACTGAAAGAGGGCAGAAAAGATGCCAAGAGAAGTGCGCGTAACCGAAATAAATTACGGATCTAAATGGCATACAGAGGAGTGGGCCAAACTACCTACTTTTTCGACGTTTTCTAACGGCGCTTGTTTGTTTTTTTTTTTATTTACGAGGCATAAGAAAAAGGCCGAGAAAGAAGCATTCGCGAGGAAAAGCACGTTCCCTAGATGGAAGGTACGATTTCGTCAGTAGTTACGAGACGGAGCGGAATAAGTCGTGGCGTTTTGCACGAACACTCCGCGATTACAGCTACGCGCTCCGCTCATGTAGGTCAGGTGTCTTTCTTTTATTTTCCCAGTTTGGCTTCTCTCATCTCGTATCGTTCTAGACGCCTATCAGCGGTCGCGAATATCTGCGAGATTAATCTCGGTGCTGTTCGCTATTTCGTTACAAGTGCATCGTATATTTTCGAAGTAAGCGGTCTAAAGTTTGGTTCCTCTTGCCCCAACAATCCACGAACCATTTACCTACAAACTACTTTAGAAATTCCAGAAATCATCCTCTTTTCGGAAAGTCACCGAGGAACGATCTAATTTCTAACTGATTTCTTCTTAAAATATGAATCACGATAATCACTGCTTGTCTTTTAAGGAAAAATCTTCGAGTTTTTGCACCCATTATTATTCTCTCCACCAGAGATAGAGAGCGAGCCGAACATCTGCATTTGCACGCGGTGCGGTGATTTTGATAACTCATTGTCAGACGTACCACAACTATTTCCTCTCACCATGACTGTGTCTGTTTCGCGAATTCTGATATTTATGAAGCTTGTCGGTTTCTCCGGAGATTGAGCTAAATCCCTCGCCAACCGAACTAGTGAAATGTTAACGAGGCGTGTGGGAGTTCCAGAACGGAATCCTTCCGTTCAACGTTTGTTCGCGGACCTGCCAACGAACTTGGCGCAAATTTAAACGTAAATTGTTCACGCGGGGATGGACCGGTTCGTTAATATCGGGCGGCCAATTTGCAAAAGCAACTTCGTCACCGCGAAAGAACGGTCTGGCACGTCCGCAATTCACGGTGTTCCCAACTTTCGACCGGCTCGCAATTTGCTTCAACGCTTTGTTTCGACGCTCTGGCGTTCGGAACTTTCTTCTTAAACGTTGGAACGTCTTACGCTCGAAATGGAAATGCGATGACACGGCGTGTGAAAGAGTGAGTTCTTTGAGAAAACCTCGGTCGTGATCGTTATAGTTTTTGCGCGAGAAAATGAGAAGAAAGGATAACTAAACGCTTTCGTCGTTGCATCGCGAAACTCTTCTTTAACAGGATGCACCCAGTGCTTCGTGATATTGATATAATTTTGATCTTGATTACTCTCGATGATCTTTCAGCGATCTTGACCGTCAATGACACAACCCCAATGACTCCTCGCCATTTCCAAAGCTGTCTACGCTTCTATGCTATGACCTCGATGATTCGTCTTTCATAGAATGTGCACTAGAAACACAAATGCTTTTTCCTCGCTGAAGAAATAGACAAAGTAATTGGCAGGTAACCTTGGAACACTTTTCTTTTACTCATTTGAACACATTTTCGTGGCTAAGTCGACGACCGGCTCGAAAGTTTTGTCAAAGAATAACTTTCTCCTATCGGGAATCTTTGTGTTTTAAAACGTCTGCGCCAAGTTCCGTTTAATGAAAAGCTCGTGGCTATAATTCGAAAAGTTCGCGAGGCTACCTTTGTCTCGTTGGTTCAGGAGAAAACATCGACGCTGGTGGTCATGAAAAGTTCCATTTTCTGTCCGGTATCGTTTATGAATCCTGGTATCGTTCCTGGGACTCGTTTTAGTTCGCGAGAAGTGCTCTACGATCCAATGAAACGCAGGAATTTCAAATTTCCAAACTTGTTAGGTTCGCCCGCAAACTTGGTCGATGCTCCTCCACGGAAAACTTATTGCGGAGATATCGTGTTCACAGAGGACAATTCACTCCAACACTCCGGCTGAACTAATACGACGAGAGAAGTATCTCGAATGCGGTACAAGTCGAATCGGTGTAATCAAACGACGACGCCCCTGTAGTCGAGTTTCCTCCTCGATTTCATTACTGCTTGTGTTCGACACGGCTTTCCTAATCGCGAACCAAATTCAAACTCCGATGCATTCTATCGGTACTATGTTCTCCGTTCGAGAATGATCTCGCGCGGTTAGCTTGCGTCGAAGTCGAAGAAATTACTGATACGACGCGAAAATAAATAGCGACGCTTTCGTCAGCGTATTGATTAATTCTACGGCCTTTACGAACGTAGTCATCTTTGACAAATCTTGATATGTATTTTATATATTATTACATATATATATATTTATTTATTTATTTAAAGAGAGAAAGGAGAATCTGCCCGATTTGGCTAACTTCTTCCCATGACAAGAAGTCGCAGTTTAGAAGGATAAACTATTCATTACATGTTTGAGTCGAAACACGACCCACGGCATTTCCGTGTCCGCCTCGGAAGCGAGAAAATTATCTTGACAGAATGAACTGTGTGAACGCGTTTGGCGAGTATTTGCGTTCAGCCGACGGATTCCTTTCTGGCATTTATGTTAAGCGAGAATACTGCTATGAACGCGAGCACCCGTCGAGAGCGCTCTCGCATTCCGGCTGTGTATCCAGAAATGCGACCTCGCGCGATTCCGTTCCCGCTGCCTTTTTAGAGCGATAATAAGGTTTCGTTGGATGCCGCGTACGCCGTCCTGGATTGTTTAATTCGACGTCGAAAGCCGTAGCGCGAGCGAGCTTCGTTTACGAGCAAGTGGCTCTTGGGTCGGCTGCGTTTCTAGAAAATAAATTAAGAGGAATATACCACGAGTAGGTACTGATTTCTTCGAGTATGTTGCTTTGTTTGTCGCATATTCCTTCCGCCATAGCTGTTGAAAATCGACTTTTCAGGCGTGTCGGTATCTTGCTGTTCCATGACGAAGGAGAAAAGTTTACCCCCGATCGCCATATACATCGAACAAGTTACGTCAAAGTCACTTCTGGACTAGGTTTCGCTAATTATCTCGTTAGGCGGTTCATGTCGACGGTGGCATTAATAACAACAATGCCAGAAAAAGGAAGACGAAGCCACCAATTAGCGAAAATAACGAGGCGCTGAGCCCCGAACATGTGACGAATGAGGAAGACAGAAATATACGACAGGTAGAAGGATGGCGCAGCCTGGAATTTGCACGTGGAATCGAGCGTCCAAGAGGGGGGTAACCCTGACACAGTTAAGTAGTTCAACCTGGCCTCCGTGCGCTCTGCATTATGCATACAGACCTCCTAACCTCGTAGGGTAACACACCACTGCACTGCTTGGGACAACGATTTCGGGTCAGATGAGCACCCTATACGCCGTTTCGTTCTCGTATACATGAGCGGGCTTCTCCGGCAGGAAGAAAATGATCCTAAGAACACGGAAATCGTTCGAGGATCGGTCGCATAAAAACGATAACGATCGAACGCTGTTGGCCGGAAATAAGGGGACGCGGCATACGGCACGATGATATCGAGTTGCACGGATATCCGGGTAGAAAGGTAGTTGCACGAATGGAGAAGAGGACCACATCGTCCTGCAATCCTACACGCGTGGAAGATAGGAAAGAGATGAGGAATGACTCGGGATAGCAGTGTCGGGCGTCAAGCGCAACCCCCGCTCAACGCAAGAACCGGCCGTGGGTTGGTTTATGTAATGTAAAGCTGGCCACGCGGGGGTGGTTTATGTAATGTAAAGCTGGCCACGCGGAGGTGGTCTACGCTGTCCTATTTTTAAACCAACTACGGGTTAACCGGCTAACGTTCAATCGATAACGCGGGAGCAGCGTTTCTCAAACCGCCGCATCGACCACTGCAAACTTCCCAGAAGCTCCGTAGAGGACACGCGGCAAAAATTTATCTTTCACCCATGCTGATCGATTTTTACTCGAACGGCGGCGGCTGTCGCGAGTTACACGCTTTCGTCGTTGGTCGTTAAACGGCAAAATTACGAACTCGTCGAGATTTGCTACACCGTGTCGATAGCGCTGCGAGCGACGAACATTTCCTCGCGAATTCGTCGGATTACGAAGAAAATTTAAATCGCACAGTGACGAACTATACGCGAGCCACTCTCCCAGGCGTTAGACTACTTTCGACAACTTTCCGACAAAGCCTTTACGGTATCGTCTTATCGCGGACTCATCGTTCTTTCATCGAATGAAAATTAATTCCACCTTAAACTCCCATAACAAGATTTTCACCTTATATCAGCCAAAAGACTCGTTCGGGCTTCGACCAAATTTACATTTCGTGTAAGCGGACCGTTCATACCAGAGCTAATTTGCATACTAACGAGCACACCCTTCTTTTCCCAGATCGGAAGTTGCGGTTTGAAAAGGCGTTCCGAAACGCGTTTCCTTGCCCGAAATTTTCTTCGTTAATTGCAAATTATCCGAGACTCGTGACGGCCGCATAGCGCTGCGGTATATTCGGAGCGTAAAATTGCTTCTTCACCGTACAAATTGTAATCGCGAGGCCAATACACCGCGGCTTTCTCTTGTTTCCTTTTCCGTTCTCTGGTAATATGGTTTTTAAATGCAACGGTGGGTCTCGCAGAATATCGCGTGGCCTCGCGAAATAAAACTCGCTCCTTCTGCCGCCACTCACGACGGGCATCTTCCAAGAAAACCTAATTACTAACTCGCGCTCGAAACAACGAGTCCTACTCGCCTAGAAATAGTCGGAGCCAGCAGTGGGATTTGAATTTTCTTCTTGTTTACGCTGCCGGGCAGATAATTAACCTGGCAGTATAGTGGAAGGGAGAGGGGGGGGGGATGGATGTGACGAAGTCGGAGGTCCCGAGTTTTTATTTCGTCGCGAACAGGCAGGACCAGGAACGTTGTCGAGCGGGAGGAGAAAAATATTCGGTCGGACCTTGGTTGGGAAACCTGCCAGGTTGTGGGCAAGTTTCGCAAACTTCGGAGTGGGTGTTCCTCGAGAGACCGTCGGAGAAGCAAGGGCCAGGAGTCAGGTTTCCTGTGGGAGTGAATGTCTTCCCGAGTGGAAATGTCGGAGAAATTGAATTGCAAGGAGACTCTATTCCTCTTTTTCTTGCCGGGACGCATACACGTACACGTTCCCCTTACCCGCGTTACCCTGGTTTCCCGTTTTTCTTTTCAGACCTCCTTCCCTTCTTTTTCCCCTCCTTCCTTTCTTTGCCCATTCGCGTAGTTCACTCCTGCCTCCATTTGTTTCATTAGATTACGCTACACCCCACGTCGCGTCGAGTCGCGGCTGAAACGTCCACCCTCCTCTCTACCGTCCGTCAACTGGCCTGCACGTCTCTGGTCACCCTCCGATTCGCTCTCCGTCTCGTCTCTAGACCTCTGTTGGGAATAGAGAAGTGCCGCAAACAGCAAGAGAAAGCTCGCCTGGTTACCATCGCTCCGCTGCACCCGTCCCTTTAGCATTAACACGTTTCTTCGCAAGCGTTTATTTTTTAGCAACTGCCGTGACGCGCGCCAAAAGTCTCCCTTCTACTTTTCCGACAGTTCCTCCTCGAGTCTCACGTTTTTTCCATCGTTGGTGTACCGCGATTCTACATCCCGCCGTCGTGCGTTCGATGATATGTTATAATACAACATGTTAACGCGATTTCGTAGCTTGAAGGGCATCCGAAGCGAGCGTAAAGACTATTTCACGGTACTCGAGTA
Organism: Bombus vancouverensis nearcticus; assembly: GCF_051014615.1. Taxonomy (NCBI): domain Eukaryota; kingdom Metazoa; phylum Arthropoda; class Insecta; order Hymenoptera; family Apidae; genus Bombus; species Bombus vancouverensis. The sequence goes on along the minus strand of NC_134918.1, from coordinate 1,872,070 downwards.
TTTCGTTCGATTGACGTTTTACAAGAGCGCTCGAAATGAAAGCCAGATCTTCGACTTGACGCGTCCGAGAGGTCTTGGAAGACTATCTAGAAACAGTCTCGATGGGAGGCCGAGTGTCTGCCTGCTCGTTGTATTCTATTAGACGGAATGAGAATATCGTTTAGATAAACGCGATGCAATTGAACGGCACATTGCCACGGCTTCTCGTTACTTGGCATCGATCCAGGATATTCGATAATTGTTCCCGTGTCTGGACTTACGCTCGCCCACACCATCTTGCCTCACCAGACGCTTAGAAACAGGGGGAAAAAAGGGAAATGTACGTAGAGGAACACGGCGCTCTCGTATAAAAGCCTGATGCGGGTTTCCTCTTCTATCCGCTTACGCAGAACCCGGCAAAGCCGACAAAGTGCAAATAAAACGCGCTTCCATGTTCCGTCTCTGCTGGTACATGCATGGTTCGTGGTTGCAAACAAAGAAAGAATAAACCGGAATACTGAAACGAGCCGCATCAGGGCTGCATCCGAGTTTCGAAGCTCAAAATCATTTTTCCGTGGATACGATTCGCGGATGCCGGTCCAAACGATCGACTCTCCAATTATCTCGGTGTATCTCCTTTTTGTTTCGAAATAAGCATCCCTGTCAACGATAGGATCCAACGTTCTGGCTCTGACAAAGTTCAATGCGCTTCCGTGCGCGGCGATTGGAAAAGCGCACGCATCGAATGACAAGAGACGAGGCTAGACGTATGAGTGGGGCGGAAAGTGTGGAGGAAGCGCGTGAAAAGCGATCGCTGAGGCCGCCGCACGGGCGGGAAAAAAGTCGGACGGGAAGAGAAATTAGTTGTCAGTCGCAGTGGCACTAGGTGAATCGAGGGGCAAGGCAGAAGCGGATACGGTAAAGTCCCCGCCACCCCGTCACCCTCCGCGTGATTTATGCACGCATAAAAAAGAAAACGGGCTGCTCCTCTTCCACCTCTTCCCACTGGGGTAGTAGAATCGCCTGGAAATGGAAATGGAAATAGCCATGGTGCATCGTTCCGACGCTCGACATCTCCAGCTCGCTTTCAAATCCGTTTTGCGGCAAAAAAATCCTCCCCAAGACTCGACTCTACCACCTTGATTCTCGTTTATTCTGACCTACACCTGCCTCGTAATTAAGTCAGCGACTTGACTGCGAATCGGCCAACTCCTCGGGACTCTTCGTCCGTTGCCTATCTTTCGTTCAAATCGAATATGACGTATTTATATCATCCTGCTCGTTAAATCGATGAACGAAGGGCGGATTGTCGCCGGCAAACGTCTCTATCGAGTAAAGGGTAGTTTATTAGGAGGGTCACGGAGGAAAACAGGCAGTTCGATGATAAGCAGAGAACGACGTCATTGTGACTAGGATCAACTTATATCGATTCAATCCCAGAGCGGAACTGCGACCACATGGCAAGTCCGTATGCGCTTAGTTGCCGATAGTCGATTGTCGGAAGAAAAGGCCGCCGCGGCGCGAAATAGCGCCACATAGCACGATACAGTGGGGCGCGACGCGCGGAAACGGATGCGATTGTCATTGCGGCAATCATCGTATTGTCACGCGGAATCGATCGTTCGATTAATTAATTGCACGACGATGGACACGCAGGTTTGTCGAGTCAATATTGAATTCACGATTAATGCGTTTCAGTTGACCAGTGGAGCCGGTAATCGTCCCGAAATCCGGTGTCACTCGGCGGTGAACGCGCGACTCACTCGCTTCGCGTTTTGTTTACCGACAAAAACTTTCCACCAGTCGATTACCGCGTCTCCGGGTAATCCAAGACCCAGCTTTTGTTTCGTCTAAACGTTGACGCGAGCGAATGTGATCACAGGGGAACAAAGTCTGTTGGGTTTTTAAGTCGGGAAATTATCCAGGTTCGTTTGTTTCCCGTATTTCATGGCCGTGGGAGAGGATTAAAGAGCAACGACACAAAGAGAGGCAACGCGACATACGTCCGCACGTGACTCTGGGATTAGTCCCGCGGAAACTACGGCATGCAGGGTGCGACTGGTTCGTAAAAACGAGATAATGCATCGCAGGCACAGCTACAATCTTTTAATGCTACACCGACGATACAAGGCCATTCGTCTTGTGGCATGTTAAATACGAGGTCATGCTCGCGTACGGGCCTCGGCCTGCCCGACAGAAATCGCCGGCTTTCCCGAGGGAACGGAGACTCTCCCTTCACTTTTCCCTCGCTTTTCACACCGATTAGAAAAAATCGACGTGCCCAACGAGCGCCAGCGAATCCCTGCGAGCCGATCGAGCGCGTTCCCCGTTCATGCAAAAGCACCAGATGTTAGAGAGACAGAGACGTGATTTTCTGATTTCCCGCCTCCGACAGGAAGTGAAAGCGCATTACCCCGTATTATTGTCTGCCGATTGACAAGCTCGACGGGGCTCGTAAAAGATTCGACGTCCTCGTAAAACATTCAACGTCATTTCAATGTTACATACCAGAGATCGCTGTTGCACAGTTTCCAAAAACGTGATTCGAAGGACGTCGAGCGAACCAAACGGAAGGAAACGAGCAATGAATACGATGCAAGTTTCAAGCTCGTCAATCGAGGGGACCGTAATGCGGAAACGCTGTTTCGAGCTAGACTTTGATAGACAGTCAGAAACGTGACTCACAGATTGGACAGATTATCGTAGCAGCCCAAAGAGGAAGGCAAAAGATTCATAGATGGCTTATGATCGAGCCGTTGGACAGGTGGTAGGATCACAAGATATCGGGGATAGGGCGAACGCGAGACGAGGAACGAGACTTTCTCTTTCCCTCTCAAAACGGTGCAACGAACTCTCCATGATAAAAGGGGAGTCGCGCAACGGCGTGGCGCGGCGCCGCGGCGGCTCGGCCGCGAAAACGGGCGACGCTACGTCGATCGTTGTGATGACGCGCGACTTAATAAAAAATTAATTGGTCGCCGCTCGTCTGGTCGACGAGTCGGTGTTCACATTGGAAACTAACGCCAACTATATCGATCGACGGCGGCAGATCGGGAGGGAAAACCGTCAATTTAGAATCCGCGATAATTAACCGACCACGATGCTGCGGATGAAACCAACTCGCTGTTCGACGGTGGTGACATGCAAACAAAGGACACGCAAAGTGTCGCGCGTTCTTTTCAGGACCGCTACGCGACGCGATGCCGCGACGCCAAGCGAACGTCATGGTCGCGTTACGATGATTCGCGTGAGATGCGTGTGAATGAAAGAGAGACGGTTGTAGAGATTTGCGCGAATGATTCCAACTATAGTCGGCTACTGGGTCGTTGCCTGAGAGAACGTGTGATCGGATGACTGTGTTGTTGATCGACGTAGAAAACGTGCTCTGCCCTCTCCAGTCCGGATCAGATACATACGTATATACCAAGTAATACAGTATCGTGGCAACAAAATATACAATAACGATATATCGATAATACGTAACGTTAGTTTAAACTACACGAACGGAAAGCCAATGGCGTATTCCGCTCCAGCTGGGAACGAGAGGCGTGTCCCGTTCGCCGCCGATTCCAACCAAAACGAAAAAACGTAAGCACGTAAGCCAACAAATCATCGAATAAACAATTCAAAGTATCGTCGACAATCATCGCAATATGCTTTAAGAAACGTAATGTGTGCTCACGGGGCCCCGCTTCCTGTTACCGATCCTGTCTCTGGTATCGCTGCATTTTTCACCGAGCTTTCCGCAATAAACTGCTGCGATGCCGCCCACGCGAACGCATAAAACCCCCAAAGTAACGGGTCGCTTTAACGATCGAATATCGCCTAGCATGGTCGTTTCGATCCTCTACCGACCTCCATAAATTGCTCGTGCGGATTTCAGAATCGAACGATGCGGGTCGCGCGCACCTGGATACCTTCGTTGCTTATCGCGTCCGAGGGAAAGCTGCGCTTTCCAAATGGTACACAAAACGGTATCGTAGCGAACGGTATTGGCTCGTGCCGCGTCTACGATACGATACGACCGTGTTTATTTCCGCTGCGCACCGATACCAACGTGTCGCACTCGTCCATTTGGATTTGTGGGCACAAAAACAAACGCGAAAAACCCGCGAATCGGTTTCCAACGTGAAAAAGAATCGGAAGGTACGTTGCTTGGTACCCAGTTCAGGTGTCGAAAAAATTGAAACGGTTCGCGGAGAGGTGATCATGAAGAGATATACAACGATATACGGAACGGCCGGTGACCGCATCTGTCGCTTGCAAAGAAAGCGATAAAAAAAGATTCGGTCGCGTAGCTTGCTCGAGAGCGCTATTCATCCGTGCATCCGTGTATCATGCTCCAATTCCTAATTACACAACGTTCGACCAGCGAATTAAGAAGAAATCCGTGATTCGGTGATCCAATCGAGCCGCGACGATTTTATCGAATTTTCAGCCCGGTACGCGATCAGAAAGTTTGTCGAAAGACGGCGCAGTGATACGATCGCCGATACCAGAACGCAGGTTGCTGGTAAGGTGTCGAGCGGGGCCCACGTACTTAACTCACGGATATAGAGAGCAGAGGTTGTCGTCCGATATCGTACCGTATCGCCTACCTTCTTCTCCCATTGGAGAACGTAGGGCACTGGGTGCTCACCGGGGAACTCTACGTGACAGTTGAAGACAACGCTCTCCCCCAGGATTGCCGTAATGTGCACCGCGTCCTGGTGGCAGAGACCTGAAACACAACATTTCAAACATCTTTACTCGCCGCTCCCTCGAATCGCCGCCAACTTTCTCCACAAAGAAACTCGTCCGAGCGCCGTCGCGTACTCGTCACATTCCGCCGTGGTATTTCTGCGAAAACTTGCCAACTCCGTCGCGTCTCTACGACGACCGATAGATGTTTCGCAAGTCTGCCGGCTGACTTTCTCGCCCCCTTAACTTTTCCGCCGAGTTACAGGTCGCGCAGTCGACCAACTTCGTGATTTACCGAGGCAACTTCCGCGTTCGTATTTTCGCGACCCTTCCTTCCTTTTAAGTCCCCTTGCTATTATGCGAGCAAAAGCGTAACCATACGTTCCAAAGAAACAATTGAACGAACGAGCAAGCGCGTCGCGGTTTCCGCTCGGCAGAAATGGATTCTCGCAACGACGACGTCACGCGAGAGTCAGCTAACTTTAAGGACTCTTCGGAAATTTGCGTGAAAGAGTTCAGAGACGGTTACGAAAAATTGGTATCGAACAGTCACGACAGTGACACAGTTCCATTTGAACAACGGATCCGACTTTACTACGAATTCTGTTTGAATCATACCGCGTACGAATGCGATCCGTATGTCGCATCTGCAGATATGCGTGACAAGGCTCTCTGCAATATTTTTTCCGCGGTTACTAAGTAAACGAACGCTCGAGAAGTTTCGTGTAGTAGTGCTGTGCGATCCACGTACGAATCACTGTAATTATTTCTCTCGTACCTCGTTAACGAAGCGTCTAAGAATCCTACATCAGCCAAACGTTGACACATTTTTACTGAAATCTGCTGATATTCCAATCGGGAAGAACAAAGACAGATGCTACCAGCACCCTTCTCCCTCTTTTCTCCTGGAACCTATAACCCTCCCGTTCTCTCTCGTTTTTCCTTCGAAATACACAAATTCCTAGCGCTCTGAGAAATATAAGCGACTTGGCGTACGTAAAAAAAATCGAGCTTGGAGTTTACTCGAAGCTCGAAAGAGTGCTGACCGCGATAAGCAGAAACGGCGATGCCATTAGCATAGCTAATAACGGCTTGTCAAAGTTATTGATATCGTACGAAACAAGCGAAACGTTCACCTCGTATCTGGCTCGGGACAATCCTCTTATATCAAGTCCCGTACTCATTGCGCATAATAATACGAACCGAGGAACGCCCAACAAACATTTGTGTCCCATTACTGTGATTACCAAGTTCCAGCTGGGAGTGGCCCGCTCTCCGAAGCAACTGTTTTTATTGTCGGCAATCGTTCAATTTTCCACCGTACACATACGTAGTACACCTTTTTTGCAAAAACAGTTTGACTTGTCCCGCGGTGTAGACGCGATGCTAACGCCTTTCCGCGGCTCACGACGAAATGGAAACGAAGCTGTATCGATCGAAACGGAATAAAATCTAAATCTTTATGCGGGGAAATAGGATGGAGAAAGACAAAGAAGGTAAAACGAAGACCGTGTTAGACTAGGGTGTAGCCGCTTTTTGCCCGATCCTTTTTTCACCGGCAAGCCACCGTTCATCCGGGGAAAAAGCGGAAAAATCCGAAGAACCGCGTACGTGGCGTAGATAACAGCGCCGAGGGCGTTCGAAGCGGGAGTCCGCCCAAAAAACTAAATGAGAATTTCCGAAGAGAGGCCGCAGCAGTGTGAAAGCGATGTGAAAATTGTCTTCGTTCGCGGAACAATGGCTTACGAGCCTGTGGAACCTCTCTTGGACGCGTGCGTCTTCGTGTCGGGGGATGAGAAATTACTACGAGGAAGAAAGGAACTCGCCGAGCAGGACCGGTCTGATCCTTCCCGATTTCCCAGCCATGGTAAACCGCGTATTACTCCATCTTTTTCCGTAAACGGTTAAAGATCTGTCCACCTACAGTATTCTCTCTTTATCCTTATAGAATGTTTGACCAACGATAGGAAGTAAAAGTTGGAAAAGGGAACGCGAGGAAAAACGGCGGATAAACGGAGCAAACAAAGCGCAAAAAGAGAACAGAGTCGAAGATTAGTTTCCAAAGCGGTGGATGGAGCGCCCTCGTCTTCGACGCCGTCGAGTGCGCGACTTTGATCGCCACTCGAGCTTTCTTTCCATCCTCGTTCTGTCTATTGTCCAGATTACTGGCACGTTGGCGTTGTTCGTGGATACATCACAGACGCGTTACAGCGGTACACATACGCGTAGGTACGTATAGGACACGGGAGAACATCGTTTCTTTGACAAAGTCCCTTCGTCTTCGTGTTCTTTCTCTCACGCGCTGTCTGTTTGTCCGTCCGCTTGTACTGTTCTACTGCTTGCCCTACAAAGGACCCCACACGCTCGGTCGTTCTACGAGCGAAAACGTCGATCGTTGATGAACCGCGAGAAAGAGAGAAGTCTGAAGCGAAAATGTTCGTGGCAACCTCGGCCAAATGGCATCGCCTATTTTCATGATCCTTTTTTTCTCCTACTTTCGACAGCGTTTTACGGTTGTCCATCGAATACTACGGAACCACTCCTTCCATGCTCTTGGATGACACACGATTGAATACGCAAAGGCACGCGTAACGAGATACGGTACTGGTTTTATCGCTCTACGGCAACTCCAAGGAGAAATCGAAGATGCGAGGAAGCTTGTAAGGAGCTTCTCATCTTCGTCTTCAAATTTTCAGTTAGCGACGAACCGTGAAATTAAGGAAGCACTCGATCGGCGTATCGTGTGCAAGGTGCAAATGGTTAAGCTTAAGCTCCATTCACACACGAGAACGCGACAGCCTTCGCGGCCGGGATGACACGGACGAAACAATTAACCAAGGGCTAACGAGCATTCTCCCGTCTCTGCCAACTTTCGCTTCGAGTATAGGTTTTAATTATTTAGCGTAATTGGATGCCCCTTGGTTAAATATATATTTAGTAACTGAGTGAACGACCTCGGGTTCGAGCTCCGTGTGGTTTATCAGCCGGCAAGTCGACGCGAGATCGTCGAGCGGAGCGGAGTGGCCGAAGAGCGCTACGAAAATGCGTTCGACTCGGTGCTATGTCGCAAACACCAGACAAGTTTTTTCACTCGGCTCGACCGATCGACCAGTTCGCGTAGCTTCGCTACGTGTCGTTTGCCGTGTGGAACGGGCTTTAGCAAAGGGCAACGTACCCTCGAAGAAGGGACAACGTCATTTACAACTCGTTTCATCGCTTGCCATCTGGGCTGCTTTGAAGACAGCTACGAGGAAGAAACCGTAATCGTTGGCCGTCAACATGCGCGGATGCCTCAAGTACGCGTAATTTATGGCTACTATGTGCCGTTCCTCGAACTCCATCAGTTTCAGTAATCTTGGAGAGCAACTTAATCGTACCCGAATGCGTCCGCGGATGATACTTACTCCACTTTGTTCGAAATCAACGACAATGATCCGGAAGAAATAATCGGAAGATGCTAGGCAAGGGCGGTGACTGGCACCACGAACTCCCTTTGATCGCGGGAACCTATCGGCGGAACTAAGCTCGTTTGCGTACGTAGGGAGTCTTCTTAAACGGCGAGGATGGCCTTTTCAAGCAAATTACATGCCCCAGTGAGCCCATTCGTCCGGCGGAATCAATTTAAAAACTGGCTGGGAGCGGCGGAGAAGTTGAAGGGGCACTTTGCGAGCGGCTAAGTTGCGAGACGAAGGTCGAAATGTCCGGCGGAAAATAATTGGGGAATAAATAAATGACGGACATTAACTCGGAAAGTTGCTAGGCGAAACGAAAACGATGGCCGTCCCCGAAGCCGTGCAAGTGGCGATCACAATGGCCGTCTTTGTTCGTCCTCCACGACTTACCCAACTTTCTGTATTAAACAACTTTTCCGCTAATTTTCCTCACGATTCCCTTTTCCCCGTCTCTCCCTGATGCCGTTCTTTCTTTTCATCTTGCTCATTCGCTGCCAATTTTCGCGATAGCTTTCCTTCTCGTACGAACGAGAATCTTGCTAAACCTCGGTTCTGTAGCGACGTAGAGATATCGGCCCCCTCCGGAGAAAAAACGCTTTTTCGATTCATCGAGAAGAGGCAGTAATAAAGAGAGTTTTAATCGCATCGATTCACGATGTTTTTCAGTTCCGTATACGCGTCATTAGCAGGATACATCGTGCTCGCGTTGAACAAGCTTTCCAGAAGGAGAGACGGAGTTTTAATGAAATTGTTTTCGCCGATGAAACTAACGAGCGTGGAAAGCAAATTAAAAAAAGGGAAAACATCCTTTGGAACGAGCAGGCATTGACGTCACTTTATTCATCCCGTTGTGGTAAATCAGTTAAATACGCCGCGGCTTTTCATGCTTCCACGTAACAGTCGTAAATAAACGCGGTTACGCGAAAAATAGGCTTTCGCTCAATCGTTTTCTCTCGTTCCGCCCGTTTCGTGGAATGCTCTTTCCAATCGTTAAACAACATCGTAGCGAATTTTTGTCACATTTGTCCGATCGATCTACGAACCGTTCGTTCGCGTTAACAAAAGGATTTTTCGTAAAATATTTAGTCGCCGCGAATGATTATTCCATCAGCAAGGAAAAACGATTCCTCTCTCCTCGTGACGTTCGAGAACATTTATTTCATCCGCGAAGACAGCTTCTTTGAAATTGCAATGGTCGCGATGTACGTCGCTCGCGGTGACAAACAACCCTGGGTTTGACGGGAAAATATAGAACGACGACATGACAGTTCGGAGAAACGTCGAAGACAATTGCACCAGTAGAAAGAATAAAAAGAGAGAAAAAGATCGGCTCTTCGGCAAAAACAGCCGAATATAACGTTCGTGTCTACGAACAATCCGAGAAATCAATCGGTTCGGCGTTCGACAGAATCTCTAGACTCGATAGCGAAACGCATGAGCGAACAACCGAATGCACGCGTAATTGTACGCTATGGCGCAGATATGTATTACCAATTACGAGAGGTATCTCGACGGAAACTCTCTGCTCGATCTCAATCGACGTCATTACGGGTCTGGCCCATGCGCATCCAACCACGCCACGCTGAATTCAAGATCGATCGGTCGATCGTACTTGAGAGTCGATGGAAAGCTATTACCGTGACCCTGTAGGCTTGTTCTGATTACCGAGCTTCGCTAATTAATGTACAACTCGAGAAACCGGTAAACGGTAATGAAACAAACGCGTCCTCGACAGTTCGAGCGGCAACCACGAACGATTGTGCCGTCTCCGATCCCCTCGCGCGACGATTTATCCGACAATCGCGATTTTCTCTTCACAGAAAAAAAAAAAAGAAAGAGAGGAAAGAAATGAAATCTTCACGAAACGTACCTGGCGTGACGAAAAGCACGATACCGAGGAGCAGGGTCCTCGTTGCCACATCCGCGATCCATCGGATATCCCTGCGACACCATCGAAACCGATGCCTTTTCCCATTGACTCCTTCCTCCTTTTCAGCTGTGTTGATAGGTCTTGCGACGGAGAGCCGTAGCTTTCCGATTACGCCCGATCCGCCGTTCGAGCACCTCGAACCTTTCTCTTGTTCATTCCCCTCGTTCGCCTGTCGTCTGCACGGCCGGGAACCCGTACACGTGGGTTGACCGGAAGCGAGAGCCGCTTGCAAGTCAACTCTACCGGAAAAACGAATTTATCCCGCGTTAGAACGATTTCGCTGCTCGCTATATGTTCTCGAGATCGATTCGAGCGAACTCGACCGCTCCAGAACGGAATTAGAAATTCTTCCGGTCGAATGTTCCTTTACGAATGATCTGATACTTCGCCCTGCCTGGTTATCGCTTTTGCGCGTTAGAAGTATCGCAGAAAAATAAATAGAAAATTAGGCTGGCAAAGAAAATTGGCAGGCTTTACCTTTCTTCCTGGTCACGGGTGCTCCCCTCGGATGCTTGGGAGCCATCGTGTCTTAAGGAACGAGGTCTTTGGGGACAAGCGCTTCCTGAAAACCGGGACTCGAGCCTTCGCCGGAGGTCCGTGGCTTGTAGCCCTCCTCCGCCCCCCATACCCCCGCTCCCATAGTATCTGTAAATTATAAACGAACGTGTAAGCAAGGTTAGGTAGCGTGAGATTCGACAGGAGAGCTACCGTAAATAATTAAGGAAATAGGCCAATGCATCGAGCGCAATGAGAAATTATTCAGCTTTACGCGCCTTTTTCCGGAATCTACTCGCGTTACGACCTCTCCGAGTATCTCGGCGTTGCTTCTGTTGCTGTGCTCTACGCTCCGTACTAAACGCGTGATTTCACCGATGCGCGAGTTAATAGGTCGCTGAAAGCGCTGTTTTATCGAGCCGAGTATCTACAATGCTTATGCGGCGTGCCTAAAATTTCCCGCAACCTTATCCTCTGGAGACATCGTAACGATAGGAGATCGAATCGGACTGTACGCACAAGCACCGATAATTAATGATAGCAAGAAGTAAAACGATATCACGGCGTTTGCGTTTCAATTAAATCCAACGATAAATTATGCCGACGATCTAATCGCGTATTCGAATATAATTATACGTTTGCCACATCTGGTAATCAATGCGGCCAATAAATAGCAAAGGGCGTTTCTCTTGTTATCGAATCGCGATATTTTCAATTTGCACCGAACGAGCTACTTAATTCCGGAACGCGTAACACGAACCGCGATAACCGCATGTCTCGGTCAGCTTTTTTTTTACCTCATTTATCGAGCGATGTAGTCACGAAAACGGCATAATGCCGTGAAATAATGCCTTAATCGATTCGCCAGTCGTTTGATCCACGATTCCTATCGCGCAACTCGATTATTCTGCCGAGAACCAACTCGAGCCAGCCGATAAGGGTTCGATTACTCGACTCAACCGCGAAGTGATTTCTTTCTTCACGTCGATTCTTTCGTTCGTTCGCGTTTGCTCATGATCGCGATGATCGGCCTCCGCGCTGTTTAACCTCCACGAGGAAACGAGGCGTGCTGCGCCTCTGAGTCAAAGCAAATTCGTTGCCGCGTACCAAACCAGAGATATCGGACGTTCGACGAGGTTTTCGATGCGATCCGGCCGTTCGCACCACGATTTTCACGATCATTTGTTTCCTATCGCGAACAGAGAAACGGGACTAATTCTAAAAGCAATGTAATCCAACTATTCCACGGCTACGACCGATCGTTGTTCGACCGATATTTGAAAAGAATCGATGAAGCGAGGCACTTACCCCTGCCGTTCCGCCACCACTACCGCTGCCCGGATTGACCGCTCCCGGCGCCAATTTTCACCAACCTCGCCACTTCTTCAGCCGCCGCGACAGCCACCTTAGCCCCCACAGCGTGCCGCTATCATCACCTGTAAACCAGCGGCTCGTTAACATTCGGCTAAAGTACACGCGTCACGTATTCGAAAAGGGTGTCTGTCGCTCATGTTCGTTCCCTCGGCTTACGCATACGTCGTTACTATCGTGTACGAACATATTCTTCCGATCTGATCGATTTATGCTCGCTTCCTGGGAGAGAATCGATCCGGGGCTTCGAACAGAAACTTTGGACAGAGGGATAATAATTATGTCGCTTTGAGCAGCCGCGTGGACTGCGATGATCAAACGACCAGCATCGTGTTTCGGCAAACGACAAATATTTTCCCAAGAGGTCGATCATTTGATAGTAATCGCGTTCGGTGCTTAATTACGATTTCTTGGCTTGGACGATCTTAGGAATCACGATCTACTCGTGATTAAGAGTGATCGGATACGATTCGGAAGAGAAATTAGAACGTGCTCGGATTAATAATCGGATTCTCGGGATATCGCCGTATTCGTATGGCTGTTCCGTGATTTCACCGCGAAACGGTCTTGTTGCTCGAGATTCCGGAGCTACCGGGTCGCAATAAAAACCGATTCTCGGATTCGGAGAGATCAGCCTTTTGTACGCGCGTCATTCGCGTGCGTTCGTAAAAGAGAGTACGGCTCGCCACCGTTTACGATTATTGGCCTTTAACGCCGATATTATTCCACATTGAGTCTTGCGTTTTACTGCCGCAAGGTGAACTACATTTGACGTACGACGATCTGTTCACGACGCTTCCGTGGCGATCGGCAATGAAGCGCGCCATAACGTGAATTCAGTATGTTACGCGAAAGAGCCGACTGGTTGGAAAACCGTCAGCACCTTCGACCAGGATTACACGCTGCTAATGGAAGACGCACGGGGAGTAAAGGGACGCGTAGGGTGAAACGAGGCAGGGGGAAGAGAGTAGAAGAAGAGAAGGAGGAGGGTTAGTCGAACAATGGTACATGTCGTCCGTGCAATTCCCTCCTACCGAACGACCCACGACACCACCTGTCATAACTCGTCTTCGTGTTCCACGGTTATTAGCGCTGAGCCGGTGGGATTGACCAATATCTGCTACCCCTGTAATCCCTTGTTCCTTTCCATTCCCGACCTATCGCCGACGCACGCACCCGGATGAACCGAACGGGGAGAATGGTAACCACGACCAAATGAAATCTCCCGGATTTATCGAACATGCTATTTTTGCCGCGATTTTTTCCGGATTGTTACGTCGCGTAACACTCTACCTAGCCCAGGCCACACACCGCGGGCAAGATGGCAACCAGATGTCTTCGGATACTCACTGCGTACCCTCAATAGTCTCAAGTATCTTCCATAAATCTCAGGAATTTCCTAGTCGAGGTCCTTCAAACCAAACAAACGTCTGTTTCCGAGGCATTTCTAAAGACCTTTGTCTACTACGGCTTGACAAGGGAAAGTTAGTTTTTCTCACGTATGATGCAACTTTCCTCCCACTAACCACTTTCTCTCGAGGGCGGTTAAGACCCTTCGTTTAACCAATTAACAACGAAGATTACTTCCCTCACTCTCTTAGCCAAAATCGTCACCAACAAATCCGATGGTCCCGTGCGCTAGACACACCCATCCTTAGCTTTCCTCCGCCACAGCATCGTCTCCGAACATCACTGATTTTACATCCTTCGAACAGTCAACATCCTTCGACCGGGTTTACACCCGAAGATCAGTCAGTCTCAATCAAGCATCTCGTCAAGCAGTCAACAATTCGAATACAGTGAGTCGACAAATCCATCAGTATACGCGATAATCCGTCTAGAGACTCAGGTCGCACTCATTCGTAGTCATCTCATAGCAAATATTCATTTTGTGTTACACCGAAGTTGTTGGTTTGTGAAAATATATAATAACCTGTTAGCAGCAGCGTTATCTTTCATTTAATCTTATTATCCCATATAATTCTTATTATCCCAAAAGAAATAAGGGATCGAACGATTCGCGGCGTCGATTAGCAAATCGTAACGGGAATTTACGACTCCCGTTGGCGCGCTTCTTCGAGATCGTGTCTCCCCGCGAACGTGCGAAAACACGGATTTCCGCGATATCCTTCATGCCTGGACGTCTTTAACCTTCCCTTGTATAACAAAGACTTTGCCACGATGGATAGAAAATCTTTTCTTTCTCCGAATTAAGTTTCTAGCGATCTACGCGATGCGCGAATCGTACGATTCACTCCCTTCGCGTCGAGTATTTTTGCGTGACACTCGACTACGCCCGATCTACCTATTCGTCGTCTAATTGGCTCTTGTTGCTGATTCCTACACGACGTAATTTTTCGATTTTGACCACGTTCGGTGAGGTAATTACGATGAATTGCCGATGGGACCGACAGCCGACCATATCCCAAAGAGAAGACGACATGCGGCTATGGAAGGATTATTTCGCCAGCAAATTTCTCGACGATCTTTTTTCCGTTTATTAGTGACAACGGCGGCAATCAAGTGCGCGCTATTTATTGCGAACAATTGCCGACGTTCGAGTTTCCCTTGACGGCGGGATCGCTTTACGAGCTTTCCAATCAATTACGGAGGAAAGTAAGTTTATTACTTGTCCGCTTCGCCGAAATTGCCGAAAGTTCGTGGTCAATTTCACCTCTGTGATCCGACAGTCTCTGGCCCTCCGAGCTCGTACCGCGATAAACTTTATCCACTGGCCGTCTGATACACGAGAAAATTAATTAGCGTGTCGGTACAAGCGTCGAACCCGATGCAAATCTCGAGTTGCTACAGAGAGGAGTCCACCGCAATTTCGGAGCAACCGAAGCAAGACAATTCGAATTAGGCATCACGGACGATGAATGTATCTTCTATTCCGTTCGCATTCTTGTTATTATTAACGCGAGGATTCGAGAGCGAGGTAAACCGTTTCGTCAGTTACGCGGCAAAGGGAGAAACTAATATGCAAATATTTTCAACGCACCGAAACATCGAATCGAAGTAAAAAAAAAGGTCAAATCGGTAAGCGTTCACGGGTAATTTGACAATGCGGCAACAAACGCGGTTACCCGATTCGATTGCAACTGGCAGCTACAGCTGATTCGATCAATTGTGAAAATTCGGCTGTGCTTTTTGTATTCTCGTATCACGTAACTAGTGGCGATTGCTATTCAAAATAGAAATTGCAGGGCCACCGGTGTATAAAGTTGTCTCCGTCATATCGATCCAATTACGGTCGCTCGTTCGCGTTCGCTTGGCTTCCACATAAAATTTCCGCCGCGTCGAAATTCCCCGGCGATACGACTCACGCCCTTTCCCCTTCTTAATCTGCCCGTCTCGATTCTATCGCGTACTCTACCAAACGAACCCTATCGCTGTTTAGCTTCGCCTTCCAAAAATTGAAATATTCGCGGAGACTTTATCGATCGTAACTTTCGACTAGGCGCACTCATCTCGTGCCAACCATTTTACTTCGGCCGAAATAATTTTCCATAAGAAGATCGAGTAAACGCATTTAGCAGCTTTCGAACGTGTAGATTCGAGCAGAGTAGACTGATCATTCGCAGTCGACGCTGTTTGAAAGGTGTAGCAACGATGAAAGATGGTTGCACGGTTCCTCGACGCTGTCGCGTTACTTTCAAAATATCACGTCCGCGTGTCACTTAACCGTGTCATTTGGCATCCGGTCTTGCCCGTGCAGCTTCCTGCGCGCATTGTCAGCGCGGATCTCGTCGCAAATGCATGTTCGCGTCAACGCTGACCCCGAAGCCCTTTCAGCGACGTACACAAGAGCACCGCGCGTCTATTCGTCACGAAATCCGTTCGCGTGTCCTTGCGGCACGATGATGAACACGTTAATTATTACCGTCAAGGTTCCCTCGCCAAACTGCAGTGGCGGCCGATGGCAATAGAATTCCAGGCTAAAAGGGAACGAACCCGAGGTCAGTCGATGACGTTTCACCAACAAAATTGAAACAGGCCTGTGAAAAGGATCGTCGAATGGCCCTTGCGAACGCTTCGCAATCGCAATGTTTGCTCTTTCTCGTCGAGAAGCCTCTGCCCGTGCTCTGTTCCCTGGCGACCGCCCGCCAATCTTTTTTTCCCTCAATCACCAGCTTTCAAAACGAAATAGAAGTTGCGAGCGCTCGTCAAAAGGGCTGAACTAATCGAAAATGATCGCGGACAAGTATGGAATACTTCGCGGATAGGAATATCACGATATTGCATATGGCTTTCTTCGCTAAATCGGGAAGAACTCGGTTAGAACGAGCCAACAAAGAAGGAACTTAGAATTCGTAATCACTCTGTACCAAACGAGCATCGAACAATGAAAATAATGTCCAAGGGCTTAATTATGCAATGTCGATTAAATCTGCTGTTTCGTCCAATTGATCCAATTATATCGTCGGTCATACCGGATGAAATTCTCGTAACAATGCATTAAAACGAGCCCTTCTCCGGCGAACATTTTTAGCTCCTCGTGGCTTTTATCGGCTGAATCCTCGACGGAATATCGTAGCCGTCAGATTTCAAGGAAAGTTAAGAGTCCACGATGATCTTCTTTATAGGCAGAATTATCCGGAAGCGATAAAATGGACTTCCGTCGTCTCGAATACGTCTTTTAACCGTCTCGAAAAAAAAGCGGAATCTGTGAAATGAAATCGATTAAAACAGTCAATGGACAAACCAGGACAGCTACGAGGTTGCACGGTTTCACAAGTTCGCCTGGCGATACCTCGGCCGTTCATTAATCGTTTTCGCCGGAACTACCTCGACGTCGTCATTCAGGCTGCTTCTCTCTTGCCATCCCTCGTTCCACGGTTCGTTTTACAGGCCAACTTCCGTGTAGCCTACCGGAGAATCATAGGTTGTATCTTCGACGCGGTTACAACCCGGCAAAGTTACCGGCCACGAGATTTTCACCCTTGTAAGTTTGCGAGGGACGTTGCGGGGAACGAGTGCTTGCAGCGAGTATGCAACTCTTACCAGGATTCCCCGTGTCGGCGAGCACCCAACCTAACCCGGCGATTCGGCGGTGATTACATCCGGGATAAGAACCGAGATGTACGGACGAGAAAAGATAAAGGGATAGAGGAGCGTGGATGTGACTTCGTCGAGGGAAATGAAGAAAAGGGGTGAAGTGCCGAAGGGATGAAGACCACGCGAGGGAGAATGAGAAAAGAGGGAGAAAAAGGGAGGAGGCACGAGAGACGAGCGTAAAAGAGGATTCGATCATGAACAATATGTGATACGACAGAAATGGGTTTTAAAGTGGAGAGTGTTTAAGTTGCGCCCTTCTCAGGGGAAATCTCGGAATATCGACTGCGCTGCAATGTTAAACATGCTAGACCCTCGGAGACACCTTCGTGCGACGCGAAGGACCAATTGCCGATCAAAGGTTTCAGCGATTTTCCTCTGGTTTCGCCCATGCTTTGAGTGGTAGTTGAAAGAGAACGAGAAAAATGGTGTTTCGATTGGAAAAGAGGAAAAAATATATCCACTTTACGCAAACCAAAGTCCAAACTGTCTTTGAAGAGACTCGACAGAACTCGAGAAGTCGAACGAAATTAGGAATTCATGTAGGTACTCCGAACGGATGTTGATAAATTTGTTCTCGTTTGTTTCTACAGGACAAAGGATCGATTCGGCGAGAACCGGTAATTTGTCGGAAACTACTCGAGGATTAATCCACGTTGACAGTTTGACTTACCGAATCAACAAAACAGTGAATTCTATGCAAATTCTACTCTCTTAGTCGAAAGAGACATCGACGGTAGCGGCGAGTGAAATCGGTATTAATTCCATCGTAGTCGATGGACGAGTTTATTTAGTCCTCGCCTTCGTAGTCTGCGGCGGAATTTCCGAGGAATCCGTCAGGGCGTTCGTTCAACGACGAAACGAATAAACTCTTCCTCGAAGCGCTATTGTCACCGCGAGCTGACCTACATACATCCACATTCTTTCACGTTCGTTCCGTCCAGAATCTTCGCGTATCGTTTACTTTCGAAACGAGCAAAAACTATGGAAAACTACGACGTTATAATAATCGCCTCGATTCATAAACTCAAAGTTATCGTTGCATTGCAATCACTGTAATGACGTTAAATGTATAACGTCAAATACGTATTCTCCGATTATCACTCGTACGCGGCCTAAAGCCTAAGATTTCACGTCCCGACACGCTAGAGGACAATTTCTCTTTACTTATGTCGATCGTTCGTCGAATCAAAGAAGGAGAGTGGCTGATTTAGCGGCCCTTTGAAATTATGTGCGCTGATTTGTGACGAAATTAGCACGATACACGCGATCACGTCGCTTGGGGCTTGTTGGCTCTACGATTCCTAACCGATAGCATCGCGAAACGAGGTACTTCAGACGAATAAACCTACCACCGGCCAAACCGGCACCCTATCGGAAAAACGACTCGTTTCGAGCTCGCGTGATTTCTTGCCGCACCAGACGACTCCGCGACAGTGCGCGTCGTGAAATTTCAACTAGCAAAACCAGAGGGAAGATCCGACGAATAATTCTTGGATGCTTTCGACCCCAGTGGATCGTGCAGAAGATCGTGACCGATTCTCGCCGTTCGTACAATTACATGATAAACGGGAAAATATTATTCGGACTAGCAACAATTCGTAGTGGTGCAAATTCGCAATGAAAATTTACTTTTCCAACAACGAAGTTGCGGTACATAATGGAAAGCAGCACAGCAGACCGTCTACGTTCCCGTAATGGCGATTTATGTGAACAAAAAGAAAAGCGGGCAGTGACGATTTTAGCGTGGCCCGACGAGAATAGGAATAAAATCGCGAGAACGCGAGTACTAACGTTTTTTCTTCTAACACCGAGCGGAACGACGAGTTTAATTACAGTGGAGCGAAGTGTTTGCGCGACGTACAGTCGTTATTCTCAGTACAGCTCGCGACTGGTCGCGATACATTTATGGAAAGGTTCCGACGATATTTGCGGTACACCATAGCGGCGTAAAGCTCAAAGCATTTAGCGTGCTAGCGGCGATTCGTAGCACTGCGCAACAACCGCGAGCCCCGCAAAACGCGTCGCCAGCACCAGCTGCGACAGCATCGTCACCTAGTCGACCGCAAAACTGCCAGCGGAATACCAAAATGCGACTGGCGAGTACGCTCACCAGGAATCCGTGAAATGATACCCGGCACGAGCTCGAACACGCCGAAATAACTGAAACTTTTGCGGCGGTGCCGGCGTGGCGATGGATTCCAAGGATTCTACCGCGTTTAGGGTTCGGCTACCTTCTTCGAGCGCCGATACGAAAGCTCGCGCACGCCTCGTATACCGCCCTTCCGCGATTTCCTGCCCGGTATTCCCTGCGATTCCTTCCTCGGCCTGCAGTTCCTCTGGTTCGTTCAATTCGTCGGTTCCCGGCCGATCGGAACGACGCGTCGAATGTTTGCCGGCTAAGCGAGAGAGAAAATCTTCTCCACAGAGATATCCTTGCGAGCTTCGCGGTTTTGGCTCCGAGTTTCCTGTATATTCGATTCTCGATGTAATAACGTTAAAGCTCTCGGTATATGCACTCACTCGACATACGAAAGGAGTTCGACCGCCTCTTCTACCGTTATGAAAGATCGTAAAGCTTTCCATACGATGAAACGGGAGAAACAAACAAGAAGCACGGCGCATTTCCTCCCGCTCTTTTAATTCCTTCTCCCGGGGGCGGAGCAACAGCCGGCCGTTCACCCGGGAAAGAAAAATTTCAATTACCCGCACCCCCGAGTTTCTTACTTCTAGTTTCCGTGTGCCGGATGGTACCTATAGGTTTCGTCGTAAAACGGTCGCAGCCCGGCCAGCCGTCCGCCGAGAATGTAGAACAAATCCAAAGTTGTCTCATCAACTTTTCACTGGCCGCATACCGTTCCTGGAAGCTCGTTCAGTTATTCATTCGTGCGCTGGCAAAACGACTTGGCCACCAGGTCGTAAGGTCGGCGATCGATGCGTCCAACATGCGCTTTGTTTTCCGCATGCTACGAGCAACCGGAACGCGTTTCTTTTGTCGATATCCAACTCGATTATCGAAATTCGCCGATCGTTTAGATGGTCCATGCGAAATTACGGTGCCGCAATGCGAATCACGTTGGCGAGCATTTATGGAAGTTGTCGGGGCCGGTGACGTAATCCAAAAAGAGTTAATTATCCTCCGCTATTAACACGCTCTAACAATACGCTTAAATCGTGGGGCAAATAAAGTACAGTACACGGGCTGCTCGTAATTTCGCGCTTAATTAACGTTCTTCCCTCTGGCACGTATCTACACCGACCTCCTTCTTGTCGATCCATCTTTCCCGAGGTGCGAACCTCGGGCCAATGATTTCGAGGTTAACGCGGCAACGGGGATGCGTTAAGCGAGTCGCAATTTGGACGGACCATTCGAAAGCGTCGAATGAGCGAGGCGAAGAAAAGAGGAAACAGGGGTTCAGAGGTGGAGGAGTTGGCTGATCTTTCTTCTTTTTTTTGGACGCGTTAAGCAGTGAAGGAGGGCAGTGGGGCCACGAAGAAAAAAGCGAGACATTCGGCTCGTTCGGGGACATTCGACCGGGGAAATACCTGGAAGGAAGAAGACGTCGCACGAAGTCGAATCTTTATCGACTCGGTCAGCTACCCGCAGCTGCAATTGAATCAAATGTACCATAGGGAAGTGCACTTAACCGTCCCTCTTGTCTCTTTTCTTCTCATCTCTCTTTCGACCGTGCTGCCACCGGCAGTCACTGACGCCGAACCGGCTTCTCGGAGGCGGCGCGCCAATAAGCTCATTCCCGGACCAACAGCGCCGAAAGGGAAATTGCTGTCACGAGAATTTACTCTGTCCACCGTATTTTTCCCCGAGAGAAACCAATATCGCCACGGTTCGACTTCCACTGGGTCAGCCGATCATTCCCTCTGCCATACCATCGGGCTTTCAAATCGAACGCATTTTCGGTTCGTGATCCGAGAGTACTTTGATTTACTGGATCTATGAAATTTTCCTCGTTCGCGATGTTCCCTGTGGGTCGTACTTCGTACATCAAACGTCAAAGGTTTGCAAAGTTTGAGTCCCAAGCAGCGTGATCGCGGTGTTTAGATTTTGTGTCGAAAAGTCTCAGTACATCTGAACGCTACGGACGACTGACGGTATTTTGTATTTCATTGTTATTTTGTCAATAATTTTTATTGAACAAAACTTGAAATATTTATAAACTAATAGTACGCATATATAACAATATAAACGTATTTCATAAAATAACAAATATGACGGGCGCTATTGCGCCGTTTGTTTCTCTTTGCAATCGATTAGGACAAGCGCTATCGCGCTGTTCGGGATTTCTCGACCCTATTTTTTCAAAAACCCCTGAGACTCAAACGGTTAACAATAACATCACCTGATTCTATTAACTCCGATAGAAATGGTCGAATTGAAATTTCGTGCAAGGTACGGAGTAACTTGATGGTTTCTTCGCCGGTCCAGTGCGAAACAACGTAAGCACTACGAAGATATCTGACGCGTAGGTTCGCCACGATTCCTCGTGAATTATTGCCCCGTCTCGGCGGTATGCGGATTATCAAGTAGAAAAGTTCTCGCGAACATCGTAAATTCCGGTAGCACCGTAGGGCGTATTTTATCAGACGTTTGCCGGGGCATTGCACTGACTCGAATCCGATTTACCTAACCAAGTTTTAACATCACGTCAACGAATAAATAACGGATGATAAGACAGTTCTCCCACATTATGATATCTAGACGTTGAGCGTGTTCGCTACATCCGCTCTCAACCTCGTGGATTTGGGGACCGCTGACGTATCGAAAGTCTCCTTTAGCGATAACTCACGACGACGCGACGCTGCGCGTACAAACTCAAACACAGGCACACGCCCGCATACACGTAGCCCTGTAACAAGCGTAAGCCACGGAAACAAGGATGGTCGTGCTTAAGCGGCGTCTACGAGCTGCCTAAAGCACGTGGTGCAAACTTAACCGAACACGAAGTTTCAAACAAGTCCGCTTGCACAATACGGAAGCTGGTCGTTCTAACCAGACGGAGACACGGCTAGGCGTCGCAAAGAAAGAGAAAGGAAACTGCTGATGATGGCGGCGATGCCATCGAGAAAGCCTGCTCCACCGTTATCGGGTTAAAGAAAGGCGCGATACAAGGTAACGTAATCGTCGGAGGCTAAGAAGCTCCGAGCGGTGAAGAAGAGTCGACGACAAGGGTGTGTCTCAGCTACGATGGATATGCGAACGCGTTTAAATTCCGCTTAAAAGTCCATTAAGACCGAATTAGGCGGCCTGCGTCTACCACTTCCGAGATCATCTCGTGATCCAGCCTGTACGAAATCGCCGCCGTAACTTTTGTATAATGCTACCAAGGGAGATTTGTCGCTCGCGTCGCGTACAGCTATGTGAGGTAGAGAACATCGAGGTCAGTTTAGCCGTGACAAAAAAAAAAATTCAGCGCAGAATATACCGGGGCCCGGGAAAAAATCAATACAAACTATATTCATTTGGGTATTAAAATGTTTGTAGTACCGGACAAAAGAAAAATTGACTGGACAAGGTTGACGTCGGCGGTGATAAACAGCTACTGCACTGGCATTCGAGTGCTCGCGTCCATTGCATTATACCGTCATTGTGCTTAGTTCATTTACGAGGATAAATCAATCGCGAGGATGTTTCTGCTTGGAAATCAACGCGATCCATGTTCGTGTTTGAATGTTTGGTTTTCGCATGGAAAAGTTCGCTGGAAGGTGCTATCGAGGAAACATCACAGCACGAAGTCCCCTTAATTTTCAAAGCGCAGATGATACAAAGAGGCTGGATAGTTGGATCGATGCATCCTTTGAAAAGTTGGTTGGAGGAATCCGTCGCGAGAACGCGACTGCAGACCGCTCGAGTTTAATTGCGTTTCACACAGAAACACGGTTAACTGGATGACCGGGTTTAATTACATCGTTCGCGGCTCCAAAGTGTAAATGCAATAGATGCCGGCACGCGCGCGGTTACAACGCGCAATTGAAGGTTTTATGAAAATCGATTTTCCATAAAGCGACGCGTTCACGTGCTACGTTAATCCGGATAAATTTGCGCACCATGGGCCAATAACGTTGCACGCGTACGACGCGTTCCAAGGCTCGTCCCGAGTTCTTTGGTTCAACCGTTTTGTTACTCATTCTTGAGTGGTTTTCGCATGTTCGACAGGGTTTATGAGCGAAGAGTTACAAACAACCGCGGCGGTTAACAAAAATGGAACAATCAACGAGATGGTATCGTGGAAAACGTGGAGAACACAGGGTTTTCGATTTCTTTGTTCGATGCATAATTACAGCGGATGTTCCTTTAACTGAGACCCAATAGCATAAATTAAATCTTACTCGGCGCGAACGTAATCTAGTTACCACCCGTGTACTTCTCTTTTTTTTTTTTTTTTGTTATAATTAAAACAATAAACTAACGTATAACTTATACCGTTTCTAGAATACGCGATGCATAACGTCATCAATTCGTCCACGCCTGTCGTCCGCCACTTGCCGTTCTCGACATATTCATACCGACATCAGCCCCGATGTTCGTCTCTGCGGAGAATCCACGTTCGTCGATAACGTTCGATTATCAACGTTTCGTTAGAATAACAACTTGTTTTAAGAGGGTCGAATTTTATCTCGTACGCCTTTATTTTACTGTTAGCTTGATCGAATAAGCCACGGGAATACCGGATTTCCGAATATATCTGTGTTTCCACTCCTTCCATTTGGATGTTTCCGTTCGATCGATCTATTCGAATCCAGGTAGCTGCACGTTGGCGTGCACGTAGCTGGATGGAGGCCGAGGTGGCACGTTACCTGCTCGTGGTCCGAAAAAAGACCTTCAACTTTCGACCTACGGAACCAAGAGGAAAAGGCATCGCGTGCTCGAGGAATCAGCACGATCTCGGGCCAGAATTTCGATCGGGTCTTGCGTCGCCACTCGAAGGACAGATATTGTCTTGGCCCTTGTCAGTGTGTCAGATTGGGTAGAAAAAATCGCGAAGGAACCGCTGAATAAATTAACCGTTACGTGACGAGCGGATCGTGTCCGAGACCGGTATTTAATTTTTAAGCAATCTCCTCAAAGATGAGGTCATGGACGTTTTATAGATTTCGTTCGACTGGAAAAAGGAGTTTTCTTCCTTCTACTCGAAACAAAGAAATCAAACGACCGTTCGTGCTCGTACTACGAGTGCGAGATCAAGGAATTAATAATAGGAGCAGCAGAAACTGTCTAGGAACGGTGGAACGACGAAATCGGAAAAATACGAAAGCAGGGAGTACGGCGTGGTGGATTTGCATGATTGGTCAATCAATACCCTTCTGCTTTTGATAGCCGTGCTACTAGATAAAAACCATTCGACAACAATGACGATGCATTTATTCAAGAGTAACGATTAAATTTCATTCCCGCGGTCCTGAGTTGAGCGCAAACGTTCGTCGATACGACGAATCGATTCCTGAAGGAAGCTGGACGAAAACACGATGGTGCTCGCTCCACTTTCCCGTTTAGCCGTTCGATCAACTCGCGTAATAAGTTTCACCGGTTGTATAGGCAGGGGTGGACGCAGGATTCGAAACGAAACACAATTCCGCAGCGACAGCAGTTTTTAGTCGATTCGAGGCGCCAGGGAATTCCGGCCAGGCGTATCGGGTCAAGAGAGATTAAACGAGAATTTGGTCGGCAGAAACGCGCGAGATACACGGCCCTCTGTTGTAAGCGCTACACCGCGAACGACGATGCCGTTTCCCGTTCGAAAAACCCCATCCCCTCAACTCCGTTAACGTTGCAATTGCAGCGGCCGTGTACAGCACACGAGTACCCCCTTGAAAAACGACCATGCCAGTGTCGTTCCCGGGAAATAGTTTGCGTTTTATACGACCGAGCAAAAAAGTTACGCTGTCGCGCACCGGTTTTCCGTTAAGGCGGCGTTTTTCTCCGAATGTCGACGTGCAATTTCGCTCCACGGGAAAATAGCCGGCTACGAGAAGGGTAACGATTTCGATTCGCGGTCAAAATTAACCGAAGCCTGCTGGCTGATATTCGAACCGCGCGGTGCCATCGCAGCGAATAGTTGCGTCGACTCCAGCAGTTTCAGCAATTTTATTCGCTTCACCTGGCTAGCTCGCTAACAAAATGCAATTTAATTCTCCTTGATTGTATCGCCAGTCATACCAAGAATCCTCGTATGCGTGCCTGTGCCAATTTACTATCGGCGCGGCGTGTCAGCGAGAAAAATTGAAGTGCACGTTTAAGTCGCGCTTTATCGTAACGTCGCGTTGCGTCGTTATCGTACTTAACCAAACCGTGCTTCGACGCTGAGTTTATATCTAGTATACCGAATTATTGTTTCGAGTAACGAGCGCAACGAATTGCGGGGAATGTTCGGTACGTTGAATTAACCAGGAAAATTTAGTTACTCGAAATATTAGCGAGCAAACGGTTAGAGTGGCTACTACATAAAACCGGGCAGCAAGCCTGATTGCGTTGAATTCATCTCTCGTATATAATGAAATCCGAAAGGTTAATTACGTTGATATAAGTTACAAAACGAGGAAATAATTAATTCGTCGGGTTACCGATAACCCGAAAATAATTCTCGCGACTACGCTTATAAATTTAACCATGTTAAAAGGAGATATTAAATCAAAACACGTTAAAAGGAGATGCTAATTCGAAAACGAATAGCCGTGGCTGAGTACTACTCACGCAGACCGACCCTATTAGCAAATGCAATTCGACCGATTGCCGGTACCACGCGTACTCTATTAAAACGGGAACCAACCTCGCATTAATCCCGCCGATGTTTCTCTATTTTTCACCGTTCACGAGGATCGTGGCAACGATACGGTGATCGATCGACACCTTGCGGCTATGGAAATGACGATTCGACGCGGTGAATCGATTCGGGCACAGGTGCATAAGCGACGTAGAGACGTTTCGACGTGTAACGCGACACAAGGCTCGATAATTCTCGAACCAAGAGCCGTAGGCCATGTGTAACAACCTCATAAGTTAGTCGCGGGAGGAAAAATCGCCGGTACGCACAAATTACCGCAAATTGATAGTTAGCGAGGTTGTAAGTTATATTCGATCAGCTCGAAGAGAGAGGTTTGCCAGTGGTTGGCTGCATCCAACGGACCGTAAACGTGCTCTTCGTGCATTTCCTGGCTCGGATACATCAAAGGAGTAATGAAATCAAGCATGCCGCCAGGTATTCTAGAAGATCGATTTCTGACTCGATCGATCGAATTTCGTTCCGACGTTCCGAGATACATTCGCGATTCACAGAGAATATTATCTTCTTTCATCGCGTTCTGCTCTTTTTCCACGGTCCGACAAAACTTTTAATTGCGAATTTATTAACGACTATCGATGGCTGATGGAAAAAGCGACCTCCATCGCAACGTGCGTTTCGTCAATTACGAAAAACTCTTCCTCGGTATTACTTTGCGACAACTTTTTCGTTCGAAAAAACAACTCGACTTTTTCAATCGAAAATAGATACTGCGATATTTTACGCCGTAAACGACGAAGCAATCGATAATCGATGTGCCGATCAATCGCAGGCAAGCGTTTAGCGGTAAACAGGCTGACAATGTTCGTGCAATCAAGGAATAAAGAAGATTGGTCGGAATCAAACATGAGTCGGAGTCGCACAATTTCTCAAACGCTAGATCGTCGTAGTCGTGAGTCTGAGCGCGATATCTGAAGGACGATTAATTCTGCTGAAAGCGAGATCGGTGCGGTACCGTTTTCGTGGAGATGGCAGCTGGATGGGGTCATGTTGCTCGGAAAACCGCGAGATCCACTAGCGGTTCGATGTAATCGCGTTTAAAATAATTGCGCGCCTAGAATTCGATCGATCGGGACGGGCAGGGGGTGGATCCAGGTGTGAGGCGTAGTTCCAAGTTCGTGGCACGAAAACGCCAGCCCGCGGCATATCCTTGCACTGCCCTTAACCCGCCCTTCGCGCCGCGGCCTCAGCAAACCTAACCTGCGCAGCCGCGTTGCAACTTGCATCCAGCATGGAGCGAGGCCATGTGCGCTATTAAATCCATCGACAAGAAGAAACGATGGGTCGGCGGCGGACGTTGTGGCAGCGAAAACGACGAGGCGATACACCACAGCAGGAAATAGGGTTGACGGCGAAACGGACCAACAACCTTGAAACAACCATTCACATCGATGCCGGGAGAATTAACGTTTTCGATCCGAGAGCTTTCTCTCGATCACGCGGTTAGCTTTTATGCACCCATCGGATCCTCGCGACAAAATCCCAATGCTAAGAGACAAAAGGAAAAAAGAAAAAAGATACGAGGGAAGGAGGAAAAGAATCGTGTAGCAAACGTGAAAGCTTACCACGAATCCGATAAGTCTGTATCCTGAGTTTCTTCTCTCGCCGGGGTGTGGTTCCTTGGCGTACGGGTGGGGCCAGGATCACCCCACGGGATTAAGGATTTTGGACTTGGCTGGATTCAGGAAGCTCGTGCCTGTCTCTGTACGCGTCTCTTCGAGTATACGTCGGGGGTTGGCGTATGTATGTGTCGGAGGGACACAGCCGCGCGCGTGGTTGTTTCTAGGTGTACGCTGCTATAGAGGTTAACGGCTAAGGCGGGGACGCGTGTGGGAGAGCGCGTTCCTTTCTGGCATCGACGTGGCTGTGTAAACGCACATTCGCGTCAGAGAAGTTGCGATGGATCAAAGGGAAAGAGGACGGAGAAAACGCGTGCAGGTTTTTGACCGTACGTGCGTGTCGTGCAAGCGAGTACGCGTGTCCCTAGAACGAGACCTCGTAGGTAGTGCACGGTACTTGCGCACGTGTGTTTCTACGGGATGATCGTTGTGTATGTGCGTAGAAGGACGATTTTCTAGGTGGTCGTGCGTCGATTCGCAAACCAGTCGGAGAACGGTGTCCGGGGATCATAAGGCGAAACGGGTTTTAAGGTTCTTTTGGATGAAACGGAATAGGGCGAGGGGGTCGGTCTAGACGAACTCCTGCCTTCGCTAGGACATTGTTACTCTCGGTAGATTGTTTCGTCACTGAGAGATTCGACCGATGGTAACGCGATCCATTCGCGGCAGCCACCTCCGCCTATTTTCCACGTTCTTGACGGCCTGGTCAGGACCCGTCAAGGTCCTCACCAGAATGTATCCTTTGCCTCTTCCGCTCCTTCTTTCCACCGTTCGTTTCGTCTGTCCTTCTTTTACGGTCCGTTCTTAGTCACGTGATGCATCGCGCCGCGACATCGTACGTGCTACCACCCAATGAACTGATCGTGTCACGAATTCGCGTGCACCATCGATTCACCTCACGGTTCACGAACTTTGGTCGATCTTCGACGACATTCGCTCCTTTCGTCAGTCGCGAAACTCGACCGCACCGTGTTCGCGCCGGCTTAGCGACGAATAGGACACCGCCAGACCCCCGACCTTCGATTCAGAGATTCGAGGTCGATACGAGGCGTTCTCACGATAGACACAGACTAAAAAATTGTTTCCCTCTCGCTTCGACACCGACACTGATAACTCGACGCTAACGTCGTACTTGACTTGCACACCGTTCGCAGCACAGTTCGCGAACCGTTGGCCGAGTTAGCGCACTCTGTTTCCTCGCCTCGTGTTGTTCTTCCAAGAATCTCTTGGTTTCGTCTGACGGAAAAAAGATCGCGGCGTTGCTGTTCCTTCCGATAAGGCCGCGAAGTCACGACTGCGACACAACGTTCGTGCAACGAATCGGTCGCGGCGGATAATCGCGCGCGCCTCCGAACATCAAGGCGATGCGTTTCAAAAGCAGCCGATAGTTCTGGAGCGGGCAAATCGTTCGACACTCGCGGAGCACGTTCGCGCGCGCCACGATTCCGATAAAATTCAGTAGAAAAATCGCGAAGAGCGCGTCACACACCGCGAGGGAGTAGTTGAAGGTACCGCTTGGCTGGCGGTGGTGCGCGGCGCCATGACAGTGTTCGCTCCTCTACTACCGCCCCCACCAAACAACCCCCACTGTCGGCGCACTCTCTCAACCCCTCTTCTCCCAGCGAACCCCTTCGGAACCCCTCGGCACCCCGCCGACCCGACTTTTGCCTCCTCCGCAGCTACGGATCCGTTCCATTCGCCCCGCTGTGCCTCGTCTTTCACCCTCTCCGACACCCCCTGACGTCCCTTGCCGCGATTCGCAATGCCTCGGCCCCACCAACGCAATATTGATCGGGCGGAAGGGCGGCATCCAAGCTCGTAACGACTTTCAGAGGTGCCCTGGCCACGTCCCTCGTGTCATCCGCCTCTCTTTTTTTCTGTCCATCTTCTCTTCTTTTCACCCTCGTTCATCCTTGATTTCTTTCTTCACTCAGCATCGTAAGAGATTTCTCGCGTCTGCCTCTCGCAAAACAAATTGTTTCGGAAGGATGTTTATCCGTTTTTCGTCGACTAACAGCCGATCTGTCACTTCAGTAATAGATTTCTTTCCACGGATCGCACGTGGGGCGTCGCGTGTACTCCATACGACCAGACGGTCGACCGCTGCTTCACCAAAATCTACTCCATCGGTTCGCGGCGAGCATCCGCGTTCGTTTGTCCGCGAGTCGCTCGATTATTTTTCTTGGTCAAACACATAGCAGCGGTTTGCGCTGCTGCTCCCATTATAATTTAATTGAATCCCTTCGCACGTTTGCGACGCCCGAACTGTCGATGCTTCGAACAATCAAATATTTAAGCGAGTTCTTCGTTTGCGTTCAGTGTTCAGGACGCGGATTCATCGAGTTAGGCCGAAATTTAAAGCCAAGTGACGCGTGAAATTTAATAAAGTACACGCAAGTTCCTGCACGGCAGTGAACGATGATGCGTATTTCGCGGCGAGAATCACGCGTCAATTTCATCGTTTGTTCGGTGGCGACCAACGGTTTTGCGCAAACTATCGCAGCTATCTTGGAATTAGCATGCATTTATGCACGTATGCACGCTGGCACGATGTAGACATTAACAATTCAAGCATATGACTTTTCGCCGGATCAAAGAGACTGCTGAAATTTCACGATTCACCGTACTGGAAACGACCGCCGTCTGTCTCTTCGATCACCTTCCAAGTGCCTAGTCGCCTCTCGCGGAAACTTTTTCGCATCCCGACATTCGCTGCTACCGAGCGCGCGATCATCGACGTCCTCCGCTGGAATTGTCTCGAACCAGCTTGAAGAATGGAAAAGTTTTCGGGACGTCGGGAATATTTTGCGCCTTGTTGCTTTTCGCTATCTGCCTGACTTTTGATTGTTTCTCACCGATGCCCGAGAATAGCGCGAGAAGCGCGAATCACAGTTGGCGATTATTTCAAGGCTCTGCATCTTCCCCGATACTTAAACTTTGAATAAAAATATACTGAATCCGAGCGTGCTGCCAACAACTTGACGGAGGATAATTTTAATTCGGTGTGAATGCGACACGACGAAACGAGACGAGAAGAGACGAGACGAGACGAGCCGAGCCAAGGCCGATAAAAATACGGAAGAGCGTGGGTCGCGTTATAGATAATAAGGAGAGAGAACGCAGGCTTGGTTCGTAAAGCTTTCGACACCTGATCTCCCTTTCTAGGTAGACACAATGCGAACCACTCGCATGGAGCCGTTCAACCCTCTAGATCCGCGTAAGCTAACCTTTTGTCTGGATCGCGATGAAACGAGTGCTTCGCAGCCCCCTAAATAACGTTGAACGTGCGTGGCTTGCATTCGTATTCAGTGTTCGGGAGGCGTTTCTTTGTAACACGAATACGTATTGCTGATTTATCTCGAGCGAAAGATAACGGGATGTACATTACCGCGCGTGGCTGGAGAAAGCGGAGACTCGTAATAAAAGAGCCGAGAAACAAAGAGAACCGAGTACGAATAAGCGCGTGACGAATGTTAATTCCGGATGCAAGATTTTTCGTTTCGATCTATTATCCAATTGGACGGGCCACGATTCAGCATCTGTCGAACGCACGGATCCTTCGCAATCCCTAAATAACGAGCGAATGCATTGTTTCGAGTGGTATCTGACGGTGCGCAGAGAAGTCCCGTAAAGAAAAAAAAAACGTTGTGTTCATGCATATGCAAGCAACTTAAATTTATGCGACCCTTCGTCCCGTATCTTTATTCAGCTTCTGACTGTATCCTCTTTTCCGTTGCGGGGAAAGAAAGGCGGAAAACATAAACGAACCGCGACGTAACGAGTGCAAAATACGAGACCTCGATAAAAGAACGGCCAGGGAACGAACGTCCGAGCCGAAAATCCTGGCCGAGTTTACGGAAATATTATTCCGCTTTCGTCGAGCTACTCGCAAACTAGCTTCGCGTGTGATTTTGCAGCTCAATGGCGGTGTACTGTTATTAGGAGAAACTTACCCCGCGAGTGCGCTCGCCCTGGATCCACAGAGACGCCTTGGGATCTGAAACAAAAAGAAACAGCGGTTAGTTTCGGGGATACGATAGCCGAACTGCTGGCAGAACTTTTGCAATTTACAGCCTGGAAAATTCCCGTAAGAGCGATCGCGTGACCAAAAGGAGGCAGTACGAGGTCGTCGGAAACAACTAGGCGACCAAGGGGAGGTGGACGCGGGGATGTTACACGCCCTTCGACGTCAACGAGAAAACAGAGTTGAAAACCTGGCGACATGTAAAAGGGAAAACCGAAACTGTGGCGCCAAAGTATCTCGATTCTCCGGAGACTTCGGAAATTCTATTGTAACCGGGTTTAATCGGCGAATGACGTGGAGCGCCTGCACAACCATATTCTGCTACGATCGCAAGGAGATGATAAGAGTCGGCCAGCAGACCATCGACCGATCTCTAATCGACGTCGCGAGATAAATACGAGAAGATTTGCAATTTCGCGCAGCGATTTCGACTTCGATTGTGATCCTGGAAACCTTTCCCAGTCCTGCAAACAAACAAACGTTTGTTCGGCCTAGGAATCGAACGTCGTGGTCGCTTCGTTCTACACGCGATTCCCTAGATCTGACTTTCAAACGTCAGAATTCTTACGTAACGCGTCACGAATTAAAAAACGTACGTACGTCCCTCGATATCTTCTCCATGGCGAGTCTCGTAAAAAATGAAATAAAGTACTGGGAAAACGATTATTTTTAGAAAATTGTGCCCCAAAAAGAAGCGAGTTCTTTTTAATTGCGTCGAAATGGTTGTTCGCGGAGGTTACTCGCGCTGTTACTCGCGTTGCCATAAATTATCCGCTCGAATTCGTCCACTGCGTTTCCTAGGAAATTGGATTGGCTGACATTAATGCGATGTTCGCGGCTCAGCCACCCGGTAGTTCCGTCGCAGAGATGCGTTTCCGGCAAGGACTACCAGCCATAAATTGCTAAATACCCGCACTTAAAACGAACCAACCAGCGGACGCGTAGCTAACTGGATATGCGTCGATGCTTTTCTCCGGAATTTGCGCAGAATATCACGAACCGTGACTATTGGCCGCTTGCTAAAAATTTAAGTACTAGGTATGTCGCGATCGCGAACCATAGGATAAAATAGATCGTATAAATAAAGATCTATTTACGTCAAAAGACGCAGGTTATATATCTGTACACACATATATATATATATATTCGCGCGGATCGATAGTTTTGCACAGTTTAATATACATAGATGTCGTGTCGGTATTTTCTGCTGATGCGAGTAAGACGAAGCGAGAAGACGATAGGAGAGCGGAGAGAAAAAGAGAGTCCTCGACCTCTTAGAAACGAACGCGGCAAACCGCGGCGCTCTATCGTGCACCGAGTAAATACGACTCCGTCGATATCCGCCAATAAAATACGACGCTGTTATAAATCTACATAAAGTTGAAATGATTGAGAACCGGACGGTAACGCGGTACAGATCGACCGCTGTATTAAACTTTGGACACGATACTTTCTCCAATCGGCATTGCTCGAACATTAACCGCGTATCCTTCGTAATTTAACGGAAACAAAATCTTCCGCCTCTTTCCCGATGAGACGTAAAATCGAGTTCGGTTAAAGATAAACAGATTTCTGACGATTTTCGGCATCGAGATCTACGAATCTGATTTTCGGCTTCTGATCTACGAGAACACGTTGACAGTAATACTCGTTTACTTCACGTCGATTACTCGCCCTTACCCTATTCGTCGCCGTAGAAGAAGGCGCGAAATAAAGAGAACGGAAGGGGTCTTGTTCGACTATTAACTCCCTCCCTCTTTTCGTATCTTTTACGGAAGGACACGGCACGTCGAAATTGGCCCTAAAGTTGTTCAGTTGGAAACACGAGTAGCGCAAAGGGTATACTCGAGAGCTGGGAGCATAAGATCAGTTCGCGGCACAATCCGGAAAACTGTGACTCGAAATCTAATCGTCCGCTCATTCCCCCCGCGAGAAGTGTCTCCGAGGAGCAACGATTCCAGTGAGTGCACTTGTTCTCGAGAAGCGTGAAACGACTGCAAACGTGACGCCGGAAGATCTAGTCCGGTCGTGCTTCAATTTAATTGTTCTCGCCTCACTCGAGGAAGCTAGTACAATTCCCGGTTGTTCTAGTTTTCTTTCTCTTTTGTGAACCTGCGGAATATCACACTTGAGATAAACGCGTGGAATTTATTTGTTAGAGGCAACTATCAATGAACGCCGTGAAGTCCGAAAACCCGCGAAAGAACCTTGAACGACTCGAAGGACGCGCGCTCCATGGCGGATCGTCTGGACTGCAAAGCGGTGACAAACAAGTTCGATCGCAATGTTTCTAAAGAGCATCCGCTTGACCGCTTCTAGGTTCCACAAGATCAATAGTAAAAGTCGCAAGGCAAACCGAGGTTCAGGATCGAAGGAAAGCGTGTCCGGATCGTGGGGGTTCTTTACCTTGGTCTAAAGATAGAACAGTGGATGGTTGATGGTCGGTAGGAAGCAGTTGACTCTAATTTTACTCGGAGTCTGTAAGTGAACGCGAACGAGAGGTCAGCGAGACATCTGTAACCCGATAGGCTGGCTGATCGGACAGCAGCTCTAATTTTAGATAAATCCATCCGTCAGCCGATATTAGTTGGCTCATACGTGTGCCAGTAAACGCACGTCGTGTATGTCGAATACACGTCGCTCACCTAATAATGCACGCGAAAGTGCACGCGTATGTGCAGCTGACCCCAACCGACCGACAACACAGCGGTTCTCTCGCGCGTACATCTACCACGCCTGTATGTGTTGGCCCGTGTACGAGCATCGAGTTGCACGCCAGTAAATCGATGTCTCTCTGGACGGTACCAGACCGGTACCGACCGTCCAAGGCTAGCTACCATATCCAAAGGCGTACGTACAGTCTATGGATTTCGGGCAACGACTTCGACACCGACTTGTTTTCCCTCGAGTCGCTATCCAGTTTTCTAATGGTGATCTATCGTTCCTTGGACTTTTACTCCTTTGTTCGTGACAACGATCGTTCCCGATCGGTCTACGAGCCGGCTAAATAATCGGCAGATAGACACACTTTAGATTCGAATCGAGGAGGTTGAAAGTTTGAGGAAAAACTTTCCAAAGATATCGGCCAAGCATCCGATGGAAAAACAAACGAACAACTCGACTCTGCTCGATCGCAAATAGAAATATGCAAATCTTGAGGTAACCTTGTTCACTTTCCTCCGCGCGTTCGAGGGTAACCTACGAATGCTGGGGGAATCAGTCGACTGGAAAGGGGGAAACTGCTTGCCAAAATATTGTCTCGGTTCTTGCCCGTAGGAAGAATACCGAGGAGATTATCCACCACGAAATGTATACGCGAACCGCGACAAGAACGCTCCGTACAAAGCTTTCAGATCGCAGAGGAGCGAATCCAAGACTTCGCGATCGAAGAACCAGCTAAATCTAAATTCAATCCAAGCGCGCCGCGCCACGCCGTACTGTATTTCCGATGATTTTGTCTACTCGATTCGTCGTTTGCCGTGCACTGTTTTTACGGCGACGACGTTCGACCTTCTTTCCTTCGAATTTCGTGAATCCTCGCGGTCAACCACTGGTCTAAAAACGAATCGAAGGTTAGAAATGTTAGTGCGCTATCGTAGGTGGGTGGATCGACGCGCACATAACGTGGGTGGATCAAGAGTAAGTGAATCGAAGGTCGAACGCTGGAAAAATTATTCCAGAGCGGAAGGAAGCTCGATAACGAAGACGAAGTACAGCGAGCCGCGTGAGAGGGAAAAGGAGGTCGCGGCTGCTGGCTTGAATGAACGTTTCATTTCGATGCTTGACATGGCCGGAAATGGGAAATGGAGCTCGAGGCCAACGAGACTAGTGAAATGCAAATGAATGGCTGCTTCCACTGGCAACACCCTCGTACCTTGCCGTTCGTAGGGCTGAAACCGAGGCGATCTTGTGGCAAACGCGCGTCTCGCTGCTCGATCCATGTGCTACTGAGAAAAGTACGACTATCACGCAGCCTCGACGCGCAGCTCGGTGAAATAACCATGAAACTGCGCCACGGGATTGCTACGCGACCCGACACGTCGCACAAGTCCGCATGCCACCGAATAATATGCGCAAATTAATAAATATCTATACCACCTAATTTCGTGCAGTGGCCTCCGAGATATAGCGCAATCGTAAAATCCGTACGACGTTGCAGCTTTTACATCGATGGGAGCCGGATACGATAAGAATCTGTACATTTAGGCGAGGTCGCATGAAGCACGCCCTATTCTTGGTTTGGCCTTTATCAAAGGGAGTAGAGGGTCACGGCAACCGAGAATTTCACGACGCGTGATATGTGTGCAAGTATTTGCACGACGCTTAAACGATCTATCAGAGCTGCAGTTGATACTACGTCGATCATTTTTAACGACAGCCGCACGTTCAGCGCGTGACGATCTATGAGACGAAGCGAGAAACGATTTGGTGGGTCGAAGTTTTCATGACTGCCGATCGAATTTCGTCGGCTCGATGTCCGGCAAAGGACTCTCCGAATTCCGTAAGACCGGAAATTTAATTTCAAAGTCCACCACAAAGAACCACCGGTCAACGAAGTTAACGAATTCGACGAAAGACGTCCACTTTTACCGGTTTCCTTTTTTTCTTTCGTTCTCTTTGCGTTCGTCGCCCGAGTGTTCGATCAATGACGCGACAGCGCGATTGGCCGACTCCTCGAACTTACAGCGAGTCTCGGATCCGAACGTCGACTACTTTGTACTCCTTACTTGCGTACCAGTAATGCTAATGTCATTTGTCATTGTCTTTGAGACCATCTTTTTATCGATTATCTTCTCCACATCGGTGTCTTTGATTTTTTGTCGATACGGCGAAAAATGCAGATTTCCTTCTCCCTCGTAAAATCGTACCGCGGCTTTTCGACTTACACGATTCGCACGATTAATCGCCGTTCAGAACACCTACACCGATCCCATACAATCCACTTTCCAGCCGATTAACGCGTAGCCAGGATAACGAGCTTTATTAACCAATCTAATGAAATCCAAAGTTGTTGAGCATGGGTTGGGAAAGTCTGGAACAGACTCGTAACTGGGAGGCGCCGGACATAGTCAGACACGATACGCGCGTCTCTCTCGGAGTTGGCTGCAATTCGATTCGGAAGGGCTTCGTCGGTGATCCATGCTTCACGGAGATCGAGTTAGAGACGGCTTCGCCAAACAGAAGAAGAGGACGAGAGGCAGAGAAAAGGAAAGAGGAAGAGTAGAGTGGGTAAGCGGCAGAACTACCAACTAGCTCGACCACGAGTTTCCCTCTAACTCCCAGAAATTCCACGGTATTAATTTATCTTCGTGCCTTTAGTTTCCTGTGTTACCGTGCCTTCTTCCATCTATCAATGTGTCTAGCGTATGATGTGCGTTCTAAGTACTTCATCCCTCGTCCGTACGGACCCAGGTACCAATAAAGGCGGCTACACGACCTATTTCGAGCTCGATGCTCGCGTTTCTTGCAACGTAGTCAGCTCCCTCTACCGCTAATCGTTCGTAGTTTCGATCTTCTACGATATATCGGATCACGAATACGGGAAAGTTCACGCGTTCGCGTTAAAAGTTCGCTTTCTTCGACTCGGTAATTTTACCACGCATCTTGAGCACGTCGAGCGAGAACTCGACGACACAACTGCCAACTTACGTATCGTGATACCGCACTTCTCGCAGCCGCGAGTCCCTGCGCTTCTCTTTATGTTCTTCTCGTTAACGTTCCATCTCATAAGTTACAGCTTTTCATCTAGACCAACGTCGGCAGTAAATATTCCTTTGCAACCAATTTCCATTTGCGAGTGCAGTCTGCTCATCTTTCTCCGCACTGCCGCCACGAGCCACGTCGCCGACGCGTCGTTCGCCGCTTTTCTTTTCTCTGAGTAAACCCGTCGCGCGCTTTTCCTTCTCCCGCAACCGACTCAGCGGGGTGAAAGTGAGAATTAAAAGGGTTCCAAGGATTCCGTGCTTTTACCCGACCGCGGAAGAACCGAGTGTTTATTCGGGAAACGCGTCACGAACGACCACTGGATAATGCACGCAACCTGACGTTCACGTTAATTGCGGCATTCTGCCACGCGATTTTTAGAGAAAACAATTTGAGAAGCGGGGGGCGGGAAATCAATCGATAGCCTGCGTCGAGAAAGCGGCGCGAAATTTTCCCAACCAACTGGCTTGCCATTTTTCTCTCGAAGCCTGCCGGCTATCTCTTTCCGAGCGCAATTTTTCAACCGGTCAAAGAATTATTCCCTTGTTTCGATTCGGTGCTGTCTATTTGCGTTTCTTCTACGTCTGCGCATAAGTTACGACTCGCCGTCTCGCGCGATAAATACATCATTTCGACCCCGACCTCTCTCATCTAGCCAATTTCTGCTTGCGAGTCTTCGTTGCACTGCTACCGTTGCGCGAGATTTACGCCAGACTGCCGCTACTCTTGAATTACAAGAACCCAGTTGACTTTTTACGACCTGCTCTTTCGTTACCTGTTAATTCGTTGCTTCAGTCGAACGATAACACGAAATTAGTTGTATTTTGTGGTGTTCTCGAAACCGCACTTTGTCTGGAAAATCTTCCCAGTTGAAAGAAGAAAATGATGAGAATACAGAAACATCGGAAAGGAACATGGTTAATAAGGTTGCGTTTACAAACGTTGTTCAGCTCTTCCTCTCTTGAAGCGTTACTGGATTCAGCGACACAATGACGTTGATTGTACCGGCTAGATTAACCGACCGAAGCTGAGGCACCAGTTGGAACGTCAAACGCAGGGGTGTCGCGGAATGAGGCGAGTCGATGGAGGGATGCACGGATGATTCAAAAGAAGGCTTACTGAAAGCTCGTACGGTGTCTTTGAAAAACGTCGAGTGAATCTCTCGAGCGAAGGCATGTGGATATTTGCGGGTGAATGGTTCGTTCGCGACGCTCGTGCTTTACGATAATTTGCTCGTGCGCGATAATTTTAACAAGTTCTGTTTCACGGCAAATACTTTAATCCTTTCTTGTGAAAAATAGAATAGCGAATGTGTATACGGCACCTCTCGACAGGAACGAGCCGAGAAAAATTTCCATGCAAATGTACCCTTTTACCGAGCAGCGGAATGGTAAATGAATACTGAATGAAAAAACGCGAAGTGTGACCCGACTACCCTCTCTTTCTTGTGCCCAACGTAGCGCCATCTACACGCTGAAATTTCTTAGCGACGTGACGCGTTTGAATTATTTTCGTCTCTCTTTTACTACACTCGCTAGTTTCCTTTCGAGGAAAGCGCGCCACGCACAAATACTCTCTCCCTCGATCGAACGGAACGTCTATCGACGATTGTCGAGACGCGCGGTTCGATCGAATGTCGCCATTCAACGAGAAATCGCTTCGAAGAAAAAGTTGTCGGAAAATTTGACGACTCCAGTTTGGCATATCGATACGCGACGTACGTACCTATCTACCGCCGCCGGAAAAAGAGGAAAAAGACGTTCCACCCCGACGATAAAGGCGATTTATTCGCGAGTAAAGTTTCGTTCGTCGGAATCATAAGGAAACCACTCCGCTTCTCGAGATTTCCTTCCCCCGCTTGCAACAATTTTTTCCCTCGTTTGATATCGCGGAACGGATAATCTCTTGACAGAGTCTCGACGATTCGAAACACGCTCGGAGATCAGTATCGACGATATCGTTGCGCATAAAGAGGAAGATGTAGCGCGGAGTCAAGGCAAAATAACAGGTAAGTAAGAGAAAACCGAAATGCCGGAGACTCGATGTTGGAGCATGTTGACGGAGTTGCTTCAAGGAGTCAAAGAGGCGCGAGAAGAAAGAGGAAAGGAATCAACCTATCGGTAATTTGTGTACGTTCGTTACCCTTTTGCGTGCTTTACCAAATTTTCGCGTAGCAGGTAATCGATAATAAAAGAGGTGGGAAGGAAGAAAGAGAAGAAGGGAGAGCAAAGGAAGGATTCCGGCATATCGGGAAAGTTTACAGAAACGCGTTTGTGCAGGAAACACGAATTTTCTCCGTCAGAAGGGGCCTGCCCACCTTCTCTCTTAATTAACGGGCCAGCCCGTACATTGGTTTCGTGGTTCGGGGGCAGGTCGAAACACCTCTAGCCCGTGTTGCCTCTTCGACTTTCGTCCCAAACGGCTCCACCTTCGTTTCGCGTATTCGTTGGTAAGTGCTTTTTCGAAACAGGCGGAAGCGCGAAAGCGTCGGTAAACAAGTGGCAAAGGCGTTCTGCGCTGCAACCACCACGGGAAACGCCGCTTTTTCGAGTATTTTGGCCGTGTAAGTCGGCTTCTTTTATTTCCACGCTGCCCCGCCTTTGTTGCACCAGGTTCTCGTGGAATCGCCTTGGAAATTCATCGAAACGAAAACAGCTCTGACTCGGCACGGCTTGGCCGGGCGGCGTCTCGCGCTTGAAAACGCGTCGATTCAACCGTTTGTTTGCACAGCCGATGAAAAGTTTTGATTATCGGTGGCGAAGGGGCATACGAGGCACCGAGGATGATCGTAACGCGTGAAATGGTCCATTCACCGTAGAGTACGTCGCCGGAGAATTATCTCGACGTTATTAACGCATCAAGTATGAATCGTGATATGTAGCGTAGCTGGAGCTGTAACGAGGGCGACGTTATTATCCATCCCCGGTGCGGAATAATAAATGTCCGGAAATTTTAAACCGGCACGTTTCCACGCGATCACCGCGGAAGAGGAACGGAGTTCGGAGTTTCCAATTTTCCAGAGTCGCGGGCGAACGTACCTAAGTTTAATTCGTCAGACTCGCGTGCTCGCTCGCCGAGAGGAGACTAATCCTGCGAGGCGGCGGAATTCAATGCGCAAACTTGCTCGTCGTCCCGGTTTATTTCTGGTTTCGCGTGCCTCGCGAAACATCGAGCGAGTCGATACAATGCCCGGCCGCACAATCGCGCCTTTGATGTAATTTCCACTTCTTCGCCGGCGGAAAGACGCGTCTCTCCCAAGAATGAGTGGCTCGAACGCGTCGCGAGGCGGTTTCATTGTTGTCTGCTCGGTGTTTCCGGGCGCAGGGATGCGAGAGGCACGTAGGAAATTACGTTGCACGTCAGAACGCGGTCTCGAGTTGCCGAGTGCGACTGATTTCATGGACGATCGGCGAACAGGAGTCTGAGGAAGTCGCGCAGGGGAACGCGGCTCACGAGATTCGCGGAATCGAGTAAAAACGATTGTTAGTCTCCAACACGCGGGGGTAGTTCGCGCTCGAAACGTGGCTTTCCATCTACGAACGTAATTATTCTTTCAAACTTGCTTTCTGCTTCGCGACACCCTTTCTTCGACCGTCCTCCTCTCGATTGTCATTTATGGTGACACTAACGGTTCCAACGAAATGGCACGCACTTTAATCCCGCGATCGAGGTTATCAAGGGCCTAGCGAGTCGAAACTTCCTTTCGTTTGTGCTTGTAATTCGAAGGAGAACCACCCCTCTGAATTACATACTGTCGGAACGGTACGAGATGGCAGAGCAATCTTTAAACAAGCCTCGTAAAACACTGATGACCCGGTCTCTCGGTACGGGTCATAAAGCTCGTAAAGCTGCGTCCTGATGTATAACGGAGAATAGGGGTTGTATGGGCGGCGCGGCGCGGCGCGGAGCGACCAAGCAAACAAGGATTTGCACGGGGATAGTTTATCGGTTACTCGTAGTGATTCCGGGGGGATGGACGGCTAGAGGAAACAATAGTTGCGTCACGCTCGTTCTTGTTGGAAAAGCTCGTGAAATCGTATCAAGAACATCTGGCGCCCAAATGCTATCAAACTTAAAGAAGATAGAAAATATCGAGATAGAGAGATAACCGTTATCGAAAGTGTTTCGAAGACCGAAGGCCAAAGGAAATAATAGTCAAAATATGGAAGCAACCACCGCAGGCGATTTTTATTTTTCGATGAAGAATTTGCGTTGCTAACCGATCGAAAAAATTGTCCAGGTTCACTGATGGAGGAACGAGTGGATGAATTTCTAATAGAAAAATATATCGAAATAAGTATAGGTATAGTGTATGCTGATCCAGATTCTCACTCTCATAGTGTTACAATACAATAGAAAGAAGATATGATAGGGAGCATGTTCATACATTTATAACAAAGGACATTACCAAAAAGTTAACCTTGGTGTGCAGCTCTAGTTGAAGGCTACAAGAAACAGCAATAGAAATCTACTTACAAAATTTGTATTCAAGGGCACAATAACATGGACCTCTCCTTATTTTGAGTATTTTTCACTAAATTCTATTCTCTTCGTAACAGCGATCTCCAGGTCACGGATATACGAAAGCAAAGATGTAGAGTTTTTGTTGAAGTAATTGCCTCAACAAAAATGATCACAAGGAACGTGTGAAATACGTTGTACTACCGCGAGAAGAAAGAATCGAGGTGGCGGACAATGGCAAACAAGGGAAATGGAGTCATCGTGTAAAGTTTTCTCGGAATCATTGGAATTTCGATGGAAGCGAAACTTTGTCCAACATTTGAAAGTCAGATTTTATCGCGATCCAACGTCTAGCTAGCCGAAGGTTTCGTGCGCCAAGAAATAAAGTTTGAAGGTTCGCCGAGTGAAAACGGGACGATAAAGCGTCACTGAACGCGCGCGTCATGGAGAACTTAACTTCAAAATCGCAAGCGACAGCAGAGATCCATCGCGAGAAATCGCTTCCGAATCTTCCAAAAGTGTTCAATCGTGTCAGAACCTGACAACTATTTTTCATTATTGATGGAATAAATACACCGAAAAAAACTACTCGTACGATAACCTGGATAGCATCGACAAATTATCCAGCTTCCCCGTGAATCGATTTATCGACAAGATTCAAAAGGCAGTAATCCAACCTATCTCCGACGATCATCGCCGATGGCAAATTCAGGATGCAATATTTACAAGTTTAAACTGTCGGACTCGTGTAGTTTGTCGTACTACGATAGCGGTTCAAGCGTCTTTCGTTGAACGACCGTCGTTTAATCTCAGTCGTTCTTGAACTGGAAAATAAAAGGATGGCGAAGGAACTTATCGTCGCTTTCGCTTCAAAGTTTTCCCACTCGCTATACCATCTCTATCTCTTCTCGGCTTTTAGCGAAGGATAACAACGTTGGCACATCCAAGTTCGTCCAAAGGTACGAACGTGGAAGGTGTACTTCGCATTTGTAGAATGCTCAATTCAGCAGCATCCGCCGCTTCGAAAAACGAGAAAAATACCCATTCCATAGCGAGATCTTTATCGCGGAAAGATTTCTCGAAACCAGCTGCGAAATATTCCTTCGTTTTGCTTCCCGCTGTCATAATCGCAATAATCTCGCTATAAAAGCTCTGCCCTCTCTCACCATGACTGGGTGTTATAATAGTTACTTTACGCGAATACGAGATATTTTTCTCCTCGAAATACGTTTCAGAGTCTCGACTAATTTAATATACTATGTAGGGGAAAAAATATTTAGTCTTCATTTATTTAGATCGAGTTTACTGAGATTCGAACTCGAATCCTTTGCTTTCACAATTAAGTTACGCAGGGCATCGACACCTCAAATATTTCCTTCCAAACTCCTAAAATCTCAAGATAACCGCTGCAAGCTACAATTAATAAATATCGTTTATTTGTTAATATCAATAGGATAAAGCCTCTGTTACAATAAGTATATAATTACATAAGTATAAAATAAAATAAAATTATACGTAGCGAAACAAGAACAGAAAAGATTAATTCGTACGAGATTAAGCAAACGATTTTAGGAAATACATACAGCGATGTGAGCAAAGTACCCAAAAGTGGTTAGAGAGTCACAGAAAAGATTAAGTTTTTTACACGAATTGCTGGCATTTACAATTAGACGATTAAGGCAGTTAGATTGGTCATAAAGTAGGTTTCAGGTGTAAAGAGGGCACGAATTCGTAGACGAACTGCACTACGAACGCTAAGTTTGTAAGGAATGTATACAGAGCAGATGAGTAAGTTGACAAGCTTATTATATATACGGTGTATAAACGTTAGATCGAGGCTATGGTACTGTCCAAGTGGTGGTAGGGGGTCATTAATGGGGTCATTACCCCCAGACGCAATTAATAGAATAAAATTATGATTATGGCTATAAATAGACGTAGATGAATCTGTC
The DNA here is from genome assembly GCF_051014615.1 of Bombus vancouverensis nearcticus. NCBI lineage: Eukaryota > Metazoa > Arthropoda > Insecta > Hymenoptera > Apidae > Bombus > Bombus vancouverensis. The sequence goes on along the minus strand of NC_134918.1, from coordinate 1,828,554 downwards.
GCGTAGAAAGATAATCGGAGAAATTTATTTTGAACGCTTTCAATTAACGCACATCTGTAACGATATGGTATACGGGGTCAAGGCGTAAATATCAGAAAAGAATAATTCCGCGCGGGGCGATCCGGAGTGGCGCGGCATTGCTCGATGCATCGTTGCATTAATAATTAATCGAATAGCACGTTCGTGTGCAAATTCGGGACGTTATCCGACGTCAACGGGAATTATTGATAACGCTGACGCCATCGGTTCTCCGGCTGTCGCTTATTTTGGCCGCTCACGCGATCTTCCACGTCCTATGGTTCTCTGCGTTGATGCGTTTCCAAATCGAGCCAATCGAACAATTCTCTCGTTCGATCGATAAGTCGCGCGTTTCGACCAACTCTCCACACCAAATCGTTTTTAATTAATCCATGGAAAACAGTCGAGCAAGCCGATCTAAATCGCCCGAAGCATCCCTGTGAAACGATAAATATCAAAGCTGCCTTTCCTGTCGTATACTTGAGCAAATGAGCACGCGTAACCGGTGACGCCAAGATCTCGGTGATATATACCTACCAAGCAGAATTATTAATAGCGTAAGCAGGATCAATCTGACTCACAGTTATCCAAACCAGCCGGTCGATCTTCGATACACCTGCCGCGTTCCATATCGCACGGCTGATGCGTTTTCGATGCGTTTCGTCGATGGGAAGCCGACGAGATATCGAAGATACGTCCGAATAACCGAGTTGCTACGCGTGCCGCGAAACGCGCGCGCACGGAGATAATGCGAACGATACCTCCAAGTAAATCGAGTTTCGACTGCCTCTGGGAGTCGATCGACAAATTCCCCACGTGCCGTTCCCATCGCATTCCCATTAAAACAATCTCGTTGCCCTGTGTCCAATACCAAATAATATTAAATTATAGACGGTTATTACGTACGGGACGATGTGACCAACCCAATTAATAACCTATGTACTTATGGCCCGCAAACTCTGTTAATATTCCATTCGTTAAATTCGATTACGCGTTACTTCTAGTTTCAACCGTTACCTCCCTCAACTTCCAAAAAAATATTGTCGTAGCGCGAAGAAGTATCGAGTTTCTGGCGCAACTTGTTTGAGAATCGGTATCGTCACCCCCGCGTTATCGCTGAAACCTATAGGTAGTCGTATTCACACTAATTACGAGTTTCCCAATTTTTCAGCTACGAACGTTCCGTATATTACATCGATAAAATGAAAAAATATATATATATATGTACGTATAACAGAAGCGTAAAATGTAGGTATACCGGTATCGAGGAGTTTCGAAGAGAGTCAGCTAGTTTCTCGGCCGGATAGCAATCGACCGTAGGCACACACGAGCTCACGTACCTCCTAGATTACATTCTAGCGAAGGTAAGCGTAGCCTGGTAACGGTAGTATCTTTCAACCTGCTGGCCCCTTCGCGTACATTTAATCCGATATTGTATTAACTTCGGCATACTGTGGCTCTGGGTGTGTACCGTACGGTGAATTCGAGAGCCGCGTGCATGCGCGCGATACTGCCGTGTCGTGCGAGATGGTGCGAAAAGGCCGGCGACCTTTATCGTCCGTTTCCATCGCGGAATTCGTTATCGAACGCAGCTCGAACCTACATTCTCGCGAGAGTCACGCCAGCACCGGCCGGGCCGCGTTTATTAATTGATAAGCCGACGAATTTCCTACGCGCGGATAACCCGGTCAGTCGATAAAACGGAACGCGCCATTTCCACAAGTCCCCCTATCCTGTTTCGAAACTCACAAGTTCCCTCAAGAATGGCACCAGCTCCGTAATTTATCGCGGTCAAACGGATCGTGCGGGTTTGTTCCAACTTCGAAGTTCAAGTTTGTCTGGTGCTAGTGAGCTTAAGCCGGGTATTTACTTTCTCCAATCAAATTTCCCAATGGATTATAAAGCCATCGAATCCAATCTTCCTGCAGCCACACTAGGCACGTGTAAATTACAAAGTGAACTGTCGCATTCCAAATAGTCCTTAATCGTCAGCCTATCGGAGACAATCGAAGCAGCGGCAATTCGAGTGATCGAATCAGCCGGTCGATCCGACCAGTGAAACCATCTTGACAGAGGCATCTATCGCGATGCCGTGGCAACGGAATGGAGCAGTTTCGAAACGCTGTTCGCGACAAGGACGAGAGACACATGTACGATTATAAGAAAATAGCACTCGACATTTCGCGAAAGTTGTATTATTTTAAGAAGGAAACTACTCGAGAAGAGAGCTCTTCTGAGAAACTTTTCTGTTTCTTCTCATCCCTGGTTTCCGTCCGTATCATTGCTCCTTCCTGTAATTAGATAACTTTTGATCTCGTTGTCTGAGCACCGGGTAATACGAACAAACGTTTGTCGCTCGCAATTCCGAGTCCGAACATTCCCCCGAAAACGAACAGAACGGAATTTAACCGTCAACGATTTTTAACGGTGGGTAAATCGTAAATCGCGTATGAACACGTTGCACTTTCTTCTACGCTGTCTCGCGTTTGAACGGTACATTACCAATCCGTGGTTTTAATTAATTTACACGTCGCGTGTACGTGACTGGACGACGTTCTCGCGAGATTCAAACGCCGTCAGCGATTTTCGTGCGTGCATCGCATTCACGCGATTGATTCGACCACGCGTTGGGAATCTCGTGTCTGCGGAGACAACAGAGCCACGAAAGCTAGACAATCACAGGATAATTTCGAAATCTACGTGTTAACACGACGTGAATTTCGCGGTCTGATTTAAACGTCCCAGTTCGCGTTTTCGCATAACGAAGACATTTTTTACTGATCGAGATCGAACATTCTTAGCGACGTATCAGGCTATCGAATGAATAGGAATTAAAGCGGTATACAGTTTGAAAAGGAGGGGAAGAGTTCGGGTGGATGTTAACCAATCGAGTTATATAACGTCGAAACAGCACTCGGTGTATCGAGTTCGCCTGACACTCGGTCGTCGGGCTTTCCGCCCAAGCCGGAGCCGGTGCCCGCAGAGTCAGCGGAAAAATTCAATTTTTAATTAATACCGATACAGCTACTTCTACCAGCGAAGGGTTGGTGGTCCGTGCGATTTCGTTGTTCCGTAATTACGTAACGTCCGGCGCGAAATTGCACCGCGCGAATGCAGTCCGCGTCGTTACACGCGACACGAATAGTTAACGTTTCAGCTGCTGTATTCCATTTTCCGTTTCCTCTTTGGCTCCCAGGTGTGTTTGCGTTCTACAAAACTGACGCGGCGCCTTGCCTTCATATTCTTCCGGGGTATTACCGGAGGAAAAATCTAGGCCGAGGAACGGGGCCACCAGTTAAAGAATGCTAATTCGGTGTGTCGCGTCACCACGTCGCGGTCCAGTCAAAAACCGTTTCAAAGCGTTATATCGCGCCACTTCGATTTGTGTCAATCACCTGTGAGATTCAAAGCCGTTCGCTACTTCACGGGTCGACTTCTCCGTGAAATGTCGTCGACAGAGCGACGTTCGGACGATAGAATCAAACCAAGAATCCATCTAATCGAGCACGCGGCGGAAGAAAGAAGGCACGAGAAGGATCGGTGCCGATGCAGTTGAAAAATGTCCCCGAGAACGGCGACGACTATGACTAGTCTGATTCAGGATTTTGCCAGGAACCTTCTCGGACTGGACGTAATTAATAAGGCTTGGACGCGTCGTCAGCTGCACCCGCAATTTTTCATCTCCTGCTCGGATACCGATTCTGCCGCAGCCACCAGCCTAGCAGACCGAAATGATGGAAGAGGCGTCGATGTTCTTGTTGTCGAATAAGGAGAAGAGAGTGGGAATGCCGCTAAGATAATTCATTAGCCACGCGAGGCATTGTTGTGATTCATTATCGGCGCCCGGTGACTAGCTTTAACCTCTTGGTAATTTATTAAAAGCGAAAGAGAATTGTATGATTAACGAGGACGCGCGTCTCTATGCTGCAAGCTTACGGATGTAATCCTCTACGAGAATTTATTTGGAAATTATCGCCTAAACATCTCCGCGCGATTAACCGTCAACTCTAACCGTCGGCGAACGCTCGGCATCTCGCGATACTTGAAACTTTTCTTCTTAGAAACGCGCGTCGTTTTACCGCCAACGGATCCATCTGCTCCGGCCGTTCCTCCTTGACGTTAATCGATCACGTGTACCGCACGCCACGGAATTCTAGCCGCAAGATCGACGGAGGAAAATGTCAAGACTAAACAGCGACGAGGACTGTTAAGGTCCCCGATACGGTCCAGCATCCCATGACTACACGCTCCGTCGCGTCTCTCTAGCGGTCGATACTGATACTCGTCATCTAGTATCTTCCACCATGCTCCTCTTTCTCTTACTCTCGTTCTCCTTCTCGTTCCTGTCTCTTTATAGTCACCCCTTCTTCGGACTGCTCACTCTCGGCGAGACTCTGCGTGTTACGTCAATGGCAGCAGACCGACCTCAAACCATCCAGCTTACCCGGCGTCATCGCGATGTCTTCCTCCCTGATCGTTGTAGCTGTCGCGATGCCGGTGACGTCACGCTGTCCTACTCTTCGCTCGGTTAAATTCATATCGTCGTGCAGGCACATAATAACACATCGATTATCAATGATCGACGTCATCCGCGACTTTTCTCGCTCAGTTACTCATAGCCGTCGTTACCGTGTTTTTCCTTTTAAACGCGACAGAGATACCGGACAGAGAGCGCGTCGACCGATTCCTTTTCAAAAGTTTTTCGGCCGCGTCGCGGCGCCGATGAAAGTTGTCGCGGAAAGCGCGCGCAAAGTAGCCCCGCCACATTTGCATAATAATAAAACGCTAACGATTGGCCGAAGAAAGAATGACCATAATGAGTCGGTTGAAAATCCACGCGGCGCTAACAGACCGTCGCGAGCAGCATTAACATTCCACTTTCAAAGTTCTTGCGAGTAAAAAGGCAGGCGCAAGTTAGGCAACGTCGAAGCAAAGATAACGAGGACGTTTAACATGCAAATACCGAATAGAGAACGGGGGTAAAACACGGCTGTAGTTGGGTGCTACGGGTCAAACAATTACGTGGCAAGGCGCGGCTGCGGCCCGGAGGATCACGGCCACGAACCGCGTCCACGACAAAAACCGGTATGTTACGATGTAGGTCGATCCTCGGTGCTTTCTTGTCGATCCTGGAACCCAGACTGTCTGCGTGCCACACGCTCGGCAAGTAATCCCTCTACGATACCAGAGAACGATCGCGAACGCACGACAGAACTGAAAGGACTGAAGTCGTTGACAAAAAAAAAAAAAAAAAAGAAAAACAAAACGAGCTTGGCGCAGGATGTTGTTACCGTCACGCGTGGTCGAATCGCACCTGATAATCGTTTCATAGTTCAGTCGTCACGTTTCACCAAAAGTTTTTCTATGATTTTTCGCTGCCATTCAAAGACGATTCGGAAATATCGCAGGCCTATAAACGGACCGATTTATCTGGGGTGGAGCAAAAGCGTTCCACAAGGGCAAAAGAAGAACAGAGAGATGGCGTTACGTATTAGGTATGAAACTGGTTAGCTGGTTGACGTAACTGGAGACAACAAAGAGTAAAGAGTCGCGTGGCAGAGCAATGAATTTCCGGCTTAAGGCGCTCGAACGATAGAAGATGAATAGAGGCGACCAGGAGAAGGGTAAACGGACGAACAAGATAGAGTGCGACTCGTCTAAGCCGAATGCAGCGGTGGATGATCCTCCGGTACGCGTCAAGCCCGCCGAAGCGGAACAAAGCGCGATCCCAATGAGCTGACTTGGCAATTCCTCGCTCGAGTCTAGCCGAAACTAGCTCGCTAATATTACCCTGCATTCTGTGCACCGAAGCATCCAGGCTTTACAGGCGCGGATGGCCACTTGACCCGCTCTCTAGCCGGCCGGGTCAGGCACCGTTATTGATTCCAAAAAAGAAAGAGAAGAAAAAATGAGAGACGAAAGCGGCGGGACGCGGTGAAGGGGCTGCAGCGGGAACACGACGAAACATCGAGCGGAAGAAAATCGGAGAAAAACGAGCGTTCTCAGGAAAAACATGGCTCGAGGCAGAAACCGGAACAGAGAAAGCCGACACAGGTAATCAAGATGAACGTGTTATTGTTTTAAAGCACCTGGAAGAGGTGCATTCGTAGTAGAAAAATACACAAGAAATGGCAAGACACGGGTCGAAGGAGGCAAGAAAAGAAAGCGCTCTAAGGCAGTTCGCGTCACCCTTTGAAACATCTCGCACGATATCGTATCGTAAAATATTGAACAAGACGATAACGAACGTATCGAATGAAGAATAACGATATTATAATAATTGAACTATGCACCGGACTCTGATCGAAACCCTTGCTTTATCGTAAATTTTAATTCTGACTGATTCCTAACTTCAACTCTTGACTCGCTCGGTTGCAAATTCCCCGTGTATCAGCGTCGTTTCCATGCGTATACGCCATTGAAACATGGACGACGTATGTCGATTAAATCGATCATATAAATTTCGAAACGAGCAACGTCTTATCCCTTTCAACGCGCGACGCAATTTACTCTTTAAAATAAGCTGGACGCGCTTTGAAGGAAATCGTTTTATTCTATCGTGACACATTCAATTTACCTAGTACTTAGGGACTTTTATTTCCAATAAGCGCACGGATCCGCACTCTCCTTTGCGCGACTCGAGGTCAAACGAATCAAAGGTTTCCTCCGGTTAAACAGAGAAGCTGGAGAAACCAAGCGGAGAGGAAGTTTGCCCGATTATTGTGTCCGGAACCAGCACGAAATATTTGGCCGTCGAAAAGTCGTCGTTAACTTGACGCGACGGTGCAGTCAAGAAAACGAAATGACGACGGGATGTTGTAAAAGATGCCGTTTGTTCCATGAATGACGAAATTTGTCCGAAGGAACAAAGGAAGGAAACATAATCGAAGAACACTGCGTCAAAGCACGATGCGTATATGCTTAATAAGAGAGTAAAAAAAAAAAAGGATAGAGAGAAAAAAGCAAAGGAGAAGTGCGACAGAAGATAAATGGTAGACTATAGAAACGAGGAAGGTAAGATAGCGGAGGAAGAGAAGTTAAGCAACTTGACCCGATTTGTAAAATGTTTCACCTGGATGAGATTGTCCCCACTCCGGTGGTCCGCACCCTCTTGACGTCACAGATGCACTCGGTGACGTCACGCCGCAACGTCACTGCACCGGCAGTTGGCCCGGGTACGGGGTCGTTGCCAGGAACATAGCGTGCTCGGGGCATCGATGACGCGCAAGTCACTTCCGTTGCACGCGCAAGGTATTAGCCGTGTGCAATTAATTAGCAGTTCAGTACAGAGACACGACGATACATTGATTACGTTTTCGATGTATTTGCCGGTGCGAGCGTCCCTCGGTGCGCGATCAATATAAAATCCTCGCGTTATACGTACTTCGGCTCGGTGCACCGCCAATGTTTTCGGTGTAACTGGGTGCACGCGTACTTGCTGTATCGCGTAGAATAAAACAAAGCCTCGCTGCCCTGCGCTGAGTCGTGTCGGTCTCTTTCGGCAGAATATTCTAATAATTTCCACGAAACTCCAACCGCCAAGTAACAGGAAAGTTGCAGCGATTGTTCTTGTGATCGTCATCGATCATCTAATATATCCGATATATCCTGTTACAGCTCATCCTGACACCAACTTCCGTAACGAGTTCATACGCCCTGCGCGATCGATAGATCTAACATTTGTGCTAGCGGTACGTGCAGACATTTACGTCTAATAATCGATATCAACACCTGCGGCATTACCACTGACCACCACTGCTTCGTTCGACGCTTTTCAGACTCTGAATCTCTTCGGACGATTCAAATCGATGGACGTCTTTCGTTCCTGTCCTACCTATCCATCTTTTCGACTTCCAATGTTACTTTTCCGATCGGTCGATTTCTTTTCCCGTCTGGTACGTGTTTTGTCGCTCGTTGCGAAACGATTTTAGCACGGGGCTCAGTTTCGAGCTAGCCATCGCCGCTTTATGAGTGGCCTCGTTATCGAAATGCGATAATTTGTTTAGCCGACCGCGAAATCGCTCTTCCCGTCCTTCGACCTGACTCCACCCTCTTCCTCGTCACGGCTGCACACGGTTCCTGTCAGCCGTTCGGCACCGGGCTGTCGTGCGCCTGACAGCACTGACACTTTGGCATCATTACGATGTAAATGAACGTGAAGTGTCAATACTGGCCGGCCTCGGTTGACCTGTTCATTATTTTCCGTGGTCAAGCATCGCTCGACGCCCAGGTACTGGTGTACTGGCCAAAAATATCATCGAGTTGGTTCGTGTGATATCGAATTGTCCGCGGTCAACGATGTATCGTGGTTTTCCATCTACTTCCGACCGTATCTCTTCCACTTATCTCTTTACCCAATACTTTGGATTGTAAACTAATTTCCACAGCGGTAGTTCGCGTATTCGAGAAACCTTGAACAGTGGGCTAAGGATTAAACTGGCTGGAGGCAATTTTTTTAGAGATTCTATACGCAGTCCGAATATTTCCGACAGCTTCACCAGACATCACGAATCAATGGGGGAATCGATAGTTATCGTTTAGGTAGATGAAAGGTGTCACCGGTCGTAGACGCGTATTGAATGTTTCGCAGGATAAAATGGATAAAGGGTTGATACACTGTCGCACCTTTTATAAATACCGACTCATCGATCTCGCGGTAAACAACGGAGATACGATACGTTTACATGGAAATAAAAATAAGCAGAGATCTTAAAATTGGATTAGCTTCGACGAATTTATTATTTAGCAACGATATCGTGTGATAGAGGGAAACTGGACGATAAAGCATTGCAGAGAGTGGACGTGTACGTTTGAAAATCGAATATAGGCCGTACCGTGTGCGACACTGCTAACGCGCCTGTACGTGACAGAAGCGCTTACAGATATTATCCGACGCTATGTAAACGGATAACATATTCGCGATAGATGTGAGATAGAGAAGTATTGTTTATCGTCGTCGGAAGTGTTCGCAATGGAGCCCCGTAGCCACGTACATTTTTGCACAGCAGAATTATTGTTTCCACTCACTGGCACGATAACCATGCATCGAGAACCAGACGTCAGAATGTCGGCGCAATTTGTTGCCATCGGCGATGAGTTAATTTGTGGCAATTTTTCGTTCGTATAACGCAATACCAGGAAAGATCCCGCCAACACAACACCAATCGAATTAACGTATCACGTTTTAGTTGCAACTTTTGCACTACGTCTCCACGACAGCTATCTGATTTGCGTATTCCAAATGTCTGGCTATTTCGAGAGGCGACGCGTCTCCTAGTTAAGCGAAGTTTTCCCTTGAAACTCTAATAAGAAAGTCTATTTAGTAGATTATATAATTCGACGTGGTTCTCTATTCTCCGTCATTTCACCCAATCGCTCAGAAAATTCAAACTCGAGACGCGATAGGTTTGTCGCGTGGCTAGACGCAACTCTAGATTAATTTAGCAAAGAGGATAAATGGGTGATCGAAGACAACACTATGCAGGTTCTTGCGTTCGACCACCACGCGAATAGCTGCGATAATGACCATTATCGTGCACGGCACGTGGTTATTTCGCATGTTCCTTTATCTTGCTGTGCCGTACGATGAGTATCCGCTTGTCGGTTTACCTCGTGGAATCGCGAGCACCGGAATCGTCTCTATCGATGTCGACGGATACAATGCGCCGCAGTGCTGTTGGCGTTTTCTCGCGCCGATCATGAACGACAACGCTAATCTTCATGAGCAATTTGCACGTGAGCTGTTTATCGAAAGGCGCAAATTACTCGTAATTTATCGTGTTAACGCCAACATCGGTTACAATTATGGCTCGGGCTGTTTGATTCTCGCAGCTATGGGAAACACGGTATGCCTTGCTAGATGACGCCGATGGAATATCGGGTGACATACATCGAAGAATTTGTTGAGAATTGTGGATCTTAATCGCCGAAATAAAAGTATAGGAAAACTTAGATTACACTTAGAATTGATATCAAGATAGTTTCAGATTTATTTAGTATGTGATTTACAAGATCTACGATATACATTTGCACGCGTCTCATTTTTCTTCTTTCTTTGTCTCATCATCTCCTATACCACACTACTAACGAAACAGTTGCGTTCACCTGTTTTACGAGACGCTGTGCACGCACATATTTCCACACACTCATTATCACATACGTGTGTCACTACTACGCGGCTAATCTAGTATAGCATATAAAATTACTCGTATCTCGATAGAATTCTCCTCTGTACAATTTTTCAAAAGAGGATAACTCGTTGTATCCGGTCCCGGATCGAATTGGATTTTAATCAACAATTATATAAGTCGGTATTTATAAGCCCATTAAAATGGTAGCCAGCGGTTAGTACGAAACAGGATGTTCGAAATTCCGCGGAAGCGCAAAGAGGATTCGGTGTGAAAAATATGAAAGTGCCATTCCCGCACGAGAAGAGTCGGTTTATCTGGCTGACGTTAACTTTTTAATAGAACAATTTGTTGTTGCGGCAGCTCTGGAAAATGTTGCCACATAAACTTCGTTATTTTAGTTACGTTTGCTCGTTCATGTGCAGATCCACGTGGCGCATGCAAATGTTATCGTGGCGTCGATCCGACGTTGAGCATCAATTCCGACGGTGCATGCAGGTGACGCGACGATTTCCCCGCCCCGTAAGCGCGGATTTTTCCGGGATCCAAGCGATTTACGGTCTCTTACTAAAATATCCGGCGATTCTACCTTCGCATCGAACGCCCCTACACCTCTAACTTATGGCGCTATTCGTACTCAGCGTACATCTGCGAGATCGCAATTATTACGACACCTTCGACGATCTCTCCGACCCGGGCGATTATCGACTACAAATTGTCCGAACAGTGACAGGCGTGAAAAGCGATCAGAGACAGATTCGATGCGAAATTCGCGGAATATTTTAACCCAAGATATTTTCGACATGTACTCGACATGTACGAATCGACTCGGCACGGAGCATTCTCGAACCGACCAAAACCCATAAATTCGGTTAATTCTAAATCACTGGGGTGTTCGTGTTTCTGAAATTGTTACCACCAAAAACCAACGCACAAATGTATTCCCTGAGAAGGAATAGAGAAATCTTTCGCGCTTTAAATGCAGGGTGCGACGATCAACTCTGCTTCCCATTCACGTTTACGATAAATTTTCGAAATCCGATATACGCATACATGGCGTATCGGCGGAAAATTGCCAAGGCACCGGTAAAGAAAGAATGCGATAAATACGTTGGTTCTGTTCATTTCGACTCGATGGTGGCGCCGTAAATTTTATACGCCGCGAAAGAGGCTGTTAGAACGATGAAATTAAGAGAAACAGCCATTAAATTGTGAAAATGGCCAGGATTCGGTGGAATCGTGGCAACTACATCGATGAGTCGCGTGTTTTTCAGCCTCGACCCCGTGTATCCAAGTAAAAGTAGAGTGGCAAGAATCGACTTGCGGATGTTCGGCGCCACCCAAAAATCTTGTCTACGAATTAACTCAATAACGCGATATTTCTTCCTTTCTTCTCTTCTTCTTTCGACGGAAGGTAACCGTAACGGATTTTATTAGTTACGAAATCCAGAAAATTATCCTTCGGTCGCAGTGGGAAGGACAGAGATCAGATTTTCATGGAAAATTGGAAAGATAAGACGGCACGTCCGGAGAAACGCATTTGTTTGTCGGCGGGGGCTTGGACCGGGGCCGTGACCGGGGTCGATGTCACGCGTGCAAGGAATTACGCTCAAAACGCGGACAGTCGTGTCCACCGTGGAAATCTATTACGCGAAAACGTATCGGTCTCTGCTGACTTGTAAAATATGCCTCGTCTTCTCGTGACAATGAAAATCATAAACTGTGTTTTTTAACGATTGGATGTTATTTCTTTTCTGGTAACGACGATAACAACCAGGTACCAATACGGAACTTCAAATGGATTATTTTAATCGAGAGTAGTTGAAACCGACACCGATACCAGCTTTATTCGCTGCTCGCTATTAACTTTAATTAATCATCGTCATCGTTGCACGGCCGTAAATCGATCTGTTCGGCGCGCAACAAGCTCGAACGTGGATACTTTTGCAAGAGCGCTTGATCGCGAAATAAAGTGTATTATACTGGTAAACCGTCGTTTTTGTCGTTGTTACCCTCGACCCACCGCTCGCCATGAACAATGCTCATCTCGTTCGTTAATCGATCGATCGTTCCATATGTTATCGCTTTATCTCTTTGCCGACTGATAGCACGCCTTTGCGCGAAACACGCGATAGCATTAGACTGACTCGACGCCTTAATTGCTCGCGCGTGCCTTCCAGTTTTCATCCAACGTTTCCTTTACCAACACGTGTCGAAATTCGTCGAGACGTCGATTATGCGTCGTTCACAGTGAAAGCCTTGCAGTATCCGATTTCGCGTTGAAACGTTATGCAAAATAGAAAACCGAGGGAAGGACGTGAAATGAAACGCGTGGTCGGAGCTTAAAATTCCCACACGCATCCGCCGATATTTCTTTTATTTGGCTGGCTCGGCGATGTGACCGACATCGACTCGTTTGACAGACATCGGCCATTACTTTTGACACAGGCTGTACGCGCATAGCATGTCCTCGCTTCTAACCCCCTGTACCATACCGCGGTGATGCCCGTTCAACGGGGCAAGGGGAAGAGGGCAAACCCGCGGGACGTGATTTATTCGTGCTTTCAGGGATCCTTTAAAAGGACCTTTTGCTCTTCCCTTGCGAAAATGTATCAACCCAGTTTCCCTCGTGATCATTTTTTTATTATACCATTCCAGCATTCCTCTTGCTACGATGGCAACGACGGTTGGTTCCCGTTGCAAAAACTTACGGAAGAAATCACATACGACGTGGAAGAAAGTTTTCGATCTTGGCGTAAAGAATGACGTGGCGCGGAAAAAGACGCTGTGACAGGCTACTAGGAAAAATGAAAGGCACTCGAAACGTAATTTTCCTCTTCCGTATCTCTGTCGACCACCGTATCGAGCCACGCGATGCGGTGCAATAGCGAACCTAAACATCGTCGGCGGTGAAAAGATTCCTCCCTTGCCCTCCTGTTCCTTTTTTCGTTTCTATCCCACCGATTGTTTTCGTCTTGCGTTTTTAAGCCTACGTCGTTAGCCTCGTTCTATATTTCGTGACTTGGCGATCGCCGTTTGCGTCTCTTGCATCAGTGGCTTGCTTTTCTACGGATAATCTACGCCAGGGACGTAAGTTGATCAACGCACGTATGTACGTCGCGTTGTTTCGTTAAATATACATCGGTGCGAGACTTTAATCGCGAGCTTGAAAACACCGCGCTGGAGAGCGGCCATCCCTTTTTTGGCTGCCGCGCGACGACGACGTAACGACGGAAAAAGAATAAGTCTGGCGAACAGGAAAAATACGTTTGTCGAAAATCGAGTGACACGCGGATAAAGTGCGAGGAAAAAGGGGGAGAAGCCGGTCCACCGTTCGATAAATGATGTTCGAGAGCGTTCCGCGGCAAATAATTGTACGCAAGCGTACAAAGGAGAGAATTATCGGATTAAAGCGACGTTTAAATTGAAGCTTCGTACGTGGTAAAACGCACAACGAAGAATAATCCGCGTGACGTCAATAGTGGATGGAGAAGGAAGGGGGACGGGTAAAGCACGCGGAAAATAAAAATACACCTGGAACGAATTTCTCCGGGAAAGGTTGAAAAGTGTACGGGCCGTTGTTAAGCGGACTGCTCACAATGGAATCCCGGCCGCGACCTGCTACTTTTTTCCACTCCCCGCTGAATAACTCGTGCGGAGAAAATGCGGCAGCGAGTAATTAAAAATGTAAATGGGCGCAATTATGCCAGCAAAGACGTACCCAAAAGCGGCATCAAAGTTTGGCGCGAAGAAGGTCGCGGTATGCTAAGATTCGAAGTCGTCCAACGATAGATTTCGTTAAAGCGGCTATCATATCGATCGATAGTTGGTACAACTTGATGTATCAGTAATCGTCGTCCTTGATAAAACTCTCTCTCTCTCTCTCTCTTTCTCGCAAGATCGCGTACGTACCGCGATTTCCAGTTGCAAGACAGAACAGGAGCCAGTTCGACGATGAACATTCACGTGTTCGAACAACTCGGGAGAATTGCGGTAGCGATAGAACGATCAAAGTGTGCGAGTCCCTACGACCCTCAATGCGCTCGAATCGTAATGCTACCAGCGAGGAGGCCAACAAAATTCCAGGGAATTAAGCCGAAACGGTCGCCTCGTTTTACCGCGCTTCGTCCAAATTGGAAGACCCACGATATTAAATTCGAGTTAACCGATTCGCTGCAGTAACTCGCTGGCTACGCCAGCTCGCTGGAACTGAAACCACTCGCCTAACTCTATAAATATCGATTTCCTCGGAAACGATGCAACCCTCGCGCTTTGGCATCATGTAACCGACCGCTCTTGATTTTTTAAACGACTTCGAGGTGATGGCATGGCGTTTTCCTTCTAACGGGACGCGAACCACAGCTTTTGATAAACGACGCAAACAACGTCGTTAAGAATTTAATCCTGTGCTTCGGCAAATGCGTGCTGTGTCACAAATCGAGTTTTTAATAAATTCCACCGGCGATGAAAAGACAACAGAAATATCAGGCTGGTAGAGTGCTTTTCGTTTATCAGACGCACGTTTGTTGAAGTATTTTGCCGAACTAGTTGCTCGTTATAATGGATGCCGTAATCGAACTCGTTAACACACCATTGAAACAAATAACCCGCCAATTATTTTCTCCTGTTATCACGCTTA